>NC_046312.1:18252923-18622923 GCF_009819535.1 Lacerta agilis
TGGCCTATAAAATATTTTGGGGGTTGGCTAATTTAGCTAAGTAGCATTTAGACTGTTTCTCTTTTTCTTTTAAAGGGCTTTCTACACCTTCTCTCTCTCTCTTTCTCTCTCTCTCTCTCTTACACACACACACACACACACACATTCTTTCAAGGAGTGGCTTAGACTCCATGATTAAGGTCATGCCGCTTGTTCATTACTGGCCAGGCTAATGTGATTGAATCTGAACAATACCTTTGAACTCCTTGGTTCTGATCTGCATACTAATTGATTCCTTTGTCCTTGACAGTGACCTTGGCAAGCTCTCTGCCACTCTGAGAACATCTGACCAGTTTCTGATAATAATAAAAGAAATTAAGTTGGCATTGGGTGGGCAGAGAGAAGAAAGAGCAGGAATAAAAAAAAAATTGGTGATTTCTTTCATTCTTATCTAGATCCATATTTCCTTATTCACCTTTAGGAAAAAGCAAATCTGTTACTCCCTAGCTCCCCCTGGATGTATTAAAAAACAACTCTGAAAACCACGCAGTCTAAACTATAATAATAATATTAATATTATTATTAATAATAATATAACTGTAAGGAACACATAACAAACAGAAGCATTTCTCTCCCCCCCCATTACTTTCTTATAACAGCGTATCATAAAACCTTGCACCTACATTGTAAATAAAACGAGAAGTTTATTTGCTTTGAACACAAGTGAACTTTTGAACAATATACACATATTATGTCTCTCTCTGTGTGTGTGTGTGTATGTTGCTTTTAGGAAATATACATTTCACAGGATATGAGTAACCTTCATATAATTGACACCAACGTTTATTTGTTTTCATAGTGTGAATCAGATGTTGTCATGGCTAGTGAGTGGGTTTTCCGAGCTCAACAGGTTGAAAAGCTGCACAAACTCTTCAAAAGGAGGAAAATCTGTGTGCACGGAAAATGCGGTTTTCAGTAATGACCTCCAGCTTTTATTGAGATTCGTGCAACAACCTGATTCTTTGGAAGTGGCATGCTTTCTGTGCAGGAGAGAGATTCTTAAACTGTACCAGCATTTCTGAGGTGAGAGAAGTGGCAGCGGGGGGGGGGGGGGCGGCGCGGAGAATGCCATTACAGAAAACTACTTCCCTGGCAAGAACACAAAGCATGACTTGGTTCGCAGTAGAGGTGGCATTTACCTCAGGAGACACATTTTTAGCAGCCAGGAACCCTTGTTATTAAAACATGTGCCCCATCATAGCAGCTGAACAGCGAGCATGAGAGATGCAACACCAAATATATACACGTAGCATCAAATGTAGAAATTGCACAGGGACAGCGGCCCCCATCGCAGAAGCTCCTTGCATACATCCCACACAACAGGATATTCTCTTGTTTCTAAACAGATGGGTAGCACTGGTAGCAGCTCTGATGACAATGATCACCTGTTTCGGGAAGGGGTGCTTGGAATCAGTCCCCCTTTCCACAAGTGATCAGTGCTGTCAGAAATGACAGCAGAAACATCTGTTTGCTAAACTGCATCTGGTGCAGGAACACTGAGCATGCACTACTTCATTACTTGCAGAGTACACGCATGCACACATACGTATGCGGAAAGGTGGCCCTGTAGGAATATGAAGAAGCATGTAGTGTTTGCATGTACAAGAAATATGATTGCATGATTGGGATGATTTTTTAAAATGTCTTTTTTCTCTCTCAGTTTGATACATGCACAGACAATCGCACACGTATATCTGTAGGCTGAAAGCCCATGCACATCCTAAACACAATGGGATTTACTTCTGAGTAAACATGCTTACAGTTGTGCTGCTTAAAAGGCTGTGAGTCCAGCAATTATCTGCATTTCAAGAGGTTAATTTGTCTCTTATTCTGTTTTGGGAGTTCAAGAAGCTACTTCTATCATCAGGGGAAGATTTCCTCTCAATGGAGTGGAGGTTGGGGAAGTCAGGACCACGGAAGAGAGGAAGAGAGGAAAGGGTTCTCTCTCTCCCCCCTCATGCCCCCCAGCTGCTGCTACTTGCACATTCAGTACAGTAACACTTTTAACAACATGTCTAGCTGGGCCTTGAGCTAATGTAAGCAGATGCAGAAAGATGTACCAAAGCAATTAAACAAAATAAGAGGGAAGGGATGTCGTTCCAGGATCCCCTTTGAACCAACCAAGATTCACCACACATGCAGCTGCCTTGTTCCAGTTCCCAGCTTCTGTATCTCAGATTCGGTGCCCTCCATTGGACCCACTCCCTGTGTAGGCTTGCAATGTAGGGAGCTGAAGAATGCACAGCGAAAGAATTTTAGGGGATTGGTAGCAGCTGGTGTCAGACAAAGAACGTGAGATGGCATTTTGGCTGATGGGGTTGATGTATGCAGATGCATGAGTAGCTGCACCCCCTGGGACACTGCAGAGCTTGTGTACTGAGGCAGATTTGACATAACAGGCTGCAATCCTGTGCACATACTCATCTGGGGAAAAGGCCCACTGTCCTGGAGTCTGGGGTATATATTGCAGCTGTGTGCAGAAAGAAATAGCCTGGTAAGACTGCTAGTTGAAAGGATAAAGGAAACTTAAGGTTTATTACTGCAGGTATGGGTTCTGCATTTGGCCAAGATGGAGCCAAGAAGTTAACACTAGCACATGTTAACTCATATTGCAACTGACTCGGAGAAAAAGCAGAGAAGAAGTACAAGCCTGAAAGGAAGAGAACTACTTAAGCAACAAGCAGTTCCTTAAAAAAAGAAGGAATCACTGAGGAGGAAGAACAGGTTGCCTTTCTGTCTGTCACTCCACACAAGTATATACTGGGTATAGGGTGGTATATAAATTAAAGAAGAAGAAGAAGAAGAAGAAGAAGAAGAAGAAGAAGAAGAAGAAGAAGAAGAAGAAGAAGAAGAAGAAGAGAAGATAACTTATTTCAAGCACTGGGGACAGAAGGACAGAGTTTCTGAGTAAATATGTATAGGATCAGGCTCTATAGCTATCATGGTTCCGTGCTCTGAGAGCAGCTAAGATCACAAGTGAGTTTTAGACAAGCAAACACCATCTTTATTAAAATACTGCATTTATATTAGGACCTGAAGAGCATTACAAGTCATGCATGCCGAGGATTTGTACATCTATCTCTGGGGTAAATGAACATATATTTTTTAATGACTGCAGCCGATCCAAAGCTCTGCTTCTTCTCCACTGTGCCCATTGCATGCATGGCCGTATCTCATTATTTCTGCCCACTGAAGTTAGACAGAACCCAAAATTGTACACTTTTCATTGCATGCTTGGGGGGGGGGGGAGCCGCTCCTATTTCTTTTGGCATTTCCAGAGCCATCAGTCAGATTTCTCTTTGGATAACTTTTTTTATCTGCTGTATTCCTGTTGTTCTTGCATGCTGCCAAGGCATTTGGTAATGTTTAGTGGTGTATAAATCTCCCATACAAGTAAATGTTTCAGCATAGCTTCTGCAACCACAGTCTGTCTCATCTACTTCAATGGAGAGAGCATATTTCTTCATGCAAAAGATGCCAAATGGATGGGGTCAACATTGTAGACTACAGGAAGCATTTGGTGGTATTTCATTGAAAGCAAAATGCTTCTAACTTCACTGCAATCTTTAGCCAGGGTCCAACAGTCTCCTGCTACCAGGCATGGCAACTATAGGGGCAGAAGATGCTTGGCCCCCCTCAATATTCATAGGCAGGGGGGCTGAGCCTCCCCCCCATTGAGGGGGCCACCATTCCCCACCATGGATGTCAAATTATTATTAACTTACACCCAGTTATCTTTGGTATAAGACTTGTGACATTTGTGCTCAACCCATTGTGGAGTCTACTTCATCATCCAGAAGCCAATAAGGTATCTCAGATCCAAAGCACTGGAGAGTACTTAGGAGTGACCACACCAATAACCCTTTGTATGTAGAACACCAGACCATAGGAAGTTGAGTTATACTGAGTCATAATGTCATTGGTACATCTAGCTCAATATTGTCTACACTGACTGGCTGCAACTCTCCAGGGTATCAGACACAAAATATTCCCAGTGAGGGATGCCAGGGATTTTCACAGTGCAATGAGGGTTTCGGCTGGTGCATTGTTTGGCCAGTCATTGTCAGAATATAAAAAGGTAAACTAAAGGTATTAGAATTTGTTCATTCTTATGTTTGTTACGCACAACTTCAGTATTGACTGTACAGAGCAACTCTCAGTCCTGACATAACAGACACCTATGATTTTGTGCTGTGAGAATTAACTCCCACTAGCTTCATGCACTCCCCCTCCCATGACTGCTTTCGAACCCACGAAGAGAAGTCACTTTCCATTTTAAACTAACCACAGTTCCTCGTGATACCTGAACTCGTGGAACTGTGCTCTAGCTAAACAGTGCTTTGAGAACAAATGGCAGCCAGGATCTAATACCATGGTTTGATCCTGGCTAGTTTTTGCTAACTAAAGTTCAATCAAATCACAATTCCCTGAGTTTCAATATCATGGGGAACTGTGGTTAGCTTAAAACTGAAAGAGGAAGCCCTCTTCCTCACAGGCACAAAAAGGAGAGGGGGAAAACACATGAGACTGTGGCTTACAGCAGCTTGTTCTCGTTGCAAAAAACAACAACCATGTTTTCTCATAACATTTGAACTGAGCATGAGAATCAAACAGATTCAATTTCCTTAGGGTTTCCCCAGCTATATCTGATCTTCAATAGTTGTCACACCACATTATCACTAGTGTTAATGCAGGTGTCTAAGCAGCCAGCTAAGAAGACCAATGGTTGAGTTGCAATGGTGAAAAAAGATTAAGTACAATTAAAGGATCAAGTAACACTCTGAAGAAAGTTAGTCATGGTTTTCCCTCTTATTTTAATTGGGACATTATGGTATTGAAGTTATTTTTAATTGTGAGAAGACATATGGAGCAAATAAGTCAACAACCTACTATTTAAGGGAACAATTTACTTCCAAGACATGACTAACTTGCATAGACTGGAACAAGTAGTAAAAAGAACACAAAAAAAATCTTTCTTTCTTTTTTGCAAATGTTCACATGAAACAGCCCCAAGATTCAATAATAATAATAAAAAATATGATCCATATTGCTACCTATAGCAAAAGGAGAAGATGGAGCACAAATAGATTTAGAAGGCTGAGAGTATTATACGCATGGGTTGAAAACATTGCTTTGCCAAATATCTGTCCTTCAGTTTCTCAACAGTTTGCTTCCTCCGCTTCCAGCCTTTTTTCAGGGTACTTTAGAAATTCTTTAGAATGTTGGTGGGTGCTGGGTTTTGAGCTGGCTATATGTTCTGCTGTGAAGACAGATGTGAATAATTCATTCACCTTCTTTGTAAATGTTTATAGGAAAGTCTTGTCCAAATGAGAACAAAAAGGAACACACACACCCACACACCCCACTGGAAGTCTTGCTGTAGCATCATTCCCATTGGGGCATTTTTAAAGTGGACATGAATACTGTCGGGATGCTCAAGTAGTTCTGCTTTTTGTGCGTCTTAAGGGAGAAAAAGCCTTCCCGACCAGCAGGAAATTCTCTCTTCCCATCATTTAGTATCTGCTGATCTCGAGCAACACAGTAGCATCAAGCACACACAGAGACTGCTGTATGGAGCCTCCTTTTGCAATTTCAGCAGGAGAGGTCTATAGATTGCTTCCAGTGGATTGGGGCCATTTCCAAACACTTGTTTAATAAAAGCTACCCGTCATCATTGACAACCTTGAAAATCGGTTGGTCTGGCGTAAACTGTCTCTAATAACTGGCATGCGCAAGGCACACATGTTGCTTATTACTTAGGTCATAAGGGTAAGATTAAATGAACTGCATGTGTTAATTTTGTTCAGCTGACAAGGATATCTCCTTTTACTTGCCCTCTTACAACAAAGGTCTCAAAACTGGGATCAAACTTTCATGCAAAATGTCTCCTTAAATGATGCCAACATTGTTTGGCAATGTACATAATTGCTTCTTGCTCCACTTGGTAAGAATGCTGTCCCTTCAGTATTTTCTGCTCCCAGAAGCAAATGATTAAGTGTTGACAGTAACTGGGTCATCTGTACGGGAGTTCAGAGGAAAAGGTGCTAGTTTGCACAGCTGTCCCCAAACAGGGAACTATGACCTCTAGTGGAATATGGATTACAAGGTATTGTACATTTCAAGGGCTAACCATTTCCTCTCCCTCTCCCTCCCTCCCTCTCTCTCTCTCTCTCTCTCTCTCTCTCTCTCTCTCTCTCTCTCGGCACAGGCATGATTTTGTGAATCATACCTGTGTTTCAGGAGATACCCGTGTGATCAGAAAGAATGGCAACACCTAGGAGTTCCCTCCAAGGGAGTTCAATCACATCACCGATGCCTACGATTTCCCACTTCAGATGCAAAACCTACATATTCACTGTTTCAAATAAGTGTACTGAGCAGGCAGAAGGTTTGATCGTGTTATTGTCAGAGCCACAAAGTAAAGCTGATTGGATGCACAAGTGGGTGTGCAATTAAGTCAAACAGCCAACAATTAAGCACATGCAATGCACAACCGTAATTCATTTTGCTGCATCTACTGCACAGAGAGTTAGCTATACTTTTGAAAGGGGAACATGGTGTGCAATTAAGGAAACTGGAGATAATAATCAATATGTGATACACATTAATGATGTGGTTCAGCACTGGGGGGGAGGGATATCTTGGATTTATTTATTTATTTGTTTGTTTGTTTGTTTGGTGTGGGTTCACATCCCAAATGCTTGGGAAAACACACTAAAGCCAAGGAACTGCTATTCTCCTTTAATTTGATGCTGTGCTCTGGTTACATTTGCAGGTATGATGTGGAACAGTAACTCGGGAGAATATTTCCACATGTTAAAAACTGTCATGTGAGCAGCAACTTTACATCTGGAAAGCTTAGCGTGGCAATTTTTGACAACTTCCTCTGGATGCTGGCACCTGCAGCACAGGGCCAGCTGCACAAAAATTGCTTTACCTGGTACAACTGCTGAGAATGGCGTAAGCAATGTGTTGTTTTAATTCATAAATGAGGCATTTGCACACGGGGCAGGAGGGAGAACTTCAAAAAAAAAAAAAAAAAAATGAGGCACCAAAGGACCACTGCAATATGCAAGGGGGATCAAGCACCTGGTTATAATCCAGCACCCACATCTGCCTTTAATGAGTCATCTCCTTCTTAATGAGTCATAGAATCATAGAATTGTAGAGCTGGAAGGGAACCTGAGGATCTTCTAGTCCACCCTACTGCAATGCAGGAATATGCAGCCATCCCATATGGAGATCGAACTTGCAACCTTGGCATATTCTGCACCACTCTCTAACCAACTGAGCTATCCAGGTTGTCATCAGCATACCACCAGTGCTGCTCATGTTGTTGTTGTTTTTTTGTTTATACATACCCCTCCCATCTGGCTGGGTTTCCCCAGCCACTCTAGGCAGCTCCCCACCAAATATTAAAAACACAATACAGCATTAAACATTAAAAACTTCCCTAAACATGTTAGGTAGGTGGGTGGTATGCACAGGGCTTTTTTTTTGCAGCCAGAACTCACCGGAACTCAGTTCTGGCACCTCTCAGGTGGGCGCCATTGTCATTAAAAGAGAACAAGAGATGCATTCATGGTGAGTTCCGGCACCTCTTTTTCTAGAAAAATAGCACTGGGTATGCATCTTTCCTTTTGAGAAAAGCCGAATGTATTTGGGACATTTATTCTTCGAAGGACAGGACAGGGGCTTATAAAATTATGACTAGTCTGAAAAGAGTGGGCAGAAAGAGTCCCCCCCCCCTCCCTCTCTTGGGTGAACTCTGGGTCACCCAATGAAGTTGAGTGGCAGGAGTTCAGGACAGACAAAGCAACTACTTTTCACAACATATAATTAGCTTAATGGCATTCCCCACAAGATGTGGGCTTAGCTGCTAGCTTAGATGGCTTTCAAAGGGGATTAGACAAATTCGTGGAGGACAAGACTATCAATGGCCATTATCCATGATGGGTAAATGGATCTTTCCTCTTCAGAGTCAGTGTGCATCCGAGTATTAGATGCTAAAGGCAAATAACAGTGGATGGCTGTTGCCTTCATACTCCCTGAGGGCTGTAGTCTGCTAAGGCTGCTGAGAGTTGTGAGGAGACCAGTTTGATTCACAGAGCTAAAAGCCCAAAGATGGATTTAACAACCAATCTCTGTTCCTAGGGAACTCGATGAATTGTAGTTCTGTGGTTGGGATTAGGGGGTCTCCAAACAGCTTTCAGCACCCTAAACTACAGTTCTCAAAATAGTAACATGGCACTGAACTCCATGGATCATTGAGAATAAATTTCTCATGAAAGATTTTTTCTGAATGGTTTTTCTGAAAGATTTTTCTGAATGTTTTTTTTCTGAAAGATTTCTCAGAATGTTCTTTTTCTCACTCCTCCTGCAAATGAGGACCATTTTGCCAGATACTCTAATGCCTTTGTGTTGCAGGGGTGTTGAGCCCTGGACATTGTGGAGGCTGCAAAATGGTGGTCAGAGACTAATACTACATTACAATGTGGCGCTGTTCACAAAGAAGTTCCTCGATCAGAAAATTGATAAGGAGCTATAGAAATCCTTGTGGTCACAAACTTTTTTAAAGGGTTGGGTGGGGGGAATCGTAGCTATTTCATAAAATTCATTAATGTAAGTCAACCCTTTCTGAACATTTTCAGGGAAACTCACCCACTCCAATCTTTTGTGGGATAACCAGCCTCCTATAACCAACATGCTTATGTCTAATTAATGCATGAAGGTGTTAAGACCACAAAGGAAGCTGCCCTGCCAAGATTAGCTAGGTCACTCCCCCTTACCATGAGAGGAAGCTCTTTGTTCTCTCTCTTTCCACCAGGAGAACATTACAAGTAAGGAGGTCTGAACTGATTGCTCCAAGCTCAGACCGTGCGGCTTAAGCAAGCCATCTTTGTATTTCTATAAAAATAATTTAGAAACACTCACCACTCTGGAACCTAAGTTTTACTGCCTGTGTTTTCTGACTGCTGCATGAAAAAGCACATGAATCTGACCTTGGAAGGGTTTGTAAGTCAACCATTTTTAAATTACCAAACATGTGATCTCTTTCTATGCTAAGGGAAGAGGGGAACTTTGGAAGCAACTTAAAACAGGATATCTTAAAGGTCCAGCAGCCTATATTTCCATGCTTTTGCTTTGCTGCATAATTTGTGATTTTAAAACTCTGCTGGGATTCTCTCACCAAAAATTACTTGCCTCAGACCTGGATCGAGGCATCCAGGTATTTTAATACCTACCTATGTTTCAAAGGAAGGAAGGAAGGAAGGAAGGAAGGAAGGGAGGAAGGGAGGAAGGGAGGGAGGGAGAGAGAGAGAGAGAGAGAGAGAGAGAGAGAGAGAGAGAAAGAAAGAAAGAAAGAAAGAAAGAAAGAAAGAAAGAAAGAAAGAAAGAAAGAAAGAAAGAAAGAAAGAAAGAAAGAAAGAAAGAAAGAAAACTCAGTTTTGGGGATGTTTCATTTCCCTCGCATTATGACTTTTCAAGAAAACCATGTCAAAAAGTTCATCCATATCATGCATTTAAAGCACTGTTATACCACTTTAAAAGCCATGGCTTCCCCCAAAGAATCTGGGAACTGTAGTTTGTTAAGGGCATTGAGAGTTATCAAGAGACCCTTAACAAGCTACAGTTTCCAGGATTTTTTTTTTCAGGGAAGCCATGGTTTTAAGGAAGTATGTTAAGAGTGTTTCAAATGTATGTTGTAGATGTGGCCTCAGTCTGACCCAGCTGTGTTTTTCATTAGAGCCAAGATGGTGGACATATTCTCTGCTTTCGGAATTGGATGTGCCAGAGTCCTTCTCCTTTAATACCCTCCCTCTGATTATTATGAAGGAAGGGGGGGAAGACAAATCCTTTCTAAATTAAGAAATTCAAAGTGACTTTGGTGCTCATAACAAAGAGGACTTGCCATGAGTTCCACATTATCCACTTGGATAACACTGGACAACACATGAGCCATTTTGATATATGTTTATGCTCATTAGTTGTGTGGTAAAGAACAATCCTTTGTGCCTCAAAATCATTTCAAAACCGGCACTGTCAAAGGAGTCATTTCTGTCAGGGGGGAAATGCATTCATGTCAGAGAAAAGATGTTAAATGGTAGCCAATAAAGGAAAGAAAGGGGGAATTTGGAGACAAGGGGGGGGGATCTGAGAGGAGGACTGCAATTGTTGTTCTTTTCTACCTCATTATTTGTAACCAGTGGTATGTAAACTCCATATTATAATTCAGGATCAATTCAGATGCAAATAGCTGAGCCTTAATTGTATATGTGGAAGAAAGAAAACAGTGACAATATTAAAATGAGCTTTCTTCTGCTACTTCTGCGTCCTTCATGACAGACATTTAAAGTTGAAGCAGTAACACATCACCTGTTCTGTCCCCCCCCACCCATTTATAGTGAAGAAAACCCTTTACAAATTCCTCATGTAAATTGTGACAAGGGGAGGGAGGTGGAGACTAGCAAGCAGACAGCAAGGTAGCAAATGTGAATCCTTGTATGTTCAAAATATTTTAACATAATGTGGAATAATGCATGTTCTCCTACAACACAGCAAATGACGCTTCCTCATAAATTTGCCGGGCTCTTCCAATTCTGTAAACCTTTTTTTTTCTGAAGGACTTCCCTTTTGAAATCAAACATGCAGGACTGTCTTGCTGAATAAATCAAGGGATGGACTGTGCAGGTGGCATGGTGCCTCAAATCCACTTCTAATGTTGGATAACAAAGCCGTAGATGGCTGCAATTCCAACCAGGTCTAGAGAGATGCAAATCCCATTCAGCTCATTGGGATTTCTTCTTCTTTGGCAATCACTCGTAGCCGAGTAAGATTATCTTCCATAAACACAGTTTTAACTGTGAGTCCGTAAGTGACTGTGGAGGCCAATTCTGGGTCCACACATCCTTCCACAGTGGGGACATTGGTTTCCAGGCGGGAGTTGATCACGGTGTGGATTTGCCAAGCGTGCCTTCCTCTTAGCACGTTTCTCCCTTGCGTCCTGAGTTTGAGTGTCTTCAAAGCCCATGACACCTTGGCTGTTCTCCAACTGGAGTGCTCGCTTGTTTAATTGCAGTATTTTACTTGCAACTGTGCGTGTTTGCATGCTGAAACGCAGTTCTCAATACTGGATTACTGCAATACACTCCATGTGCAGCCTTCCTTGCGGCTATGGCGAAACTGGTTTTGCGACGATATTTTATCTGCAGCTGCTGATGGATGCCATGTCTTTCATTCAGTCCCCTTGTCTCTGTCTGCCATTATCCTTCCTCTGAACTGAGCTCACAGACTGGCAGCTCACGTTGGCCAGAGGGGAGGGGAGCAAAAGAGACGCCTGCCAAACCACACCCACTAACCCCTTCCACACAAAAACGGGGGTAATACACACAACCATACACTTGGAAATACTGAAGGTCTGTTCTAGATCTTGCACCGCAGTTGGATATTTTGCAGTAGGGGGGAAAGTGCACTGTTCTGGAATGCTGGCTGGAAAATGATGGTTTTGTGTGGCAATATGCCAAATAATAATAATAATAATAATAATAATAATAATAATAATAATAATAAAGAAATCTGGGGGTGGGAGGAAATCAGGAAGCATACCACTATAAATATTAAGTGCTGAAAGGCCCAAGGATCGCCACTTGGAGAATGAGTTCACTGGTGCCATATATTGTTTTCTTTGGCTCACCAGGAATCTGACAACAACCAGGTGTGAGGGTGTATGGAGAGAGTAACTGAAGTCTATGAAAATTCATGAGGCTGTGGGCTTGGAAAGTTGCTTCTAACCAAATGCACAAACATTTCCATAGCCCAATAATTTAGCCACTCCCTACGTGCACAGGCTGCTTTTAACAAAGGGAATAAAACGCTTTCTTTAAAAAAAAAACAAAAAAAAACCAACTTTCTGACTTTCGTTAACCTTCCCTCATAGTTCAGGTTATTTCTTTAATGCATTTATCTGCTTTAAAATTGTCTCCTTAGCCTCTCAAGGGAAACCAATATAATACACCATCACATTTCTCGCAGGAGAGGGTGGGGGGGGGGAGAAAGAACACTTACTCTTAATAGGTGGCAATTTTGCCAGATGTTATTGACATAGTAAGTGCGAAATTTCAGTGATACTAAATGCAAAGTGCAGCAGATTAAAGAACAATGGAACAAAGTGCAAAATGAAGTTTCAAAAGCAGCAGTGTCAAAGTCAGAGAAAGTGTGAAAAAATTACATTTTAACAACACTATTAAGAACAAGTTTACTAATTACTGTAGCTGGCACAAATGTAAAAGTACCTTTCTTCGACTTGAGGAAAGTTTCAAAAGTCAGATTATGCTTCTTCACCCCCCCACCCCAGCATTTCTCTCCCTTCTTTCTGTCTCTTTTTTATACACCCCAGAAGGAGACATGACACCAGTGGTACTACAGCAATGGCGCATTGGGCTCTTTAACGGGGGACTTCTTAACCCTTGCATTGCATAGATTACCTTCCCCATTCCACTGAACTCCAACAGTGTAGCGAGGAAAACCCTTTGCTAATGAACAGAAAAGGGAAACTGTGGATTGATTCACTCTTGCTTAATGCATCCTCTTGCACAAGGGAATTCGCTAGGCCAAGCCTTATGTTGAAGAAGTTCAGCTTTTTGTGAGCATGGTAATAATAATAATAATAATAATAATAATAATAATAATAATAATAATAATAATACCCTGTCCACCTAGCTGGGTTTCCCCAGTCACTCTGTGCAGCTTCCAGCACATATAAAAAGAAAATAAGACGACTAATGTTAATAATGATCCTGTGCCTCAGAAATCTATATCAGTTGTTGGCATCTGTCTGTCTCAAGAGACAATGGAGATGAAGAAAACCACTGCATTAGCAGCACTGAAGTGACCTCCCTGGGGCACATGCTTGGGTAGCGTGTATGGAGGTCCTGGGTGTCCCAGACGACAAGACCCCTCCTTCTCAACCTTGCTGATGTGGTCCAAAGAAAAGCACAGCAATATGTTTGGTATCAGCTTAGTTGCAGGAATTGCTGGAAGGAGAAGAAGAAGAGTTTGGATTTGATGCAGTAAACATGGGTGCTGCTCCTAGGATAACAGCTCCTCTAGCATATAAACCATTTGATAATGAAATAATTGATTGACTACTGATTTTCCCTTCAGCAAACGACTGTTGATCAGATCATTTCCGACTCCTGGAAATGGGAGACCAGCCCGAAGTCTGCATCATTTGGCTTCCTGGTACTGCGCACCAGGTCTTTATCCATGACTTTCCATTCTCACTCCAATTTTGTTCTAGCGATCCCCTTCGGTATTCAGGGTACGTCTTGGGGGAAACTGCCATTGGAATCATTTGTTCTGCCTCCACCTTGTAGATCAGCAATAATTGGCCACCCACTCCCCCTCCTTTATTTCCTTCTGTAGTTTCCCCCTACTGAGTCTCTTCCAGTTCCCCAGGGGTCTCTCATCAGAGCTACATAAACCTTTGCTACATATATTTTACCTCCTGCTGCACTGTTAATGGAACTCTTTGATCTCTCACTAAACTATACTGGACTTCTCTGAGATAATGTTTAATCTTTTCTTTTTTGCTGGACTCACATGTAATTCTGTAAAGTCAATAAAACTGCCTTTTAAAGTTACAACTTTATAAAGAGCCAGCTCTCTATTAAGAAATTTGTATGAGGGGCAATATACAATTTATTATTGCATGCTACCAAAGTTAGGTATCCTCTTCTCACACTTCCCATTGAATCGCCTTTCAGCCTGCTCTGTTCAGGCTGCTATATTCACACAAATGGCACATCCCAACATGGAATGGCTTTGTCTTCCTGGACCAGTCAGAACCAAGCGATGTGATCAGGAGTGTCACATAGTGCATATTAGATTGCTAGCAGGGGGTAGAATGTTTGGTACCTCCCTGTATGTACAGGGGGGGAGGGGAGAGTAAGTTCATCAGAATAAATTAAGTCCACATTTGAAGTCAAATCTACCTAATTAAAACTCTCCAGAAGAATATGAAAACTGCAACACACCCATCCGTTGAAATTCACATTTCCCCTATCCCCCCCCCAATGCAGTTCTCCAGCCGAATCATCTGTAAAAAAATGACATAAAAAGGTAAAGGACCCCTAACTGTTAAGTCCAGTCGCAAACAACTGGGGTTGCAGTGCTCATCTCTCCTTACTGGCCAAGGGAGCCGACGTTTGTCCGCAGACAGTTTTTCCAGGTCATGTGGCCAGCATGACTAAGCCGCTTCTGGAGAACCAGACCAGCGCACGGAAATGCCATTTACCTTCCCACCAGAGCGGTACCTATTTATCTACTTGCACTTTGATGTGCTTTCAAACTGCTAGGTGGGCAGGAGCTGGAACCGAGCGACAGGAGCTCACCCCGTTGCAGGGATTCGAACCGCCGACCTTCCGATCAGCAAGCCCTAGGTTCTGTAGTTTAACTCACAGCGCCACCCGTGTCCCAATGACATAGTGGCCATTTTGTGCACCAAAATCCATATGTTGGTGAAAAAGGCGTCATACTGGGGGGAGGGGATTTGCTTTGCAAAAAAAAAAAAAAATGTATATTAGCCAAAACCGAATACATAAAAATGTGGATATTAGGGGTGGGGGATGCAACAAATTTCTGAATTTCCATGAACTCTTTTTTTTGTTAAGAGTTGCAAACTGATGCAAAAAGGTGAACTGAACCTAAGATCAGAAAAAATGAGAAATTGAAACAAAAACTGACAGATCTCTCCATCCCTATTATTATCCTGCTCATTATTATCACTATTACTAAATTAATATATCACTTACATGCCACATTTGCTTCTAAGCAGTTCACACGTATAAAATCAATCCACAATATACCGGTACACCAACACAGATTTGGCCAGCCTAGTGTGCGACAGAACATTTGCACCACAAATCCCAGCAGCATTCCCATGCTAGATGTGACTGAGGCATTGATGGGAGTTGTAGTCCAAAATATATTGAGGGCACCAGGTTGGTGAAGGATGCACTAGTGCTTCAGGCCGAAGACCCTACTGTGCCCTAGTTCCTCCCTGATTTGCTCATTACATGAATTTATTTACTTGCTTACCAGAAACAATCATTCAAATATTTCCTCCGTCACTTGCAGCCTGAAGTGATGCACAGCAGCAGCAGTTAAATTGCACGAAACTCTTGACCGCATGCTTCAGACCCAATACATTAGCAGAAAGTATTCTTCATGCTGATTACAAATTATTCACCAAAGAAAAACAGCAAAAGAGGAATGATCCTATTTCAGAGACCTAAGGCTGGGGAAACTATCCAAGGGCATGCAACACTAGGAACTGCACTCAGCCAGCATGTCAATAATAATAATAATAATAATAATAATGGCGGCTTCCAGCAAAATATTAAAATACAATAATTCATCAAATATTAAAAGCTTCCCTAAACAGGGCTGCCATTCAGATGTCTTCTAAAAGTCAGATAGTTGTTTATTTCCTTGACATCTGGTGAGAGGGCATTCCACAGGGCAGGCGCCACTATCAAGAAGGCTCTCTGCCTGGTTCCCTGTAACCTCACTTCTCGCAGGGAGGGAACTGCCAGAAGGCCCTCGGTGCTGGACCTGAGTGTCTGGGAAGAACAATGGGGGTGAAGATGCTCCTTCAGGTATACTGGGCCAAGGAGAGTGAGCACATGTGCCACATCTATTTATTTCAAGGAATGATGCACACCATATATTTCCAATAGATCATGCCATGGTACATCTGCAGCAGCACAACCAGATGCCTTCATCTGCCTCAGCTTCAACAAAATATGTCTCTCCCATATTGGTCTCTACGGCCACAGCAGGCGCTGTAATTCTTCAGTGGTTTGACTTCACTCCCAAAGGTGCCTCTTCCATTGTTTCCTGAGACAGACGGGGGGTGGACAACAATGTCTTCTGATAGACTGAGATTGTGCCATGGTATTTTGTTAATAACAGCTGCAGGTCATCTATGGTGTGTGTACTTTCAGAGCCCTTTGCTAGCCCTACAGGGCAGCAGGGTGAATGGACCTGATTCAGGCAACATCAAGGGAAAGTGGGTACATGACACCTGGAAATGATGTCTGAGCAAGACTTCTTGAAGAGGAACACCCTAGCTGGTGGAGGGGAGAGAGCATTTGAGATCACTTTTAAGAAGCAAAATGTATTGGACTGGCCCAATATCTTGGCCATCCCTGCAATCAAGGGATGCGCAGAACAGCCTGAGTCTGCTCCATGTCAGTTTAGCTGGTGCTCCGTCATAAAACCATTCCACGCTGTCTTCTGCAAACTTTCCCAAAGAAAATAAAAAAATAAAAAATTCCTTCCAGTAGCACCTTAGAGACAGTTCAACTAAGTTTGTTCTTGGTATGAGCTTTCGTGTGCATGCACACTTCTTCCGATACTTCAGATACTTCAGAGCTTCAGATACTTCAGAGCTTTCGTGTGCATGCACACTTCTTCAGATACTTCTTCAGGTATCTGAAGAAGTGTGCATGCACACGAAAGCTCACACCAAGAACAAACTTAGTTGGTCTCTAAGGTGCTACTGGAAGGATTTATTTATTTTTTATTTTGTTTTTACTATGGCAGACCAACACGGCTACCTACCAGTAACTGTTTCCCAAAGAACGCACATAAAAATCTGCCTGTAATTTGCACACATTATTTATGCACTCTTCCAGAGAAATGTGCGTTTTTCAATGCATTTAAAACATTTTCAGTGTATTTAACACAGTTATATGTAAAATACATATATTTTGAGACCTAAAGTGCACTGCAAAATTCAGAGAA
Organism: Lacerta agilis; assembly: GCF_009819535.1. Classification (NCBI taxonomy): domain Eukaryota; kingdom Metazoa; phylum Chordata; class Lepidosauria; order Squamata; family Lacertidae; genus Lacerta; species Lacerta agilis. The sequence continues at coordinate 18,269,772 of NC_046312.1, forward strand.
GGATGCAATCCAACTGATAGCTGGATTCCGTTCTGCAAGGAAGCTTGAGAATTGTTGAATCAGGTCAGTCAATCGCAAACAAATTCAAACAAATTCCTCCACCAACACATTTTTTTAAAGGAAATACTTAGACAGTTATACTGTTTAATATGGTGTGTTCATTTTTTGCTGAGGTTTCTAAGTTTCTTATAGAAAACATCCACATTTACCACCCCGTCCTTCCATTTCCTCTTTCTCACTTCTTGTTCCTCTTCTTCCATTACATTCCCCATCTTCCATCTTACCTGGAAGAAACGAAATGGCTGAATTTTCAATAACTCTGAAGACGCCCACGGCAATAACAATAGAGACATAATTTAATTATTGGCAGCTTCTTTGCTTCCCAATAGATTTGTACCACCCAAAGGGATGATGATATATCTAATTCCCCCCCCCCCAAAAAAAAATTCTTGTTCTAATTTCAACCATAATCTCCCTCTTTTATTATTTATTATCATTGTGACAGATAATGAAAAAATCTTAATAAACTACTTATACTTTAAAGGGGGGGGGTAATCTACCTAAGTCAAGAAAAAAAAGCATCTAAATGTTTCCCACAGTAAAAAAAGAAAAAGAAAACCTGTCTGTCATGTGAAATCATCACTTTTTAAAAATAATTTTAGCTGTCACTCTCCTCATTAAAATATCTGCTAGCAAAAAGGGGAGGGGAGGGGGAATTAATCTCTTCTTTGCATGCCTCATGCAAACGTCAGAACAGCTCCACTGGATCAGACCAAAAGGCCTATCTAGTCTAGTATTCTGTTTCTCACAGTGACCGATGGGACGCCCCTCAGAAACAACCAAGCAGGATGATAGCCTTCTCCCACTGTTCTGTAGCAACCAGCATTCAGAGAATTGCTACTTCTCCTGGAGATAATTTATAGCCACCAAGACTAGCAGAACTCGAATATCCTCATCCTGCATCTGTTTGTCTAATGCCCTTTTAAAGCCATCTATTTATTTTGCAGAATCTATGCAGCACTCGATTGTAAAATAATAATTTGAAAACACCTCAAAGCAATTTCCATAAAATGATGAAATTGTTACTCAGAAAAATGAACTATCCATTAAGACAACCAAAAAGTTAAAACGACAACAGGCTAAATACAGATTAAGACTCACATCAACTTTCTCAACGTCTGGGTAGGCTAAAAATCTTTCCGGCAGGAGAAGAAGAAGAAGAAGAAGAAGAAGAAGAAGAAGAAGAAGAAGAAGAAGAAGAAGAAGAGTTTGGATTTGATATCCCACTTTTCACTACCCGAAGGAGTCTCAAAGCGGCTAACATTCTCCTTTCCCTTCCTCCCCCACAACAAACACTCTGTGAGCTGAGTGGGGCTGAGAGGCTTCAGAGAAGTGTGACTAGCCCAAGGTCACCCAGCAGCTGCATGTGGAGGAGCGGAGACGTGAACCCGGTTCCCCAGATAACGAGTCTACCGCTCTTAACCACTACACCACACTGGCTCTCTGAAAGGAGAACAGTGAAGTTGCCAGCCTGATATCAATAGGCAGGGAGTTCCAAAGAGCAAGTGCTGCCACACTGAACAAATGTGGAACGGGTATATTGCGATTATTAATATTGTGCATCTGGAAGCAACAGGATGGCTAAAAACTGACTCTTGGAATAAAAATTGTCCAGTCCAAAAAATATGGTTCCAAAGCTTTACTAACAGAGCTTGCTCCAAAACAGACACAAAAGCAAATAAAGTTACATCCTGATAGTTTCATGAAATCATGTGCTTTCAAAACATAGGTTAAGCATATTAGAAGTACAAAATTACTTCACCCAGAGCTGAAAACAAAGCTCTGCCTCTCCCACAGCCTCCGTTACAGTCTGAGGCTGTGTCCTCAAAGAGAATCATTTGCACGCCTATCTTTTTGGCTGCTTTCGGAGAGCAAAGACTAACTCACACACCCAAAACCTCCAAGGAAGCAGAGCCCATCACCTTCTGAGTCAGACCCTTGAGTTCCTTGGCCTCAAAACTTTATACACTGACTGGTTGCAGCTTTCCAGGATTTTATCATACTGATTTTTATTTACCGAAAGTTCTCTACTGCTTGTAGTAAAAGCAGCCCCTCTTGTGGATGCCAGGGATTGAACCTAGATCTTTCTGTATCGAAAACAGAAGCTCTACCAACTGGGCTACAATATTCTGGGGGGTGGGGTGGAGAATGTTGACTATGAATACTACATGTGGCCTTAAACACACTTCTCAACCTCCTCCATCACTCCCACCTAGCCCCTGTTTGCAATATAAGGACAATATTTCTAACCTACCTCACCAGGTTCTTGTAGGGATTACTGGGATAACGTATAGGAAGTGCTGTGAACACACACACACACACACACACACACACACACACACACACACACACATATATCTGCAACTCACAATAAGCTGAATATGTTACTAAATAAAATAAAAAATAAAAAAAATTCCTTCCAGTAACACCTTAGAGACCAACTAAGTTTGTTCTTGGTATGAGCTTTCGTGTGCATGCAGATCTGAAGAAGTGTGCATGGACATGGAAGCTCATACCAAGAACAAACTTAGTTGGTCTCTAAGGTGCTACTGGAAGGAATTTTTTTATTTTTTATTTTGTTTTGACTATGGCAGACCAACACGGCTACCTATGTTACTAAATGTCACTCAAAAATGAAAACGGTAACGAAACCTACTGGGAGTCTTTTGACCCCCTTTGATTTCTAACTTGAGAGGGAAATGTTCCCACCGTCGACTGACTTTGTGGCATTCAGACGCCGTGCTCTGCCCATTCCCACATAAACTGGGGAATGGGGAGAGAGAGGAAGAAAGGAACAGAGGTTTTGCCCTTGTAAATCCCGTTCAAATAATTGGCTGGCCTTGTTTATTCAATATGGGCTAGACGTCTAAACTCAGGATGACCTTGATGCAGCCATGTTAAAACAAGGAGGCAGAGAGCTCTTCATCCTTGCAGAAAACTGAGGAGGGGAGAAAAACAACTTTTAAGGATCCATTTTTAGCACTGTACACAAATTAGCGTACAGCTGCATTTGATCATACATGGGGATAAAGCATCATTCCTCTGCGTTTTGCCAGCATGATACAAAGCGATTAATATACACTGGAGGAGAAAAGGCTGCTGGCATGATTATTAAGTTTACATTCCTTCTCCCATCATTACATCCTTTATGTAACCCAAGTAAAACCTTCCAATGTATCTTGTTTTTGCCTGCTGGAATTTGCATGAAATTGGCACTTTCCCCCTTAAAGCTCCCCATGAAATTAGCACTTTTCTCTGAAATGTCCCATGAAATTACAAAGATTTGGGTTCCCCTCCCATGTTTTTTCCCCCCTTACATTTTAGATACATTGCTGCAACAAGTTGCTTCAAAATGCCTTTTTTGCCGTTAATTGTTCCACTGGTGGAAGATGTCGAATATATAGAGGGTTGCATAGCCACGTTTACAGATTCCCTTGTGTTTTATCGTCTGTAGTAGGGATTGGGGAACCTGTGGTCCTCCATATGTTGCTAGACTACAAGTCCCATCATCCGTGATCATGGGCTATACTGGCTGAAGCTGATGGGAGCTAGAGTCTTTGGTGCAGAGCAATAAAACTGCCATCAGATTTGCAAAGCTAAGCAGGGCTCAGTATGGCTTCAAATTGGATGGGAGGCCGTGTGTTGAGATTCCTGCATTGCAGAGGGTTGGAGTAGATGACCCTCAGGGTCCCTTCCAACTCTACAATTCTATGATTCTGTGAACATCTAGAGGGCCACAGGTTCCCCATCTCTGACCTCTGGTCAATGGCAGGGCAGAATCTATCATTATGCAGAGGGACAAGTAGTAGTAGAAACATGTTGGAGGACACAGCTGTGTGACAATGCTTGCCCTGATGTTCTCCACCAGTGTTGAAGTAAGATTCAGCTGTCAGTCCGGTTTAACCCCTGTATGTGGAATGTGACTTGGGCAGAGCAGAGTGGAATGAGACTCCATCTTGACATTCACCTGAGGTAGCAAAACGTCTTTGATTTGCCCTGACATATGAGCATAGGAAGCTGCCTTATACCGAGTGAAAGCCTTGGTCTATCTAGTTTAGTGCTGTAATTTCAGACTACGGGCACCACCACAGAGAAGACTCTGTTCCTGATCGTTGGTTGATGGACACCTGAAGGTTGAGGGACAACCAGGGAGGCATTTGAAGATGACTGCAGCGACCTCATATGATCACCAACAATGTGGGAGGGAGGAAGGGAACAAGGCAAATGTACTGAAGGAACGGAAAGGTGTGAGAAGCTGTACACATTCCAAATCTGGAACTAATTTTAGAAAATGGCATTCAGGAGGAGTGCAACAGAGGGCAGAGCAAATGCATGGAGTAAAAAATAAAATGGGGAAAGGGGAAAATCTACTAATTCTTCTGCATGACGTATAGAGGGTGTTCAATAAGACTTACCCCAAGAAAAGGGGAGTAAGAATTCAGATTTAACTACTCTCCATTTAATTTATATTCCATTTTAATTAATCAAGTTCAGATGCAATGGTGGGTAAAGTATCAATATGGCATTTATAGTGTATTGCCGGCTTAATTATAAGCTTGATGAGGATCTATAAATTGGTCAGTTGACACAATGATTTTTAATGTGAACCAATGTTTACAATATGATCAATCAAAGGGTGAGGTTAAAGTAGTGAATCTTACAGTCTGGCATTCTATAAACCTAATAGCAAACTTATTCTGTAAGTGTTGATTCTTAGGTCTGTCTCTGAATACCAGTTGCTGAGAATCATGGACAAAGAAAACACTCTTCTGATCGTTTGAGTTTCCCATAGACATTAGGTTTGCCACTGTGGGAACAGAATTCTGGATGGAGGAGGGGGTGTGTGCAGCTAGGACTTTTGTCGCTATTAGCTTGTGTTTTCAAAGCACACACCACCTAATGCATCAAACAGAATATATGTATTTTGAATGCCCCTATGTACTTCCAACTGTATAGATGATTCTCATACAAATAGATCTCTAGTTTACAACTACTTATTTAACAACTCTGAAAAGCCAGGCTGAATTTAGACTATGTCCTTTACCTTAGGAACTAGGGCAGAGGTAAAAGGGAGAGACAAAAAAAGAGGAAAAAAATTAGAAAAAAAATTCAATTTAATTTTAGGAATGAAGATGATTGGAAACCCCCCCCCCCCAACCATCTGATATTTAAGTTTTGCTTTAGAAATAGTCTTCAAAAAAAGGGCAGCATTTCTTCATGCTACTGGGGGCTTAGGAGACATTTTTATGCAAAGCCAATGGCAACACTAAAATTCAAGGACAGATAAGAGGTATGGTCGCATCAGTCTTATGTTTATAAAGTGCTAGCCATTCACTCTTGCATAATATATTCCTGCAGAAACCTAAATCACCCAATCGAGTGATAAAATGCATGTAGGTACAAACGCCGGCATGAGAATGTTGCAATAAATTAAGATCTGATACAGAAGTCCTAGTATGTTTATTTCGCTCAGCCCATATATGCAATAACTCTCTTGCTTGTGCGCGCACACACACTTGCCATGTGACCCAGATCAATTTGCATAAGGCCTAATTTGGCAGTCTTGAAGCAGGTGGAACCTCAGGGAAGATGCATATATAATCGTGAAGATTGAAAATAAATCTGACTCTCGTGGAGCACAGTGCACTTTGTACGATTCTGCTTCTCTTCCATTGGCTGAAAAGAAGAATGTGCACCCAAATCACCTGTTCTCTTCTTCTTAATCAATGGCATCATTTGTAGGAAGCCCAATGTTGTTATTTCCCCTCTGCTTGCCATTCTAATTCTAATACTTTGGCTATGTCGAACATCTTAGAGGACACAATGTGCTGCCCTGCTGGCTGTGATCGACTGTGTTATTGGCGCAATCTTGGCAATGTTAAATGTTTAAAATAAGTCCCGTTGATTTCAATGGGGCACTTAAACAAGGGCTTCTGTGTCTGGGTAAAGGTTCCCCCCTCCTCAGACATCCACTAGTGGAAGTGGGATGGAAGGAACTGTGGATCATTAGGGGTCGGGGCCAGAATGCAGCCCTGCAGTCCCTCCCCTACATGCTTTGCAGCTTCATGCAAATTGTACCAGAAAATGGCAGACAGCTCCATCTATAGCAAGAGTTATAGGTACAGGGGAAGCTGCTTTGTACCGACTCAGACCATTGATAGCTTAGAATTGTCAAGACTGCCTGGAAGCATCTCTCCATGGTTTCAGCCACAATTCTTTCTTAACTCTACCTGTGGATTGAGCCCAGGAGCCCTTTGCATGCTGACACTAGGACATGGCTTACAGAGATGGATCTGCCATGGCCATGTCTACTTCATACCTTCTCTGATGAAAACAGAGACATCCTATTCCATTGTTGTTGTTGTTGTTGTTGTTGTTGTTGTTGTTGTTAACCTGACCATATAGCTGGGTTGCCCCAGCCACTCTGGGCAGCTTCTAACATATATAAACACATAATTAAACATTAAAAAACTTCCCTATGCAGGGCTGCCCTCAGATGTCTTCTAAAAGTTGTATAGTTACTTATCTCCTTGGCTCAGTGATTGCATAACTGCATACCTTCCAACATTTCTCCGATGAAAATAGGGACGTCCTAAGGAAAAGCGGGGCCTTCCGGGATTGAATCAGAAACCGGGATGTTTTCTGTAAATCCAAGACTGTCCCTGGAAAATAGGGACACCTGAAGAGTTACTTTGGCCCTAAAAATGTTCCTCTCGTACTCCCAATTGCCTTAAGAAGGGGGCTTGCAGTTGCCCATCTACAGTTTAGCATCTGGATAGCAGACATGAGACCACAAGGGCCTGCTGGATCAGGCTAGTGGTCCGTCTATTACAGCATCCTGCTCCCACAATGGCCAACCAGATACCTATGGGAAGCCCAAAAGCAAGATCCAAACACAAGAGCATTTTTCCCTTCTCTGGTTTCCAGCAACTGTTTCTCAGAAGCATTGTTGCTTCTGACCAAATAGGCTGGTCTGTCACATGATTACAATTTGCCTCACTATGAGGAGGTTTCCTTTTTTATGTTTAAATTAGAATAATTACTTTGACACTTGCACCTAATTATATCAATTAGCATATGCAAAGTTTATGCAAATTTGTGCCCTTCTTTGGCGATTCACTTTCTCACTTTTGGTGAAGCATAAGTGGCCAGCCTCTCCTTTCTCTTTGTACTTTAGCACTTGGCTCCCACAATCATGACCCAGCTTCGTGTCAAAGAGATATATACATTTCAAACTGAAGAGCATCAGGCCGTGAGCAGCAGTTCACATTCATTTACATTCCTGATACAGAAATATAGATAGTCCTGTCACATTTATAATGAATCATTTTATAATCAAATAATATATATAAACCTGGTCTCTGGCCAATCCAAGCACTGGCTGCCAAATTCGTAATTACCCTGGTTCTACAGCAAAGCCTATGAAACAAATTAATTCCATGGATATTTTTTTTTATTCTTCTTTTTTTCCTAAAGTGCATTTATGGGCTGGCTAGCATCTGCACCAATTAAAGTTTATTGATTTGCTTCTTGTGTCTTGTGTCTAAGGGCCAGTTTATAAAATTCAAAGAATCAAATGGGAACACTTCCCTCACTCCCAGACTGTACCAATCTGCGGGTAGATGTGGCTGCTCTTGCTGTATCAATGGGGCCAATCTAATCTATCCACCATGCCTCAATGGCTGATATTTAACAAAGTTTAGACCCATTGAAATTAATGGACCTAACCTGGTCATGGTTCTTTATGTGGGGTAAATGGCTTCATATAACCAACATGCTTAAGTCTATTTAATGCATGGAGGGGTTAAGACCATAGAGTAAGCTGCCCTGCCAGGCTTCACTATGTCCACCTCCCCTCATGTTGGACGGGAATAGATAATAAAGCCTTTTATTCCCCTAGTCCACCACAGAAGCTCAACGTATTGCTCAGACCTCATGGCTCTTACAAGCCACTCTTGAGTTCCTACAACAACAACAATTTAGGAACTTTCACCACTTCGGAAATAAGCTAAGTTTTTTGTTGTTGTTGTTGTTTAATAAATCTTTCCAACTGATGTATGGAAAAAGCACACGAGCCTGATCTTTGGAAAGTTTGTAAGTAAACCTTTTTACCTTTATAAAAAAATCTTACCAAACATGTGGTGTTTTTTCCTATGTTGGGAGGAAAGGGAAGTTCTGGAACACATAATGGAAAGTGGCACTCGGAGCCATAGCAGCATGTGCAAGTCTACCCCTGAGATATGTCTTCATCTATGATGGTTAGGTTCATTTCCTTCCTGAGTCCCAAGTTCTTCCTCATCTACAATTCAACATTTCTACTTTTACTGAAGTTTCCACAGAATTTTCTACTAAAGCCATCGGCAGATTTAATATAAATTGAAAATGGGATCACTGACTTTTATGGCACATCTCGTCGTAATGATGCATGACTTATCAATCCCTCATTTTTAATGTGCAGGCATGTTAAGTTAAACTAGCTTGTTCGAGTAATGGATTTACTGATTAGTTCCTGTTTTGGTCCATAATTGTTCAATGATTTCTTCAATATTAGCTTAACCAAAAAAAGCTTAAATATAATTCTTAGCAATAAGCTTGTCAGAAAAACTGACACATTCACCAGAGAATCACAGTTTAAGTTAATCAATAATGGCTTTATTAAGAGTGGTGTATTTTTTTTTATTTATAGCTAATGCAAACGTTAAAGAATGTTACAGGCATTAATTATTAGCAGTTTCTTTGCAGCACAAAGTAAGAATTGCATAAATGTACTTTAAGACACTTAAAGCCCAAGCATTCTTTGCAAAATGACTAGCTAAAGAGCCCCTTGGGCTGTCGTTTTTACTGCTTTTCAAAGCTCTAATAGCACTTTTTCACCAAAGACACACCCCTTGAATCCTCAGAGAGATACAATAGCATAATTGTTCTTTTAGGTTTTAAGGCCCTGACATATCTGTCAACGAAAGAACAGTGAATAATAATACCAGAACTATTTTATGCAAATTCCACTTAGATGTTTCGGGATTTTTGCGTGAGACTGATCTCGCCTCCTTGTTGACAGTTTTATTGTCACATTTGCTTTACATAAGAAAGTGGTAAAGTTTTCTCCTTTTGTTAAATAATACCCTTTTTTTAAAAAAAAAACCCTCAGATAAAGTTTAAAAAACAAATACGAAAGCAATGAGACGGAAACATCAATTTGGAAGAGCACTATCACAGGAGAAAACAGTCGTCTCTTGCATGCATCTTTCTTAAAACGGGTATTCATTTACACCGTTCTAAAACATCTCATTGGAGTCAGTGCGAGAGAATTGCCCAAGGAAGCTATATATATTTACATCTGCATTTATTTCCTACACTCATGTGTATGAATTAATACAAGCAGGAGGCAAACATGTAGCTAGCAGCATGTATATACATCGAGATGCAGACAAAACAAGAGAAAGCATCTTAGCCAATGCTGGCTATTCCCTAAGCCTGCATTTAGAAACTTGCAAATGACAGTAGTGTTCCATTCTTAATGAGAGATAGACAAATGTGACAGTTTCAGTTTCTCCCTGTTTCTCATTTCCCCAGTTTTAACTTCAAGTTATCCCATTGCACATACAACTGCAGGTTATTATTTTTTTAAGTCCATGTGATCTTTTTTTTTGTACACATTTATTCTAATAAACATTTTCCCCTATGCAATTTTGCCTAGCCTATACATCTTCCAAAGGAATTTCCCCCAGTAGGCTGCATTTTTGGACATTATTGCCACAAGTGTACACATTTTGGCATGCCCATTTCATTATTGCACACATTTTTGTATGCATCCATCGACAGCAAAATCTGGAAAATTTTCAAGTGGTTTGCGTATTGATTCATGGAGTGTGAATTTGGTTAAAGTGAATTACAATTTGAACTACCAGTAAATGAATTTCTCCCCATCCCTATTCCCAATCCAACCAAACCAAGCTATTTTCAAGTAGGGATGTTTGAGGAAATTGATCTTTGAGAACAGATCTGATCCACAAGGAATGTAGCTATTTGCCAGATTCTTGCACATCTTCGGATGCTGTGGTGTGATTTTTTTGCTGAGGAAAAAAATATCAAAATGTACGGTATTTGTTTATTAAGGTGGAAAAATATATTTCGATGGGGGGAACACATTCAGAAAAAAATGAAAACATGGCAAAAAAGAATTTGTATTGTTATTTAAATGTGTGCGCTGTCTTCTCTCAGACCTCTAGGTGACTTAAAAATTTTTTAAAAATCAGAAATACTGAAGTTAAAATACATAATTGCATTTTGTGAAACAACATCAAACAACCAAATCCATCCATTAAATCAAAGTCTCTATAAATAGATATTTTCCCATACCAAAATAACAATAACAGCAACCCTAATGACCCACATTAAAATGGTCTATCAGGAGGAAGGTGGGTTTTATATTCAATAGATGCACAACGAAGAAACTGCATGAGAGTGGATTGCTACTGAAGGTGTTGGCAGAGTGAATTTAAATATGGCCATCCCTTAAATGCCACCACACTGGATATTTACGAAACGTTTGCTGGATGTTTTTATTATGGCTTCTTTACTTTGGTTATCTGTGTATTTATCATGGCGGAGTTATTGCATGCAACTGCAATCTGGGACGGAAGACAGGCATTTTCCAGAGAAGCAAATACAAATACAAATACAATTGTAGGGCCAATCTGAGGCCACATTTGAGAGTATTTTCCCTTTTGTTTATTAAATTTCAATCCTTGCTTTTCTCTAAAAAGAACCCAGGGCAGCACTGGGGGTGGGGTGGGGGGACAACCCTACAAAAAAAAAATCGAAACATTTAAAAATCATCAACCCTTAGAGCTAAGTAATTCCAAGGTTGCCAGGAACAATGTGTTTCAGCCATCAAATGCCTGGATGAACTGGGAAGTGTTTTAATTCCACCTGGATGTTGATAATGAGTGGGACAGGTGCATCCCAGTATGTTTCCGAGCACAATTCAAAGTGTTGGTGCTGACCTTTAAAGCCCTAAACGGCCTCGGTCCTGTATACCTGAAGGAGCGTCTCCACCCCCATCATTCAGCCCGGACACTGAGGTCCAGCGCCGAGGGCCTTTTGTCGGTTCCCTCACTGTGAGAAGCAAAGCTACAGGGAACCAGGCAGAGGGCCTTCTCGGTAGTGGCGCCCTCCCATCAGAGGTCAAGGGAATAAACAACTACCTGACATTCAGAAAATACCTGAATGCAGCCCTGTTTAGGGAAGTTTTTAAACTGTGATATTTTAAATGTATTTTAATATTTGATGGAAGCCACCCAGAGTGGTTGGGGAGACCCAGCCAGATGGGTGGAGTACAAATAAATTATTATTATTATTATTATTATTATTATTATTATTATTATTATCTCACCAGGGGTGGCATTCCATAAATAAGGAACTTGTTCCCAAAAGTGCCCTGTTGTGGGTTAGCACCAAGCAGGAGACACCAGCAGTAGCAGCACCATCAGAGTAGGCTATTGTTATGGCATTATCTTTGGAGCAACCCACATGTCACATGAAAGTGAGCAAGCTTTCGAGGTCTTCATGTTTCCTTTGATTGGGTGTCTGCAGACTTCGTGGCATTAAGAGCACACCACTTTCTCTCTCACCCTTCCCCATCTTGTTTTAGCAACCCATGTTTGCATGCAAATGTACCAGATCCAAACCCTGGCATCTCAAGAATGGCTTGGGAGAGCTGGTACCCAGGGGCATACGAAGTGGGGGGCAGAGGGGACGGGTTACCCCGGGTGCCACTCTGGGGTGGTGACAAGATGGCCCCTGCCTCCTCCCAGCTGTAGAGCAGCTGAGGGCGCGCACAGTCAGTATGGGCGCCGCTCATGCAGTGTCCATATGAGCTGCTGCTCTCGCACACCGTCCATATGGGTGTCCGTATGTACTGCCTCTCGCAGGGCAACTGCACGGGCTGCCTCTCGCACAGTGACTGTACGGGATGCCACGCATGCACACTCCATACGGGATGCCACACATGTGCAGTCCATACGGACGTCACACATGTGCCACTGGGCGGCTTGCCCCGCCCCTCAGCGCCCCGCCCCGGGTGCCAAAGAGCGTTCTTCTGCCACTGCTGGCACCAGTCAGGGCAAGCGGCACTCAGTGAGATGGACCAGTGATCTGACATAGTCAGGTTCCTATGTATGGGGCTAGAAGTGTGCAAATAATAGAATCATAGAACTGTAGAGTTGGAAGGGACCCTGAGGATCAACTAGTCCAACCCCCTGCAATGCAGGAATCTGCAGCTGTCCCATATGGGGATCAAACCTGCAACTTTGGTGTTATCAGTTAACCCAGCCCAGGTTCTTCTGAATTACAACTGAGCTGGATCTTTTGGCCTGGCGGTTGTTGGCCACTCCTGCTGGTAGTGATAGAATGGAACAAGAGTTCCCCCAAATCTTGCAGTTGAATTCAAATGAAGTGTTCAAGGTTAGATCATGACAGCATCACTCCCAGAAGTGCAGCCAGGTAGGATGGCTAGCTGAGAGCCTTGTGCCGCTATGAGTGGTTGCAAGGCTTCTAAAGGTTTTTTTTAAGGGTTAAAGCAAGGTGGGGAATCCTTGACTTCTTTCCAAACCACTGGAATTCACCCACCTTACCCCCCAAAGCACGGGGGGTGGGAATCACACACACACACGTTTGTGGGGGGACGACACAAATTGACCCATGGAAGTGGATATGGGGGCTCTTTTTGACCCACCTTTGTCTTAATAAATTTATTGATCTACTGTAGATTGTGGGTTTTCCTCACAATGGACAAACCAGACTCTCTCTCTCTCTCTCTCTCTCTCTCTCTCTCTCTCTCTCTCTGTGTGTGTGTGTGTGTTTACTAGTGTGGTTTTCCCTTGGAAATAAATACTGAAGACAGGGATTGCTATTGTTACTATTGCCTGTATCCCAGCGAAGAAACGTGTGAATATCCAGACATTTGATTTCCAGTTTGATTAACTGCATTTTCCAGCTTACTTGTTATTATTTCTGCTAAGAGCACTGTGTCCTAAAGGTTGTAAGATACAAATCTGATAAATACATTTTTAATGTAGGCATCCTCACTGCTGAAGAGGCATTAAAAAGAAACATGCCTTGACACCCCCCCCCCTTTTTTTTTTACATTCCAGCCATAGTCTTTGGAATTTCTTTGTGGGGCTCTGAACACCTGAGCCTAGAGCTCCCTGAAGGCCTTTGTGTAAGTTTTGAGTGGGCCAAAATGAAATTGCCCAGGAACATGAACTGAAGATTGCTATTGTGCTCATGGACTTCCCAGAGACATCTGGTTGGCCACTGTGAGAAACAGGATACTGGATTTGATAGGTCTTTATCAGGTGCAGATAGATTCTGCTTATGTTCAAATGAAGTCCAGCAAAGAGATTTTTGAGGTTTCTTCTTTAATAATAATAATAATAATAATAATAATAATAATAATAATAATATACCCAAGTGCCCAGAAATCTGACTTTGGCTCCTACAGATACAACTTCTGAGCTTATGGCTTCACCCCTGTGAGTCTCATGAACTGAACCTCAGATAAACAGGCAGTGACCTTAAATCAATGGGACTTACAAGAAAATGCACAGAATATCAGGCTGTTGGAAATAAGATGCATGTTGCACATTAAAAGTGTTCCAGAGGCAAGTGTGGTATAATAATATCACCCCTTCCACTTGCCAATTGACACTTAAGGGTCTTTCCATAAATAACATTGCCTGGGTATAAATTGGGATTGTAGGCATATTTGTTTTTACAGAGAGGAGAAATCTATAAGATGTCAAAAGCTATTTTAGTATGATTTGTTTCACTACTGAGATGCCAGTTTCTTAAAATTAACAGAAAACCTGCTGGATTTTAAATTCTGCCTCTAAAACATTGGGCTTTTCCCCCCCTTTCTTTTTTTTTTCCTTTTACAATATGCATCTGCCTCTGTATGGCTGAGTCTTGTCTGCCTGAACACACTTATTTTCCTGCTGATTTAGTGTCTACAAATAGATGTCTACTTGCAAAACACACCTTTCTTTGAATCCAGCCCACTGAATCAAGCTCATTATCTTAAGACATCTCTACGGGCAAAGGTTATGCTTTCCTGAGCTATATTAATCTCTTTCTCTAAACATCACAGGCTTAATTGGGTTAGATCAGAGTTATACTGTTTTGAATAAAAGGGTGTGATTAATGGGAGCTGTAGACAGCTGGATCGGCACAGTCTGATTCTACAATGTACACAAACCTATTATCATTATAACTGTGAAACTGCTTGGGGAAACCCAGCGTTGGTAAGCAACTTCCGCTCTCTGAAGAAAGACCACAGTGGAAGGTGAGTGGAGAAAGGGCATTTCTGCATGCCTTCAGGAATTTTCTGCCAATAGAGCCTTACAGTGAGTAATGCGACCAGGATTCCACCTAATGCTAGTTGCTGTGCTACAACCCGTCTCCCGATTTCTCGAAAGCTCGCTTCCCCAGTGAAAATGATTTCTTTCTTCCTGCTTCGTTTCAAGGCAATTTCTCTAGAGTTTCACCGAGTGCTTTGTTCAGCTTCCTTTATAGTTGTGAGGAGGCTGAGGGCGATGTGGCTCTGCTTTTCTTTCCATGAAACGTTGATCCGGTATTGTGCAAGCTTCCCGACTCCCTGCACTTCCAGGTCTGAAGAAAGGCCCATGGAAGGAGTTGTCCTGGTTGTTTTCTCCTGGGAAGTGCTGGGAAGAGAATGGCGACCTGAGATAAATGTCTCCACTGGTTTTGTTTTTAAGGGAAGTACTTCATTTTGATAGCTAACAATTTGATATCTGCTCATGAGATCATACAAGATTGATTGCAAGGTACACTCAGGACAACCATATATATCTCTGCACTGATTTCTTTCAAAGTAAAAAGATGACAAGCAATGAGCACAGTAGGTAGCCTTCCTGGCTTCCCACATTATAGGAAAGCCAGGACAAGAAACCCCCAAATCCACTTAACAAACTCAACATTAAGGTAAGTGCAACTCTATAATCTGTAGCCCACCCATGAGAATGTCACTGAAATTTTAAATCACCTTTTCTGAATGCAGTTTCTGCTCTCGATAATATATGAACAATGATTTTAAAAAATGCAGAAGAATGTTCTGCCACATTGCTACCAATTTTTCTGATTATTTACTGCTAGGGGCTCTCAAATTTCCCTTTTTGGAAGTTGACTTGGGAGGGGGAAAGTAAGGGATGTTCTGAACCTCTAGATCTGTCCCGAGCTTCACACCCTGAAAACTCAACACTGATACTGAATCCGTGAATCTGAAGCTAACAATTTGATATCTGCTCATGAGATCATACAAGATTGATTGCAAGGTACACTCAGGACAACCATTCTGAGGGGAGAAGAGGAGGAGGAAAAGAAAACCACACCAACCTGCAGAAACATTTCAACTGAAGAATTTTGCTGACTCTAAACATCTTGTCTGGTTTCTACTAAGGACTTTCTCAAAGCATCTTCTGCACTTAAGATGCAATCCAGAGTTTGGAAATTTCCCCTCTCCCCTGCCACCGGCCACCCCAGTTGCTATGTAAATAACATTTATTATAACCATATTTTGTATCCCAATATGTATCTGTATTGGATTTGAAACTGGCGTTTATGGATGAAATCATTGTCATTTGTTTTTCTATATGAAATGGATTCTTAACATTTTCTTTAATTGTTATTCTGTTATATATTCCTTCGAGTCCATTTGTGAATCACTTCCCATGAAATATATCAAAGTGATTTCACAGTAAAAACATCAGCAATGAATTCAATTCCATATCCTAAAACAACTCTCTCTATATATATGCTATTGGGGAGAGGAGATGTTGGAAGCTGAAGAGGGAACAGGGCTTAGTGAGCTGGGAGAGTCTGTGGCAGAAAGAAGTCCAGAATCAGAGGCAGAAGCTGAGGCAGGAGAGTTGGATGAAGGAGGCCAAGAGGCAGAGATGAGTCCGCCTTGTGAAGAGGGGATTTAGATGGTTGTGAGAAGGTAGAGACTTTCAGTCTTGACAACTTATTTTCATGGAGGATAACCACCAGGAATGAGCTGCTCTGCCCATTAGCAGAGGTGTACCGAGCCGCTTGGCTGCCGGGGGCGGCAAGCCAAGCGGCACCCCCCAGGGGCAGGGCCTCGCTCCATAGCGGATGCGCCATGACGTCATGACGCATATGCTACGAAGCACAGCCCAGGCGGACTGCGCATGTCCGCAGCAGCTTGGGTGGACTGTGCATGTCTGCACATGTGCAGTCCTGTGGGTTGCTGCAGACATGCGCAGTCTGCCCAGACTCCCAAGCTGCCACCCGGCACCCCTTCTGTGCGGCGGCTGCTCACACGGAAGGGCTGCCAAGCGGAAGGGCAGACATGTGCAGTCCGCCCGGGCTCCGCAGCCGCCGCCCGGCACTCCTTCCATGTGGCCGCTGCTCATGCGGAATGGCTGCCGGGCAGTGGCTTGGGAGTCGCACTCATGGGGGGTGGGGTGGCACAGAGTGTCACCCTCCCCAGGCTGGAACCCGGGGCCCACTGCCCCAACGCCTCGCTATGCCACTGCCCTTTAGTCCTGACACTCAACCAAGCCTGTAGAGATTATGTTTTTGCTAATAAAGAGTTAGCTCCATCTTTGAACTGGGTGATTACTGACTGGCATGCTACTGTGTCACAAAGCTCGTTAAAAGTCCTTCCTAGCCACTGAGGGACACC
Source organism: Lacerta agilis (assembly GCF_009819535.1). NCBI lineage: Eukaryota > Metazoa > Chordata > Lepidosauria > Squamata > Lacertidae > Lacerta > Lacerta agilis. Next base: position 18,286,558 of record NC_046312.1, read on the forward strand.
TGTAACTCAACCGACAAAGATGAATCCAGACTATGCACCTGTCCATTCAGCGTGGGTTGTTTTTTTTTAATTATGTGTGTGTGCAAACCAATAATTTTTGCAAGTCATCCCTAAAGTCTCCACAGTAGGAAAACAAAACAAAACACAAGCAACAATGGGATAGTGACTTACTAGAGAGTGGGGGCTATAATAGGGGTAGTCCTTAGAAAACTGGGATGGTGGAAGCTTGTGGCGATTATTCCAGGCACCTCAACATACCCATTTCCGCATCCTGCAGAAACTGCAAACAACAACAAAACTGCCGTTCCCTGCCTTCCTCTGAAATAATAATAGAATGTTTAGCGTAATGCATTTTGTTTTTGTTTTTTTGCTTTTCCTCCATTCTGAAAGACCAAATGTACTTTTAAATATAATTTGGGTGGGTAATCACAAACCAGATGAAGAAAAGCACATACAAACATTGTTAAGAGAGAAAGATGTAAATCGTAACACTTATAAGTAATGTATTTTCTTCTTCCTCCCCCCTCCTTTCTTTCCCCCTTTCCATTTCTAAAGGGGATATATATATATAAAAAATTCTGGCACAGTTATCATTCATGTTGATGTCAACAGCCCTACATAGACAGGTAAGAGGAAAATACCACCCCAGGGTTCCTATTCATGGTTCTCAGCAGGGCCTTGTCTGTAATTACTGTGGCCTAGTTATTTCTCAGGGGAAAAAAGTCCAGCACTAGATCCTTTTTTTCTTAATAGGTGAAGTTGAACCTAAAGCACTGTAATTTTAATCAAATCTTTCCCATCTGCGTGTACGTCTCTGAGAAGTTGAAGATTTAAGTGTATGTTGTAGGGTTTGTTGAATAGTCCCAGCAGGGGGAGAAGGGGCAGAGAGATGGTAATTATGTTATACTTAAAGGTATTTCGGTTGCCAAGGAAGTTTCTTTTCCTTTTCTCCAGCCTCCTCCCCCCCCATCTCCTTCCCCCCTCCTCCTCCCCCACAATGAGGGTTAAGATGATGTCACAGAGAGAAAAGGAAATACTGCAAACACGATAGATGGCGAAGTCGGGCGCAAGCAGGGGAATTGCTGAAGATGCACTTTGCAATGTGTGCAAGGATTCTGGGTAGAGAGTTCCCATGCACTCTTTTGTGTAGGGGACAACCCCCCTTTCAGCTGAGATGTCCATCATCCTCTAGGAAAAGGAGCAAAATCGGCCCCGAGGGCACAAGAAATGAGCTCTGTTCAAGGATTAGCTGGGGTGTAAATGAATGCCTGTTGTCTTTGTCCATGGAGTTTTCTTGGCAGGGATACTGGAGTGGCTTGCCAGTTCCTTCTCCAGGTGGATCACATTTAGTCTAAACTCTCCGCTATGACCTGTCCATCTTGGGCGGCCCTGCATGGCATAGCTCATAGCTTCCCTGAGTTATTCAAGCCCCTTCGCCACGACAAGGCAGTGATCCACGAAGGAGTCACGAAGGAGTCATGGGGTCACGAAGAGTCGGACACGACTGAACGACTGAACAACAACAACAACAACAAATGAATGCCTGGTAGGTGGAAATAACGCTGACCAGAATTGTGCTCGCTAACCACAACCTGCACATACTCACATAGACGAAACTTCACCAACCTGGTGGCAATATGGCGCCCTGAGCGACGGCAAAATTCGGCACCCTCCCCTATATATATATTCACAATAATTATTTTTGCTAACATTACTTTTTATGTACCTTTTCAGTAGGCACACATCTAAACAGAGGTATTATTATTATTATTATTATTATTATTATTATTATTATTATTATTTACCCCCTTGGCTTGCTGCCCTGTATGGGTGAACCACCCACACTGCCTTAAATCCAGCGCAGCCCCAAATCCCATCGGGGTGTAGTGTGAACTAGCTCTGTTGACGTCCAATGACATTTCGACAAGAATGAAAGTTCACGAGGAGCAAAATACTTCTTGGGTGTCTCCTTTTCCTCCTTCTCCTCCTGCCATCTCCTGTTTGTAAACAGTCTTGGCAGGAGGCACCCCAGGAATCCCTGCCATCCCAAAGCACTGAGAATAGGGCTACTTCCTTTTTTTGGCAGGTAAGTAAGTAAGTAAGTTTCTATTTACGGCCATTGGCCCAACACAGGTATTGCTTGTGTAATCAAGCTCTCCATTTCTACCTGCCCCACACCTGATGTCACAATGTGGCATCAGATGTGGTGCAAGTGAGCTGGATTTGAGGAAAACAACACTGTGGCCCAAACTGGGACATAAACTGGGCACAATTTGGCCCACAGGCCAGATGGGAGGGGACGAATGGCTGGATGCCATCTCTACATCAAACAGATCCCACAGTTTCAGTGCATGCAAATGGAAATACTATTTTGTCCAAATACTGACTGCTGGTCTGGGGGCAGATGGATGTTTTTTGTTGCCAAATTAATAATTTTTAAATGGTGATATACCACACACACACACCAGGATATAAAATTCAATTCTTTCTTCTTTAATTAAAAATGAAGACGTTCATAATTTTTCCCCATCTAATTTGACATGACAGTTATGATGATGCTTTTTTGACACCCAAGTCACATAGCAACGTATTACCACTCCATAGCAACTTCCTGGCTTCTCATACAGTAATGATCTTGGATGTTAATCATTTGATAGAATACACTTTTAATTGAAAGGTAAATAGGAACATAATATTCTGCATAGAGGCATGCAGTTCAAAACAAACTCCCACATCTTCTGCAAAAAGAGAAATGAAAAGAAAAGTGATGAATAAAATTTTATTTTGATCAGTGCAAAATTGCTTAGGATCCTGGAGGCAACAATGAGCAAACATAATAGCCTTATTCACGCATTTCACCAAACACAGGTGTGAGCTGACTCTACACATGTACAGGCACTTGTGTGAAAGAGCGGGCGCTTGTTGGCAGCTCAACGATTTGCCCGCACACGCAGAAAGAAGACTCGGGAGACATGTAATTGGATAGAAACAGGTATTATTTATTATAAAATGATAAGATCTGCAGGCAATTCAACAAGTTATGAAAAGTGTGGGCAAGTGAATTCTGGATAAGTTAAGCAGGGACGCATGCCTCTGAGCATGCTGCTCACCCAAACCAACCTACCCTTTACCCCAAAGTCCCAGGACAGGTCACCCACGCTTCTCCCTGCTGAGTTCTACAATCATAACACTGAAACTAAGGAGAAGGAAGCTGACAGCCATTGGCACCCCCAAGGCACATTGTAAGTAAGAAAGTCGGCAGCTGAGGTTGGAGGGGCAGGGCTTTCTTTGCCCTAAAAGAGAAGCCTCCCCTAGATAATGGCGGTTATTTGCTTCCTTACATCATATATGAATCACTTCCCATGAAACATCCCAAATAAATTTACAATACAATAAGAAACAATTACATATACTGAAACAATTTAACTAAAAAAAAAACCCCAAAACCCTAGCAAAATGTCCCTACACACTGCCAAAAAAGATAGATACCATAGAAACCACCGAGAGGAAATAGCCAAACCACTAAAAAATAATAAAAAAGTGAAAGAAATTAAGTTTTTAGCTGGAAAAAAGGATTGGAAGAATTCACCCATCCTGAGCTTTTGGCCTTTCCCCTCTCTTCCTACAACTCCCATCTGCCCCAGCAAGCACTTGCCAATGGCCAGGGATGGTGGGAATTGCAGTTCAGTGGTTGTGTGCTGTAAGGGGGTATAGTATCGGCCTCAGACATGGGAAGCCTGGGTTCGAATCCCTGCTCAGCCATGAAGCTCACTGAGGAAAGTCTCTCAGCCTAACCTACCTCGCAGAGTTGTTGTGAGGATAAAATGGGGAGGAAGAGAATTAGGTGCACCACCTCGAGCTCCTTGGAAGTGTATTATAATTATTGCATTTATTATAATGAAATAAATAAATAAATAAATAAAACAGTAAATTGGAGTCATTCTGGCTGTGTCTCTTTTCACTGCATGAGCTGATGATTTCAATGAGGTCATGCTACTACAGAAGAAGAAGAAGAAGAGGAGGAGGAGGAGTTTGGATTTGATATCCCGTTTTTCACTACCCGAAGGAGTCTCAAAGCGGCTAACATTCTCCTTTCCCTTCCTCCCCCACAACAAACACTCTGTGAGGTGAGTGGGGCTGAGAGACTTCAAAGAAGTGTGACTAGCCCAAGGTCACCCAGCAGCTGCATGTGGGGGAGCGGAGACGCGAACCCGGTTCACCAGATTACGAGTCTACCACTCTTAACCATTACACCACACTGGCTCTCAGGCCTCAGTTTTAATGCAGTCCCTCCAGAAACTTCCAGAAACAGTCCAGCAGCCAAAGGGTGGGAAGAAGTATGCAGGAAATGGTATATTCCATTTCAAACCCATATCATTGTCCTCTGGAATGCCAGGGTATTCCTCTTCCCCTCCTTGTCAGCAATCAACGCTATTTATCCTTGTGTGCTTGATAATACAAATAATAATCCAGAATTGCACGGTGTTTGATCTCTTGTTGTGACATATCTTTACATGTACCGAAAGAATATATACTTCACCAATGAAGTAGCCGGGAGATCTTCTGTCTCTCCTCATATGTGAAATGTCACAACATAGATCAGCTGTCATGGAATATATATTACATATTTTCTAAGCCATTGTTCTACAATAAAGGGAAGTTGGAGGTAGATGCTGAAGTTCACTCAGAACATAACACCCGAATAAATTTCCTGCATACAGAACTTTATGGGGACTTCAGCTGTGCTTCATAAGGAACAGCCTGTCCCTTTAAGAGGGAACCATAGAGTTAAGAGGGTCATTGAAGGCTATCTCATCCAATCCTTGCTTGATGCAGAACATCCCCAACAGAAAGCAGAATATACCTTGCTCAATGCTGGAACATTTCCATCAGATCGCTGTCCACCCTCTGTTTGAAGACCTTGAGTGAGGGACAACCTATTCCTCCTCTAGAAGCTGCCTTATACCAAGTCCAAATACTTATCCATAGAGCCCGGTAACGTCTACTGCTTGTGGTTCTCCTGGGTTTAAATCAGTGGACTTTCACATCAATTGTTACTCGATTCTTTTAGCTAAAGCAGGATGGGGGACCTCAGGTTTGAGGAGGGGCTTTCTATCTGGCTCTCAGGACTCTCGCCAGACCCCACCCTTCCCTGGCCTCCTTGGATGTTTCTTCCTGGCTAGAGCGTATCCTCAAACTATAACAACAACAACAACAACAACAACAACAACAACAACAACAACAACAACAACATTGTGTGCCCAGGCGGAGACCCCCCCAGCCCCGTGAGACAACCAGAAGGAATGATTCGTGACAATGTGTTATGGAATTAAAAAATGGCCACAACTTTATTAAACCTTTCAGATGTAGGAACTAGAAGAGTTTGGATTTGATATCCCGCTTTTCACTACCCGAAGGAGTCTCAAAGTGGCTAACATTCTCCTTTCACTTCCTCCCCCACAACAAACACTCTGTGAGGTGAGTGGGGCTGAGAGACTTCAGAGAAGTGTGACTAGCCCAAGGTCACCCAGCAGCTGCATGTGGAGGAGCGGGGAAGCGAACCCGGTTCCCCAGATTACGAGTCCACCGCTCTTAACCACTACACCACACTGGCTCTCAAAGTCTAGGAAGACCTTGACTTAGGCATTGGGCGTGTATCCCTCCCAGTCCCCTGGCTGGGGGAACTGGGGCTCCTCAGGGTGAATGGAATATGGGAGGGTGCACAGCAAGACGGTTGTGTACGCTGGCAGCCCACCCCATATCCCCACAATGCAGGGGAGTTCACTGACAATCTTTCAGTGTATGGCCAGTGACACCCATATTACAACCCCTTTAAGAGGGGACCCTGGAATCACTGCCGCAGGGTGTGTGTGAGTCACCACTTCATTCCCCCCCCCCATTTAGGAAAGATAGACTGAAAGATTCTGCCCAAGGCCTAAAACTGCCAAAGTTGTGATGAATTGCTAAGGGGAAGGCAAAACCTGCCAATGCAGGGAAATTCCTTCCAGGCTCTTCAACAGCAACCATCCAAAGACCATAGCAACACCCGTTAAACAGGAAAGAAAATGGTTAACCTGCAAAAAGCATTAAACAAAGGGAGGGTTGGGTGGGTGGTTGAAGCTCCGGAGCTGACCGCATGGTTGCTGCTGGCTCCGCCTCCTATTTAAGCAGCTGGCCCCGCCTCCCTGCAGCGCTGATTGGCTAAATGAGGTTTGGCGGGAACCTTCAATGACTAGCACAGAGAGGCAGGCCAGCCCAGCCAGCTGGTGGGTCCCAAGGGGCCGCGGTGCTGAGTAGGGTCCCACAAAGGGCGCCCACAAGGAAGGTGTGAGTGCTCATTTATACCCCACCCATCTAACCATAGCTGTCAACTTTTCCCTTTTCTAAAGGGTAATTCCCTTATTCCAAATAGGATTCCTCGCAAGAAAAGGGAAAAGTTGACAGGTATGCATCTAACTGCCCCAGCCACTCTGGGTGGCTTCCAACATACAGTATATAAAAACATAACAAAACATTAAACATTAAAAAAAGCTTCCCTGTGCAGGGCTGCCTTCAGGTGTCTTCATCTAAAGGTTTTATAGTTACTTATCTCCATGGCTCAGGGGTTGCATAACTCCATACCTTCCAACATTTCTCCAATGGAAATAGGGGGACATTCTGGGGTTAAATCAGAAACCAGGACGGCTTCTGTAAATCCATGACTGTCCCTGGAAAATAGGGACACTTGGAGGGTCTGTACTTGCCCCCGATGAAAATTCTGCCCCTTCTTCTCATTTCTTTGCCCCACACTGGACCCAGTGAAGCTCCCAGTCTGATGGTACCCCACATGTTTCAAGGGAAGAAACATATAGGTTTGCGGGGGGACGGGGACGTGCGTGCAGATTTATTGCTTCCATTATAATCATATATGGGGCAGCCCCTAAGGAGGTGGTGCTTGCAATACCAGAGCTCCCATGCCCATACAAAATAACTGCACTGGGGGACAGCTTGTCCCACATCATGAACCTAATCCTGAAGCAACTCTTACCTGGGCGGTTGTGCTATCTGTGGGTTAAGGCAGCCGTTGAATGAAATAAAATCTAAAGCATCTGTCTTTTTTCATTTACATGTCAAAACATAATTGGCTATGGTTTGGGTTTGTTGCCTTTATTACTTTTAATAGCTGTACAGCCACTGATTGCCCAAGCTGATGGTTAATTTAATTTCTGTCAATACAATATTGGGACTGTCTGCATATCCAGGCCATGATTAACTGCCGCAGAGTCCATAACAGTAGTGTTATTATTACTGCATTTAACTACCTCTCGGGAGAAGACAAATTAAATTATGTTGAAAATGCTGTTGATTATCATTACAGACTTATTTGTAGAGCACAATTACTGATCTGTTGTAAAATAAATCAAATTTTTTATCATCTTGGTGTAAATTAAATGTAATGTGGGCGAGTGGAGAGTGGTTGCCGAAAAGGTTCAGGCAGTGTTGGGTTTTTTTTAGTGTGTTTTTTTCCCCCCAGAAGTCAACCGAGCACTGAATTAAAATAATAATCATAGATGAACACGATATTATATTTTAATAACAAGCTCCTTCACAACCAAGCGTGCCTCATATATTATGTGATTTCAACAATTAAAAAAAAAAAAGCAGCAGCAAACTTCGGATGCTTTATGTTCTGTGTTGACTTAAACAAAAGGTTGAGGCCTTCAAATAAATTATTGGATTCTGTTACCTCTACACAAGCTGAAATCGTGGTTCAAGGAGCTAATTTAAGAGACAGCTTTAAAAATACAATTACATTAATAGCTTACATGTGGCAGTCTTTTAGCGTTTCCTTTTCATCCGTGATATACCTACCCCTGCCAGAATGTATTATTATCATCTAATAGTCTTGCCTTTACTTCAGCAGTGGGGAATCTCAGGCCCTAGGGACTGAACGCAGACCTCCAGCTCTTTCTAGCTGGCTCCCAGGACTGTACCTAGGTCATGTCTATCCGGACCAAGCCCAGAGGCGGATTTAGAGCAGCGCGAGCGATGTGGTCGCATCGGGAGCACAGCTAAGGACGGTGCCTTCTCAAAGTCTGGTAAGCGCTTGCCTTGTTTCGGGGAAGGAGGCGCAAGGGGTCTGACAGGATCCTAGAATCTGCCTTCCTCCTCCTCAAAGCCAGGCAAGCACTTACTGTAGCAGGCTTTGGGAAGGAGGTGGGAGGGCTCTTGGACCCTGCCAGAGCCTCGCACCTCCTTGCCAAAGCTCGGCTTAAGTTGGCGTCACGAGCAGTGGCGTAGCATGGGTTGCCAGTGCTCAGGCCCCTTAGAGGGGGGTGGAGGGAGGGAAACGGACAGAGTACACATGTGCATTCAACTGCCTAATCACGTCTGTGTCATCCAAGAGATCGCAGCCACATAGATAAGAAAATAAGAGTCGTTCTGTTGTCTGGAAAGGTCACTTCCTGTTTCACACGCAGAAACCAGTTTTAATGGAGTCCAGAGATGGAAGTGTGCAGCTGTATTGAGGCAGCACCAGATGTTGAAATTTTGCACCCCCTAACAATTTCGCGCCTGGGCCAACCGCCCCCTCATGCTACGCCACTGGCCATGACAGCTGATGGGAGGGCATCAAATGGTATCACACAGTGCGGCATATTACCAAGGTCTGTCCCTGCCACACTCCTCAGCAGCCCTACACATCACCCTTCTAGTGGTGTTATTTGGCAAGGGTATACTGTATGTCTCTGAACTGTGATAATACTACATTTTGCTTGCCTGGATGGAGGATGGAGAGCGGCCACACCAACTTTGGCCACATCCACCACATGGGAGAAACCTAGTAAATCAACACACCAAATAGCTGCCCCATTAACAAGGTGCTTGGGTATCAATCTTTGAATCTAAATAATATAAAATTGTTTTCAGCCCAACTGCATCCCATGGAAGGCTGCCCATGAGAGAATGTGTTTTCTTGCCTGGAAAGGTTCCCTGCTTTACTTCATCAGCAGCTGCAAAAAGAATGAAATATTTTCTATTTATATGTGTGATCATAGAAGGAAGGGAGGGAGGGAGGGAGGGAGGGAGGGAGAAGAAGAAAAGATACACCCATGAGGAAGGAATTCATTACATCTCCTTTTCTCAGTGGGCTGACCCAGGAGGTTCTTTCATCCAAGAGACTTACATCAGCAGAAAGGGGAGAGGGAATTATTTTCACAAGTTACCCGACGACGGGGCGAACTCCCGTTGCTCGGTCCCAGCTCCTGCCAACCTAGCAGTTTGAAAACATGTCAAAGTGCAAGTAGATAAATAGGTACCTCTCCGGCGGGAAGGTAAATGGCGTTTCCGTGCGCTGCTCTGGTTTCGCCAGAAGAAGCTTAGTCATGCTGGCCACATGACCCGGAAAAACTGTCTGCGGACAAACGTTGGCTCCCTCGGCCAGTAAAGTGAGATGAGTGACGCAACCCCAGAGTTGTTCGCAACTGGACTCAACTGTCAGGGGTCCTTTACCTTTACCTTTTTACCCTCTTGTACTACAGTCCCTTCGCACCACCACCCACATTGTTCCAAATGGTTCCCCAACTCTCCGGTCAGATTTATGGTGGTATAGGGAGCAGTACAGGGAAAGAGAGAATAAGCCAGCATCCTGCCCTGCTTTCCACTCATGGAAACCACCACTGGATCAAAGAGCCTTCTATCGGCGGACACAACAGGATACAATCACTTTTGCAGTCACTTCAAAAGGCTGCCTACCAACACACTGATGATGCGACCTGAAGCCTACCATGGCAATTTGAATACCGTACCTTTGATAATTATGTCATGGTTTTTCCAAGCTGTGTCCTCTTCAGCCCTCCGAAAACTTGCACCAGATTAATTTAGCTCTTTGTCACAAATTGGAAGTGACATGTCATTCGTATTAGAAGTCTAAGAGGTAAGGAAATATTTCATTCAGTAAAACAAATGCAATTTGCCTTTCGTCTTCCCTGCCCCCCACTCCAAATGCAAGTTGTCATGAGCTATTTTGTTTGGGAGTTCCTGAATCTCTACTTATAGGAATGCAAAGGATTCAACAGTGAAAAGTCACTAGGAGGCGGGGCGGGGAGAGAGAGACAGTTTCTTAATTCAAAGTAAATACACATATGTGAATGTACAAAAAATGACCACCTGCTCCCATGGGAGCCACAGACTTGGGTCAGGATGAAGGTGGGAGTAAATTAGCAGAGCTCTGGGGTCACATGATGGGCTGTACCACTTCAGAATGTAATGAGGGAATCCCATTGTGAACTGGTGAGGACCAAGCCACGGGCCAGAAGAAACTGTGGATGAGGCGGTCGAGTTCTGAAGTAGTACCCTGAGATACCCAGCTGAGTTGTTAGTATTTTGCAGGGCTGACTCAATACATTTTGCTGCCTGAGCAGGAGTGGCAAATGACCCCACTCCTTGCCAAAAGACAAGGTGCATAGCATCCACGGCGTTGAAAGTAGTGATCTAGAAGGACGAATGGTCTGATTGACCATAAAACAGATTCCTGTGTTCCTATGTGGCTTGGAATAACTCCATCCTGATGCACGTTGCATTATGAAAACTCAAACTGTGAAGCTTGTCATGGCCCAGGCGCTTGTCACATGCGTACATACAGAAACACAAGCAAAGACCACAGTGCACCTTCTATCTGCAACAGACACACCCAAATGAATACACTCATCAGTCCCAAGCATATGAAACCCTCTAATTCAAGGGTGAGTAACTTTTATCAGTCTGACAATCCATCTGAGCAACTTTCTAGGAACCGCATACCAGTGGTGGGTGGAGCCAGAAGCATAACTTGGTGGAGCCATTTCTGTAAATGTTACTTTTGTACAGTAAACAAGTTCCTACACATACACACCCCTCACTATCCCATATCCTCCAACATCCCTCCAATATTCTATTATTATTATTATTATTATTATTATTATTATTATTATTATTATTCCCTGCCCATCTGACTGCCCACTCTGGATGGTTTCCAACATGTATAAAAACATAATAAACTATTTAAAAGTGTCCCTATACAGGGCTGACTTCAGATGTCTTATAAAGGTTGTATAGTTACTTATCTCCTTGGCTCAGGGAACACATAGCTCCGTACCTTTCAACATTTCTCCGATGAAAATAGGGATGTTATACCATACTCTCCAACATTTCTCCAATGAAAATATGGGCCGTCCTAAGGGAAAGCGGGACATTCCGGGATCAAATCAGAAACTGAGATTGCTTCTGTAAATCCAGGACATCCCTGAAAAAATGGAGAATTTGGTAGGGTCTGCTATCGTACATCCAATTCCAGCCAGACAAATGCACTCAGGAAGGGTGTGTAGGAGGGCTGGTGAACTATGTGGTCAGGGAAGGGATGTGGCCTAGGGAGAGTCTCCAGAGAGACTACTAGGGACACATTCAGTGCCCAGGCCCAGATTTCTCTCTTTCTCTCCAACTCTGCTCCAACTCTGGTAATTCCATTAAGTGAAACCTTTCACAAGAAGTCCTGAAATCAGAAGGTGTTGAGTAGCCGTTAGTGCTGTACCAGAAAAGAGCAACAGCCATCATGTCCTTCCAAACTGCAATGCAATTATCCCTCACCCCACCTCCCTTTCTGGTCCCAACCAAAGAATCTATAAATGCTTTACCAAGAGTGATTCTTGTCAAGAACCTGTTCAACACAGGGATGGGGGGATTCAGAAGTGGCCTTGGCATCGGAAACCTGGATCCTAGTTAGTAGACGGACCCACAAAATTAAATTTCACAACAAGCTAGCAACAAAAACAAAGCTACAGTAAGGGGCAGCACACAGGAGATCATTAGCAAGATGATGAAGCCAGACTTAAGTCACTGCAGAGCATCCTTTTTTTTGTAGGAAATTAATTTGGTCGACTCAGTTGCCAAGAGATGTTTGGAGACAAGCCAAGAGACTTATGGCAATAAATCAACAGGAAATAACATAAACAGAAATAACTGATATTGTCAGAAAGATTGTGCCTTGATGTCTCTGAGTGTATTTGTTTCCTTCATTTCTTTTACCCAAAATTTGTGGCACTGAATATGGGAACATTTCTACAAAGGTGAAGTACTATATCAAAAACTGATATTTGTCCTGCTGAAGCTCAAGGACAACCCTGTTTAAAAGGAAAATGGTAATACAATGCAACTCACTTGTAGCCCTCCAGAGATAGTTGGCCTCCAACTTCCATCCAGTTCCACTAGCATGGCCAATGATTCAGTTCATAATACACCCAAGCATAACCAAATGGGAACCTTCAAACTGTAAGCTGGGCAACTACAAACACCAGCAATATCATTAAGCAATATCATTGCTTAATGCACAGCAAAACATTTGAGAATTACTGGTTTACAGTGGTAGGTAAAGGTAAAAGGTAAAGGACCCCTGAACAGTTAAGTCCAGTCAAAGGCAACTATGGGGTTGCAGCGCTCATCTTGCTTTCAGGACTAGGGAGCCTGCGTTTGTCCACAGACAGCCTTCCACTTCTGGCACAACAGAACACCGTGATGGGAACCAGAGCACACAGAAACACCATTTACCCTCCCACCGTATCAGAACCTATTTATCTACTTGCACTGGCATGCTTTCAAACTGCTAGGTTGGCAGGAGCTGGGGCAGAGCAATGGGAGCTCACCCCATCACAGGGATTCAAACCGCTGACCTTCTGATCGGCAAGCCCAAGAGGCTCAGTGGTTTAGACCACAGCGCTACCCGCATCCCAGGTTAAAAAACAGTGGTGCACTGTATTGGTAACTGGGTCTATGGTGAAGTGTTCTAATGAAGACTCCAAAACCAACAAGGTGTTGTCCAGATGTTGCTGGAATCCAACTCCCATCATTCCCAGCCATCATAGCAAAGGATGATAGGAGATGTAGTCTAACAGCATCTGGCATCCAACCACATCAACTGTTTCTCCTTGGACCCCTCAGTTTTCATTGAAAGCCAGCCTGATCAAAGCAACATATTGAGGGAGCAAAGCCAAGAGGTTGTTTGCATTGGCCCTTGTGTGGACCTGATCACATAAAAATAACCCATCCCGTTAATAGGTAAGAGCAAATGCCATGCTTCAAAACAGCTGTTTTCTGGAAAAGTGACTTCCTATTCTCAGTAGGACCTATTGCTCAGGTTGTACAGGCAGAAAGTTATTTAGTTATATGCATTATGTTCAGAGTGAGCTGAGTGCATGTAATTTATGACTGTTGCACTTTAATGCATATTTAATAAAGCTGCCGACATTTATACTCTAAATCGACTGTGTCAATTTTGTTTGCTTTGGAAGCCTGGAGAAGTCCCATGGCAATGCTGACATTCCTAGGGAGAGATTTAAATTGTAAGACATTTCATTTGAGAGGAGAGACCTTTTAATATACTTGTAGCTTGATATGGCTAGGTGCAATCGGCAAGCGTTGATGAACACCTACGGAAAACGAGAGAGAAAGGATGTCACCTCTCCCCCTCAAAGAAATAGAATAAGCCTTCATTTTCAGACAAAAGACCACTCCATGATACCATGTCATTTCTAAGAGCTAAAAATAATACTCTCTCTTTGAGCTTTGTTTGCATAAAATATAGACATGTAATACTCTTGACAAGACGGCCTTGACCGTCAGCCCATTCTGTTGTTGTTGTTGTTGTTGTTGTTGTTGTTGTTGTTGTTGTTGTTGTTGTTGGTTGTTGTTATATTTTAATAAACAATGGTATCTGCCACCACTATTACTCACATTTGTATCTCAACCTTCCCCCCCCCCAAAGGACACTGGAGTATATATGTGGCATTCATCCCATTTTAGCTTCACAACAACCTCCTGAAGTAGGCTAGGCTGAGAAACGGCGCCTACCCCAAGGTCACTTCATGGCTGAGTGGGGATTCGTTTTTTGTTTCATTTTATTAGCTTTATTAACAATCTCTTATATGACACATTTCATCTTGTATAACATATACATATGTATTGTACATCATCTTGAGTAAACTTATATATATATAATCCACGTAAGCAAAAAAAAAACAACCCCATATACAAGTAGTATTCTGTTTACTTGCATAAATTAAACTGATTCATATATCTTTTCTTGTCTTATCTATTTATTAACATGAATTAAAGAAAGAAAAAACCAGAAAAAAGAAAGAAAAAGGTGTAGTTGGACTTTCTATCATTTCTTAGGTGTATTTATTTTGCCAGTCCGATATGGTTGGAACACTTCCCCCTTTCCAGTTCATTGCTATCAATGTTCGAACTGCAGCCGTGGCATATAGAAAAAAATTCTCTCAAATTTTTCGGAATATCGCTGCTGAGAGTGGGCTGAGTGGGGGTTTGAATCTGGGTCTCCTCAGTCAGTAGTCTAAGCCCAACATGCAGACCTTCCAATTGTCCCTATTTTCCAGGGACAGTTTTGAAATTACAGAAGCCATCCTAGTTTCTGATTTGACCCTGAAATGTCCTGCTTTCCCTTAGGATGTCCTTATTTTCATTGGAGAAATGTTGGAGGGTACGGAGTTATTCAACCCCCAAGTCAAGGAGATAAGTAGCTATGGAACCTTTAGAAGACATCTGAAGGCAGCCCTTTATAGGGAAGTTTTTTTTTAATATTTAATGTTTTAGCATGTTTTTATATATGTTGGAAGCTGCCCAAGGTGGCTGGGGCAACCCAGTCAGGTGGGTGGGGTATAAACAACATTTATGACGATGATGATGATGATGAAGATGATGATGATCATCCCTATTTTCATCAGAGAAATGTTGGAGGGTATGCACCATGCTATCTTCTACCCCAGCTCAAGGATCATTCAGAGAATATAGCTGAACTCCATCATAGATATCTGTTCAGGTTTATTAATTCAAACCAGAATGTGCTTCTTGCATTTCCATATACCCCACTGTGCTGGCCCCAAGGGTTTGTCCATGAAGCGAGGTCCAAGTCCAGTCCTGGGTCTAGGGGTCCAAAGGAGGTCAGTCCGGCGGGGAGCGAGGCAGGGAGCAGGTCAAGGTCCAAGGCAGGTTCAGGCACGAGGTTGCAGGTTGAGCACACGCTTGCAACAAAGTTGCTCACGCAACTTGGGCTGGGTCTGGCTGGCTTTTATCTGGCCCTATGCTTAGGGCGGTCCCGATCCTCTGGAGACTCTCCTCTCCTCCGGGCCTGGAGGCGAGCACTCCTCCTGCAGACACTTAACTCCCTTCGCCTCTCTGCCCTGAGCCTCTGTAGCTCAGGAGAGGCTGGTGGGTTACTGGACCCAGGGGATGCCTCAGCTTCCTCTGAAGAGGCTGGGAGTGGAGCACCTGCAGGCAATGGGTCCTCCCTCCCATCAGGAGCCAGAGCAGACTCTGCTGATGCCTGCACCTGGGGATCCAGCGCAGGTGGGGATCCTTCAGGCTCAAGCCCTGGCCCCGGCTCAGCTGGTTCTGGAGGCGGGGAATCCTGTGCAGGCTGGGATCCCTCAGGTTCAGTATCAGAGTCTGACTCCCAGGCCATCACACCCACTGTCTTTTTCATGCATTTGTTAAAGTAACTATTGTACTGTATACTGGTGCAAAATAGACAGGGTACTCTTGTTGGCTCTACAGTCCAACATGTGACACCCATGTTGAAGCAGTTGCACTGGCTGCTAATAGGCTACCAGGCTATTTAAGCTTATGCTATTGCTGTACAAAGCTCTATTCAGCTCAGACCCCACTTATTTTTTGAGAGACTAGCCCCTCCCTAGCATACACCACTACAGCAGTCAGCTCGGGAATCTGTACATAAGAATGTAAAAGGAACCAGCTGGATCAGGCCAATGGCCTATCAGGTCCAGAATTTTGATCTGTGGCCGACCAGATGCCTGTGGGAAGCCTGCAAGTTGAAGATGAGCATAACAGCACTCTGCCCACCTTTGATTCCCAACAACTGGTATTCTAGCACAGGGGTCGGCAAACTTACCCGGCCTCAGGACAGTTCCTCCAGCGCCGATCACGCAGAGGGCGGGGGAGCACGCGCCCATACGCGTGCAAACACGCTATTTCTGGTGCACTTCCGGGTCGGCGGAGCACTGGAAATAACTTGTGCGTGTGTGCATGGGCCTCCTCTGACCCGGAAGTGCGCTGGAAATTACGCTTGCACATACGCACAAGCTATTTCCAGTGCTCCACCAACCCAGAAGTGGGCAGCCGCACCGGTAAGAGCGGGCAGTGGGGGGCGGGGGTCACCACGGGCCAGATAATTGAGTCCCTCGGGCTATATCCGACCCGCGGGCCTTAGTTTGGGGACCCGTGTTCTAGCACCTCTGACAGTAGATGTAGAACCTAGCCAGCCTGGCCTTTGCTAGTCCAAGAGACCAGAAGACACTTTCCTAATGCTGTTGTCTAGACTCGGTCCTGAAGATTGTGGGAATGTTAAGGATAATAGAAAAGGTTATATTGAATAAGTATTATCCTTCCTTCAGTCATGCTAGTAAGTGTTGTAGCAGAACAGATCCCCCTCAATATAGCTGGAAGCTAGTTTGCAGATTTGTTTGAATCTCTTAGTTAAGATTATTTTCTGGTGTCCCCTTTGATCCCTCTTAAAAGAATAAAGACACAAGTTTTTCTGAGTAAAGTAACAAAAAGTTTACTCACGTTTCAGTTCACGTTATGATCCCTGAAAGGCAGGCTTTACTTAAAGGTTACACAAAGAAAGAGTGAGTTCATCTCATAGGGAGACTGAACTCATGTGCAAAATTACATCAAGGAGAGCAGCATGGCAGCAGAAGAACAGCAACAAGAGCAGTATCAAGACGAACTGAGAAAATGGCTGCATGGCTCAGATCTTTTGTGGAGTCAGCCAGGGCCATGCCCATCTCCCAGGTCACATGCAGGGGGAGGATGCTCCAGACCAATGGAACAGGAAGTTACACTGACTGGATGTCTCCCTACTTGTGCCCACTCTAGGGAAATAAGGAATGTTGCATTTGGCAGCACCAATGGATTACATCCCACAAAGATACGGTTGGAGCACTGGAATACAGTGCCCCCATTTACCATTTCCCGGAGCTGGTCCAGGAGGATACCATGTTCACTGGTATCAAATGCCAGTGAGAGATGTAGAAGCAGGAGCAAGGTCATAGTCCCCCTCTGCAAAGGTCATCCACCGGGGGACCAAGGCTGACTCAGTTCCGTGGCCAGGCCTGAATCCAGATTCGAATGGATCTAAATAATTGGTGACCTCCAAGAGAGTCTGCAGCTGTCCCACCATGACCCTCTCCATCACCTTCCCCCTAAAGGGGATATTTAGTTTTCTGCACTCCTTCCTCTCCTCCCCATGCCATGATTGGTGGTGTCATAGATTATTTGACCATGTGGACTTGTACTTGCATTGGGGCAAAAAGATCTGATAAGTCATGAGAACCATTTTTAATCACATTGTGTGTGTGTGTGTGTGTGTGTGTGTGTGTGCCCACGCATGTGTGCTCGTGCACACACACACACACACACACACAATTTTCTTACTCTCCTGTTCCAATTTGTATTCAAAGCAAGGATGGCCATTTATTACATTTTATGATGTGTGGTTTTTTTTGGTGTGTTTTTTTTTTAAATAAATGCTTCTTTGACATAAACTTTCGAGCTTTTCAAATTCCACCTCCACCTTGCTGGAGGCAAAAAAATTCATCTAAATATTATTGAATTCCGGCACAACATTAGCATGCAGAGATATTTACAATAACAGAGCCATTACAACTCAATCAAAAGCTGATTTCAGCCAGAATTATGCAGAATTAAATCTTGCCGGATTCAAATTATTAAAAATCAGAGACTCAATAAAGTGTGGTCTAGGAGCCCCATTTATCAAGGGAGTGAAGAAGTACTTCTGCCGTTATGGTGACTTTTTCATATATATATTCTGCAAGAATTTGCATGTATTTTAAAAGATTTGAGTTTAATTCCTATGGAGTGCAGGCAACTATGCTGTATTTAGAAGGTAATAGAATCCAACTCAGTGTTTACTACCACTACTGTCTCTCTCTCTCTCTCTCTCTCTCTCTCTCTCTCTCTCTCTCTCTCTCTCTCTCTCTCTCTCTCTCTTTTAAAAGACCAGTGGGTCCTCCCAGACACTGAAATTCAAGAGGCACGCTTGTGCTGGATTTAATGAAAGCTGAACTGACAATATTAGCAGGTAGAAAAAATGCAAATCAATATTAAAAAGGACACTGGCATAAATACAATGAGAGGAAAATAACATATGATCCAATTGTCCCTATTTACCAAGGACAGGCCTGGTTTTCTGCTGCCTTTCCCTCATAAATCACTGTTCCTATTTCCCCCCAAATTTGCCTTTTGAGGAAACCTTTGAAAACTTTTATCAGTGTGACAGATTGCTAATGTTCACTTTTCAGGCCTTCACCACCACTGCCAGGGCTTCTAAATGTTAAATATCTAAGTGGGAGGGGAGCCATTTTGTCTCCATTGCACATGCTTGTAAATTCAGGTGCATGAACACCAATGTGCTGTGTCATGCACAGTCTGCCATTCCACACGTTGTTTCTGAATATATTGCTTTTGAACATTTGATAGAACATTTAAAAAACATATGGGACGTGCTAGATCAGATCAAAAGTCCATCTAGGCCAGGCACCCCCAACCTTCGGCCCTCCAGATGTTTTGAACTACAATTACCATCATCCCTGACCACTGGTCCTGCTAGCTAGGGGTCATGGGAGTTGTAGGCCAAAACATCTGGAGGGCCACAGGTGAGGGATGCCTGATCAACACCATGTTCACATCATACATTTAAACCACTATATACCACTTTAAATATGGCTTCCCACAAAGAATTCTGGAAGCTGTATTTGTTACGGGTGGTGAAAGTCTTAAGGGGACCCTTTTTTCACATTCACAAAACAACAGTTTTCATAGTTCCCTGTGAAGAGGGGTTGCAGTCCCTCCAAGTGTCCCTATTTTCCAAGGACAGTCCTAGATTTGCAGAAGCCATCCCAGTTTCTGATTTGATCCTGGAAAGCCCCACTTTTCTTTAGAATGTCCCTATTTTCATTGGAGATATGTTGGAGGATGTGGAGTTATGCAACCCTCGAGCAAAGGAAGTAATTATACAAGCTTTAGAAAACATCAGAAGGCAGCCCTGCATAGGGAAGTTTTAAAATGTTTAATATTTTACTATGTTTTTATATATGTTAGAAGCTGCCCAAGGTGGCTGGGGCAACCCAGTCAAATGGGCAGCTATAAATAATAAAATTGTTGTTGTTGTTATGGAATAGGACGTCCCTATTTTCATCAAAAAAATGTTGGAAGTTATCACTACTTCTCCTCATTCTTAGGTTGAGAATTTGGTGGAATTGTAGTTATTTTTCTGCAGGGACAAAGACATGGCAGGAGGACGTGACAGTGGTTTGATCTCCTTGCACCAAGACACCAAGATGCGGGGGAAGATGGGTCTATACTTTGCTCCATCTGTCTCCTGTGGGGCACTGCCTGCAGAGTGACACTAATGTGGGGCTCCCCATTCTGCCCACCAAACAAGAAGATTGAAGTCCCACCTGTGGGACTCTGACTATTCCAGGAAACCCTGTCAGGTTAGGGGAAAGAGATGCAACTTCAGATTACTCCCTTAGACAAAATGGCCTGGATTAAATAATAGAAGAAGAAGAAGAAGAAGAAGAAGAAGAAGAAGAAGAAGAAGAAGAAGAAGAAGAAGAAGAAGAAGAAGAAGAAGGAGAAGAAGAAGAAGAAAAAGAAGTCGCCCATGTGACTGGGTTGCCCCAGCCACTCTGGACAGCTCCCAACAAAATATAAAAATGCAATAAAACATCAAACATTAACCGCTTCCCTATACAGGACTGCCTTCAGATGTCTTCTAAAAATTTATTTCCTTGACATCCACAAGGCGGGCACCACTACCAAGAAGGCCCTCTTCCTGGTTCCCTGAAACCTCACCTCTTTCAATGAGGGAACCGCCAGAAGGCCCTGGGAGGTGGACCTCATGATGGGATGGGAGTTGAGAAGCTCCTTCAGGTATACTAGGCCAAAGCCATTTAGGGCTTTAAAGGTCAGCACTTACGCTTTGAATTGCACTCAGAAACGTACTGGGAGCCAACACATATCTTTTAGGATTGGTGTTATATGGTCCCGGCAGCCGCTCCCCATCAGCAGTCTGACAGCCTCTTTCTGGATTAGTTGAAGTTTCCGAGTCACCTTCAAAGTGACTGATAAAGCGAGTTCTCCTTCATGGAGAGCACGTGTTGCGGTGGGGGCTAACAAGACACCCCTCTGTGGCTGGGCAGGATGGGATAGATGGCCAAGGCAGGTGATTGGGTTGTGCGGGTTGTTGGGGAGATTTCTATGTTGCAATGTTTGATGGAGGCTATATATTTACCGTGCACACAGCGTGAGCCCCTCTTCGCTGCGTGCATTGGCTCACCCTCCCTCCCTCCCTATAGCTTAGGCTTGTGCGTTGACTTTGCTATGCCTGTCATGGGGTCGTCTGCTTTTGGGGCAGGGGCCTGGTAGGAATTTTTTCCACCTGACTGATTGGCTGTTGCCATTTGGTTTTCACCTACTGTGTAGCAATTAGTCACAACTTGTAAGGTTTCGGTTAGGCATTGGTTATTAAATTGGTTGGTTGGTGGAGGGGTAAGGATTGGCTGTGGCTGCCCCTCCAATGCTGCTGCTGCGTGGGGAATTCCGTTAAAGGAATCCAGGGGCTCCCCATGCTTTTGTCCGTACCCCCTGGTCAGGGGCTACACAAGAGCCCCTGGGAACATTAGGGGAGAGGCGAGGGCGCAAGCCCCTGGCCCCCATTCTCTCCCCTAAGTGTTTTCCCTTTGCTGACCTCCGCTAAGCGGGCGGGTGTCAGTCTGTCCCCAGGAACCAATGCCTAAGCAACCACTCACATATCTTGTATTTTAATAAAGCTGTGGCCAAAATTATGCCAAAAACCTTAAACTTAAATTTCTGTGTGAAGTGTGTGTTATTTTAGGGGTGGCTTGGGGACCTCGACACGCAATGATGACGCCGACGCCGACGCAAAACATCACCATTGGTCTTAAAAACTACTTCAAACAACCAGAGGTGCCCAAACCACAGAGCACGTGGAGTTGCCACTTATGGCTGGGAGAACGCTTAAGTGTTTCATATGCACAAACCAGTGGTAGGTGCAAGCATCTTGGTCAAAGTCTCTAATCGCATTTCTGAAAGCTAAAATTATTAATGTTCAAATGGATAGGGGATGGGTAGAGAATTCGTTCATAAATAATGAATAAATTAATTAAGACGCAAACTCAGGTATAATTAAAGATAATTGCAAGTATACATAGATATCTAATTCAGATGTCCCCTATGGCAGTACAAGTCCCCAGTTAACAACAATACTGGGAGTACTTCACAGGATCTCCCTAACTGTCTGATGCATTTTTGGCCCATTATCTTACAGAAAAGAGAGAGAGAAAAGAACGTTCTTTCTCACTTTATCACAGAGGGAAATCATCAAAGGGAATATTGAGGCTATTATTATTATTATTATTATTATTAAGAATTAAAATAGATGTTTGCTTTATTACACCCTGATCATCTACAACGTACCCCAAAGAGCTTTTATGAACAATATGTCAATCAGTCAGGCGCATGAACCAATGTTGTGGGGAACTGATAGAGTTAGGGTGCAACGAGTCATTGCTTTGGGAAATGTCACTCGTTTTACTGAGTGATCTGAAGCTTATGTTCTAGAAGTCTGTCTACACACACACACACACACACACACACACACATTCTACTACCATGAAAAATAGGATGGCACCAATAATTTGTTTTTCAGGTTCCTTCTTAAGCCTTTTTAAATCCAACCAGCCTTTTCCAAGGTAGCATTGCTGCATGTTGTTCCTGCTGGTTTTACAGATGGATTTAATGTATTTTTATTTATTTATTTAAAAAACCCACCATTCTCACTTGGTGTTTTGTTTTTTATTTATTTAATTTCATTTATTTCTGTACACTGCTACAATATTTTGGAATGGTGGGTGTTTTAAACATTCTAAATAACAAAGGCAACAGTGAGGAATATCTATTCTATGCTTGGAGATGCAATGTTATGTCATTTCGGAATTAGAAGTATGGCAAAAAGCCACCACCACCAATATTTAATTGTATTTTATTGTTGTCCATTTGGATTGGGTGAATGATGAAGAGCAGGATATTAAAAAAAATCAATGAAGAAAATTAATGAATACATACATTTCTCAACATGCCTCTGAATTACTTTGTATTAAGATGAGCTACTTTGTAAAGCACGGACCCAGGTGGCGCTGTGGGTTAAACCACAGAGTCTAGGGCTTGCCGATCAGAAGGTCGGCGGTTCGAATCCCTGCGACGGGGTGAGCTCCTGTTGTTCGGTCCTAGCTCCTGCCCACCTAGCAGTTCGAAAGTACGTCAAAGTGCAAGTAGATAAATAGGGACCGCTCCAGCGGGAAGGTAAACGGCGTTTCCGTGTGCTGCTCTGGTTAGCCAGAAGCGGCTTAGTCATGCTGGCCACATGACCCGGAAGCTGTCTGCGGACAAACGCCGGCTCCCTCGGCCTATAGAGCGAGATGAGCGCCGCAACCCCAGAGTCGGACACGACTGGACCTGATGGTCAGGGGTCCCTTTACCTTTACCTTTACTTTGTAAAGCACTGACTTGGAATTTGAAATAAACACAGTTGTAGTGGCACACCCCTACTTTTCAATCGTTTCTTGTCCTGACTTGGCAATATATTACTTCGAGGGTCAGAAATCGTCTGCCACTGAATTCCAGGTGCTGAGGCTTTCTTACCCATCCTTCACCACAAGGTTACGACAACAGAATATGCAATTTAAAAAAAATGGATAAATCAGTTACAACGATAAAAACTAGGAAAACCGGTTGAACCAGAACAGAATTGTATACATGTAGCAAAAGCTGCATAACAAAGGTGCCAGGTGAACCTCTGTGTGGACTTGAGAAGGCTGGTAGAGAGGTTGGCAGTCTTTCAAATATTTGCAGCTAAGCTACTCACAATAATGTGAGCACCTTGAGCAAGGGCCTGGGAAAAAACTGGCAACCAAGGCAGATTTAGACCTGTGCGACAGGGACGCGGGTGGTGCTGTGGTCTAAACCACTGAGCCTCTTGGGCTTGCTGATCGGAAGGTTGGCGGTTCAAATCCCCACGACGGGGTGAGTTCCCGTTGTTCGATCCCAGCTCCTGCCAACCTAGCAGTTCGAAAGCACACCAGCACAAGGAGATAAATAGGTACTGCTGCGGCGGGAAGGTAAATGGCGTTTCCATGCACTCTGGCTTTCATCACGGTGTTCTATTAAGCCAGAAGTGGTTTAGTCATGCTGGCCACATGACCCAGAAAGCTGTCTGTGGACAAACGCCAGATCCCTTGGCCTCAAAGCAAGATGAGTACTGCAACCTCATAGTCGCCTTTGACTGGACTTAACCATCCAGGGGTCCTTTACGTTTACCTTTAGATCTGTGCAAGCAGTGCACATGCACTGGGTGCTGAACCAAGGTGGCAGTATCCAAGGTTAGGTTGCCATACACCTGGAATTTCCCGGACATTGATGGGATCGCTGAAATGACAATGAAAATGGGTACGTATGGCAACCCATGTTCGAAGTGTAGATTTTGGCTCAATTTTTTATTTTTTATTTTTGAGATTTTGCAAAAAAATAAAATAAAAGCTCAACAATCTTTGTGTCTGGATTTTCACTTTTTGAATTATGGCAACCCTATCCAAGGTGGAAACAGAAGTAAGCACCTGGAACCCCTGGAATTTCAGATAGTGCGCCGGCATGCAACAATACCTATTCACAAAACCTCTCCTTGATTAGGCTAGCCATCCCTTTTCCTCCCCACACATGAAGCAGGAAGTTGGAATTGCAAACTAGGCATACTCCCACCCGCAGTGCCATTGGGGAAGGTGTTGATACCTGTCCTGCACCTTTCCATTGCTTGGACCACCTCTCTCCATTTTCAAATGGGCCTGCTGAAGGGGAATGGAGAATCAAACTGCTTTAAGCTTTTATTTTTGGAATGAAACTAGTTTGTGGGAAAGCACTTTTCGAGCAGATAAATTATGCAATAGATTCAGTGTGTGTGTAAACTAGCTAGAAAAATATATATCTAAATGTGCGTTGAACATCGAGTATAATTTTGTGAATACACAGCATTAATTTAGGGCATTCTTCAGGGACTACCCTCACCTCCCCCAACACTAGTTTTGGCTCCAAAATTGAAGCAGGTTACGATTCAGTGTAGTACACTAGCAAACAGTGCCATGCTCAATTATCAGGCCTAGTACTTCCTTGGATTTTTTTTCCTTTTTTTGGAAAGCTATGTTTATACATCTGGCTCATATCTTTTGTTAATTTTCCATGGGATCTAACCTGGACCATTTCTCGGTGTTCTAAAAGAAATTACTTTGTATGATATATTACTTATTTTAATCAAATACAATTTTTTTTTCTAATTGTCACAGCTATGGCAAACTCACAGGGGATGGTCTGACTTGTGTACATTTCTGACAGCGAAATCGGTAACAACAGCTGCTTTGTGCCAGCTATCTCATGTACCATACCTCTCAAGTCTTGTCATTCACATCTCCCCTAATTACCAAACATCTGCTTTCCATTCCCATTAACACTCCACTACCAGCTTGTCTAGTTTAATATCAATGACTCCTGACCTCCCCCAAGGAAGACACTTTATGTCAAAATTCCCCCCAAATGGAGCCTGTTTCTGCACTCTAAATTTGTGCATTTTAAATGCGACCATTTCCTAAAACCAGCGCACCTCGTGAAAAAAAAATGAATGCATGTTAAAAGTCACTGTTAAGAGGTAGATCGCAGGCAAAAAGAAGCATTTGCCTTCCCATCTCCAAGAAAGAAAAGAATTAAAAGCCTTTTAAAACGTTAGTATTAAATGTTACATATAAAACAGTAGGATGCATGACAGGTTAGAAAAGGCAGCTTACAGGTTTGGGCGAGTGTCTATCTGGCAAATATAGAACTATTATATGTGAAATGATATCTGTCGACTTAAATAGAGACCCTAATGGAAGGTCCCAACTGCCTTTATTATTTTTTTTAATTATAGGTTATTATAACAGTGTTAATGTTCGCTGGTTAATACAGGATTCTAAAACTCAAAAGAATTATGGCTCTATAACTCCCCACCCCATCTTTTATTCCAGGTTGTGATCTCATTAAAAAAAAAAAATCCTATTTGGAAATCAGTTGGCACTTAAAATATTTAATAGCGTCTTTGTGTTTTCCAGTTGCATCATATTATACTTTCACAAAGTACAAGGAAGGAGGGGTGGGAAGGGGTTTGAATGGTGGAAGTCTTTTTTTTTTTTGCATTAAATGACTCTAAGATTGACAATAATGACCCCATACTCCCTGCCCCCAAAATCAGAGACAAGCTCTAGATCTAGATCATTATCTATATACTTTGTTGCTTTGATTTGTTGGCTGATGGTTTAAAAGGTTCCCTGCAAATGGTGTCTATCTATGGCTAATGTGCTTATTTTAAAACAACACAGTGAGACTGCATTCAGACAGCACTTTCTTCTGTTTTCTCGATGTTTCCTTGCCTGATAAATTCCACGTTTTATGTGATCTTTCACATAAAAGCCACTTCTGGAAATCTAACGGAAGTTTAGTGCCCATTTCCATGTTAATTCTTCCAGAAAAAAATCTGTACGCAATCCCATTAACCTGGAAAATTGCAGGGTGGAATCTGAGGCAGCGTAGTTTCTTTCCTGCCATTTTCATGGAGGGAAGAGAAGCCCACGTGTGCACAATGCTTTCCTATGTCCTACTGCCGTGCCACAGCACACCCAATGATGTGAATGAACGCAACAGGTAGTGCACTCTAAGAGGATAACTGGAAACTGGGTGAATGTCTAGGGCTGTGGTTCCCAACGTGGGGCATATGCCCCACAGGGGGCAATTTTATTTTTAAGGGGGGCAATTTGAGAATGAGTTAGACCAAGTTAATGGCCTTTTAGGCTTCCTCCGTGTGAACAGGAGTTTACTTTTTGAATAATAAGAATTATATGTCACCGGGGGGGGGGGGAATCAGGATTTTAGAGATGCTTAGGTGGGGCATGGCCGAAAAAAGGTCTAGGGGGACAACAACAACAAACTTTATTTATTTGCATAGCCTACAGGCCATTGCATCAAAAAGACACATATTACAGATACTGATAAAAACCATATATAAGTCTAGGGGGAGGTGAGCACCAGTTTCCAAAGAAGGGAGGGATGCCATCCATTTCTTGGAAGGACAACCAAAAGGCAACCCAAATTCTTTTCAACAAGCAGAACTCAATTCAACCCAATTTGAAATTAAACCATCCATCTGGTTCCCTAGGTTGCTGTCACCTTAAGGACTGCTTCCCAGTTGGCATTCCTCTACAGTTCTTCTATTTGGCCAGTTCCTCTCCTTTGTGCAGTGGAGGGTGGCCCATTAGGGCAACTGGGACACCACTCCCTCAGCCAGACCCCCATTTGCCCACCTTCCTACAACCTATCCAGGGCGTGTCTTTAGCTTCTTCCTCCTTGGTCTCAGTGATGCTCTTGTCTTGTAGAACCCAGCAGGCTGGAGGAGGGTGGGGCCCAAAGTAGAATGAGTTTTCTCTGCCAGCCTTTGCCTCTACCAATGGGGACTAGCCACCACTGCTTCTTTGAGTAGCTTGGGAGCTTTGCTCATGGCTCGCTGCTACATTTCAACATTCCCCCCATTTAGTCCTCAAACAATCACTTGACTGCATGTTTCCACTGGCAGTAGCTGTGCTAGTTGTTGTCTGCTTCTGTGTGATGTTAGACTTGCTAGATGGAACACAGGTGCAAGCTGTCTCCATGGATGTACCACTTAGCTATTGTGTAAACTCAATGAACCTTACAACAATTATTATTTGATTTTATGTGACTTTTCCACAGTGTTAGTCACCCTGGAGAATCTCCAGAACCATGCTTGGTGGTGTAGAGATGTTTGTACTGCAGTTAGTCCAGAATGAAGCAGCTTGCCTCTGAACTGGTTCCCTCCACAGAGACCATAAAATACAATTCCAGAAGAGCCTGCATCAATTACCAGCTTCTGGGCCCAATTCAAATGGCAGCTTTTGACATTGGATGCTCTTAACTGGGGCTGGGAAACTTGTGGCCCTCCAGAAGTTACTGAACTCCAACTCCCATCAGCCCCAGCCAGCAAGGCCAATGGTCAGGGATAATGGAAGCTGTAGTCCAACAGCATCTGGGTACAAATGAGTGGAGGAGTCAAGATGTTGTCTGAATTGGCACTTATGTATCTCACCTTACTTTTCTTTAGGGGAACCCATGGTGCTTTAAGTGTATGGTTTGAATGTGGTGTCTGGGGATTCAGCAAATGCATCTTTACGTAATGTGATTTCCCATGGAAACTAGAAGATGCAGCCAGGAATGGAGGCTGCTGAGATCCTCACACCACTACGGATAGTGGGCAGTGTTGTGGACAAGGGCCAGACAGCACAAATGATCTGGAAAATAGCAGACTGGATTGCCCAGCTGCTGGCTATTAGCCAATGCCGGCAGCTCTTGGACGGGTGTTCCCCTGGCAGTGGGTCCAACCAGCCAATGGCAACACTTGGGCCTGCTCCCAGGGGTCATTAAATTGTGGCCTGCCCAGCAGACTTCCCTGCCTTTCTTGACAGATCTCCCATCCACCCTCCCTTAACCTGTTTGCTTTTACTTGTGCTTTGACCTTGCTTTGGACTAAGTCAGCTGCTGTATTCGGGGCCAGGCAGGATTTTTTTTCCATTTGGCAAATTGGCACCGGCCATCTGGTTTCCGCCTACCTCGTAGCAATCGTCACAACTTTGTAAGGCGGTTAGGCATTGGGTAAACCTAGATCTTTGGTGGAGGGGAGGTTGTAGCGTTTGCCTGCCCCTCTTTGGGAAGGGGTATCCTGTTGAAAAGATCCAGGAGGAGTGGCTTCTGCCCGATGCCCAGGTGGGGTCTAGGGCCATACTACTACTCCATACTACTACTCCAATGGGGACCCTGCAGGGCTACCCCTATTTGATGTAAGTCATAGGGCATTCCCCCTCCCATGGTTGCGGTTTACCCTTAGATGCATTCCTAGTAAGACGGGCTGGAGCAGAATAGCAATGGTTTTACCCAATGCCTACGCCAAATCATTCTCTACTGTAACCAATAAAGATGTGGCCATATTCAAGCCCCAAACCCAAAATGCTGTTGTCCTGTGCCCTAGGGAACTGTGGAGTCATGGGGTCTTATTCCTTTATTTATATACTGCCCTATACCCACAGGTCTCAGGGTGGTTCACAGGATAAAATCACAATATAAAACCACAAAATAAATAATCAAAACAAAACATAACGCATCTTGCCTATTTACGAATATATTTTTTTACAAAAAGATCAGCTACCCCCTTGAAAGTAGCCCCCCCCCCAAAAAAATCTTTCACTTCCCCAGTGAATGAATAATCCCATGAAAATGGACTGGGGGGCGGGATGTATGAATTGTTACAGCTACAATGGCTTTCCTGGGATTTACTATACACAAATATACACAACCTTTCATCCCCAGATGTTGTTGGACTACAACTCCCATCATCCCTGACCACTGATACTGCTAGCTAGGGATGATGGGAGTTGTAGTCCAACAGCATCTGGGGACCCGAGGTTGTGAAAGACTGGTGTATAGCATTGTAACCTTAACCTGGTTAAACAGTGTGTCCCTCTCGTCAGAGGATGCTGGGAATTGTACCTGGGGAAGCAGGCTAGGAAATTCTGCGCATCTTAAGCAAACCTCAATTCCCAGGATTCTTTCGTGGAAGTCAGGTCGCCTTAAGCTGTATGTCATAAACTCAACTTGGATGACATGAGAAACAGGAAGGAGATCAGCTGCATGGCTGTGAGTGCCCTGTGTTGAACTGAAGTGGTAATTGATAGAAGCCAATAACACAAGCTCTTGTCATTTTATATCCCTAAATATTAATAAAGAGAACTTTGCATAGTGTGCAGCATTGCAGGAAGGCTTCACTGACAACTGCCTGCTCCATGCCAATGGGTGTCATGGTGGACGATGAAAGGAAAGAAGGAGCAACTGTTTTACAGGCAGAGAGGTTAGACGAGCAAGATGTTTGTGTGATTGTGAGACACAAAAGTGCGAACTGTTGTCACGCGGCATCTTCCTTCTTGTCAGTCTCCCTGAAGAAACTACTACCGTTTAACTGGGGGTGGGGGTGGGGGGGTGGAGAGAAGATGATCTTTTAATCTCAACAATGAAAGCATTTCAGCCTTTGTATCTGCTGACTTACAAAAAAGAAAAAAAGTCTTTCCAAACAACAAAAGATGGAGCAGTAATTACATAAATCTCTTCATTCTTGATGAAGACACAATGGAGTATAAGGAAATCAATAGTGTTTCTGCTGTAATTCTTGTTTTTATTATGAGCTGAAAGCAAACTTGTTAAAATTGGATTCTGCTCTCTGTGTGTGTGTATAAGGAAAATTAACATTCACTGAACAGCAATGCAAGGAAACACAGACTTTAAATGCTTAGGAATGATTTTCCCACCATTTTTCTCTCCCCCCCCCCCTTTATGCTGTGAAATCTGACTTTTGGAAATGGGCATCGGACGAACAATTTCATATTCTTACATCTAACATGAAAACCTCATACAGCCATAAAAGTGCAGCTTCGGCGACTGTTCAACAGACAGCCCAAATGCCTAAAGGTTTCTGACAAAATTGAAACCTGCGTATTAAATAAACTAAATGCACCCCGAAGTCAAATGTTTCCACCTTACTTTCAATAAATTGTCTGTAATGGTTTTATCCCACAACATCCATTTACAATATTTTCAGCATGGGGATGAGTAATACTGTTGATTTTTGTGAAGGGGGGAAGGTGGAAATGATTGCATTTAAAAATAATTAAGAGATGGGCCTGCATACCTTTGAATTAAATTAAAAGAAAAAATATTTCTTTTTTGTGGAGACGATGGCATTCATATTCAGTTTTTGTGTGAAAAGTAGATTCCAAAAAGCTTTTAACTAATTTGTTCAATTTGTTTCAAAGCCAACATGAATAGGCTTGGTGCAAATTCAGATTCATTAAAACTTAATTAATATGCATCATTATGCAAATGAGGTTGCAGTTAATGAGTTCTTAAAAGAAGCTTTCTTTAATTAGTTCAGTTTTAATGGCATCATCATTTATCTGACTTGTTTTTAAAGCCACATGACATACAAAAAGTGACCATCCTCTACAATGTTGCTGTTTTTTGTTTGCTAATTGCATTTCATCTCCTTTCCTTTAACGCTGCAAACTTTGGGGTGGGGTGGGGGGAGCGTGGTGTTTTGATGTGCAATTCTGTTTACTGGAATTTCAACTAAAATCCAGTGTCTCATTTATAGCAGGCTTTATGAGTTTGTGTGTGTGTGTTTGTATGCGTGTGTGTATGGTGTTGTTGTTATTTAGTTATATTTTTGCCTGTTACATAGCTTCTCAAAAAAAAAAATTCCACTGTCCCTATACCAATATACAGAAAAGGAACCTATGCAAATGTCCCTCTCTTCAAACACTGCAAGGATTTATAGTAATAATAAGAGGGCAACACTGTTTTTCCTACTGGAATACGTTCATCCACAAACAGTGCGTATATGGGACTGGTAATACTGGCAGTGCCTGAACTTTGGAAGAGATGCTAGCATTGTAAGGAAATGGCTTTGAAGCAGGAAGAAGGGGCCTTTCTTTCTACATGCAGGAGTGTCAAAAATGCAGTAAGTTAAGTTCTAAAATAACATGTTTTCTCCACCTGTATTTTCTGCTTTGAAATACAGTGGTACCTCTAGTTACGAACTTAATTCGTTCTGGAGATCCGTTCTTAACCTGAAACTGTTCTTAACTAGAGGCGTGCTTTCGCTAATGGGGCCTCATGCTGCCACTGCGCCGGCGGCACACACTTTTCCGTTCTCATCCTGGAGCAAAGTTCTCAACTTGTGGTAACTCTTCCAGGTTAGCGGAGTTTGTAACCTGAAGCGTTTGTAACCTGAGACGTTTGTAACTCGAGGTACCACTGTATGTTTCAACAGCC
The DNA here is from genome assembly GCF_009819535.1 of Lacerta agilis. Classification (NCBI taxonomy): domain Eukaryota; kingdom Metazoa; phylum Chordata; class Lepidosauria; order Squamata; family Lacertidae; genus Lacerta; species Lacerta agilis. The sequence goes on from NC_046312.1 coordinate 18,317,665, forward strand.
TTATAGTGGGAGAAGTATTTTGCAGTGGACACCGGCATGCTGGGTGGAAGGGCTTGGAGGGAAGCCCACAGCTCAGCTGTAGAGCATATGCCATGCAGTTAGAGGTTTCCAGCTTCAATCTCAGGGATCAGTCCTAGGAAAGACCTCTGCGTGGGACTTTGGACATCCCCTGACCCAGCCGGTAATACTGAGTTAGGACAAACCTGGGGCTCGCTCAGTCTAAGGCAGCTTCACGTCATCTCCTGAACACTCCATGCAAAACATAATTTTGCATGACTGTGATGTAATCCGCGAGGAACTCAGTTGCATAACCAATGCTGGCAGGAAGCAGTCACCACCGTTCAGCTAATGGGCAGTGCCTTCAAGTCCTGCTGATCCACAGTGCTTCAAACCACCACACAGGGTTCTTCACTAGCCCTGCATAGTGCTTTGAAGTCCTGGTGTTGGTCACCTAATACCATTGTGGCTGCATGACAGGGGGGGCTCTCAAATTTGCCTGCAAGGGATAGGGGAGATGAGACCCTTTCCAGACCCTCCAAGTGTCCCTATTTTCCAGGGACAGTCCCGGATTTACAGAAGCCGTCCGGTTTCTGATTAGATCCCAGAATGTCCCACTTTTCCTTAGGACTGTTAGGATCGTCCTACACAGGAGTAGGAGCTTGGCATGTTCTCTCCCTCCTGGTCGATAGTTCGGGAGCTTCATAAGCTTTCTTCAGCCCGAAACATCACAGCGACTGATGCCAAAAGACATTAGCACACTCACGGATCCGCAGAGTTTCCGCAGTTGCATAATAGAACTCAGCAACTCAGCATTCTGGCTAATCTACTTTATTTACATATAAACACACACGGAGCACTGCAACATGGCTCCCTCCCTCTCTAGCATCAGACAGCAAAGAGAAAGAACAAAAGACAATAGTCCCACTTCAGGAAACACAGTAACACAAACATCCTGTCTTCGTCACTTCCCACTGTGGAGTGAAAACACCGCCATGTGATAGATAATAATCCCATGACTGTAGACACAGGGAATGAATCTCCAACAAGGACGTCCCTATTTTCATCAGAGAAATGTTGGCGAGTAAGGCTTTCCCACTGCCCAAATCAGGTTTCTCCTCCCCGTAAAAGGCAACAAACCAGAATAAGGGAGATGGCCGCTAACAACAACAACATTCTGTCTATTCTTCCATGGAAGCATGACAGTGTGCCTCCCTTTCTGAGTTGTGGTTGTGTGATATGCATCATAGAAAAAAAGGGTAGCCAGGGGGTGGAAATAGGACCCCATAGATCAAGGGTTCCCCAACCATGGTTCGTGGGCTACCAGTGGTCCACAAGCTTCATTCGGGTGGCTCACATCATGTCTGTGAAGAATGCTTACAATTTGAAATATAATTCAAACTGTAATGCAATGAAACACAATACAGTGGTACCTTGGTTTACGAATTTAATCCGTTTCGGAAGTCCGTTCTTAAACCAAAGCGTTCTTCAACCAAGGCGTTCTTTCCCATAGCAGTGGGGGACTCAATTTACACTCAACAGGAAGCGGAACATGTTCTGCTTCCAAGGCAATGTTCAGAAACCAAGACACCTACTTCCAGGTTTGCAGCGTTCTTAATCCAAGTTGTTCATAAACTAAACTGTTCTTAAACCAAGGTACCACTGTATAAGCAATGAATAAGCAATAAAAAGCCCATTAAAATATATGCAGCATCTAGCACAGTGCACTAGAATTGTGACAATATGTATGTGGCTGGTGCGAATCATGAAGGTTTTAAGACCCTCAGCAATTTTTAAGTGATCTATTGGAGGGGGGGAACCATTGGGGACCACAGCCATCTATTGAGCTGTTGCAAGGGTGGATGGTGTCCCAAATTCATAGTGAAAACATTTATAAACAACAACATAAAAATGTGAGGAAGTGTAGTTAAATAGTCACTTAGGGGGCATCCCAGGGGGCACAGAAATTTGAAGCTCTATATGTCTTCAGAGGAGGTGGGCTGCCACCAGAGAACTCTTCACTGCAGCAAAGGACATTTCCAAAGTCATTGCTCTGCTGTCAGCGCTCCAAAAGTGGTGGGCAGCAAAAGTGGGGCATGTCATGCTGGGGGCAGATTGAAGATTGAAATGTCTCTCGTTCCCCTGGCATGTCCCACAAATGGGGGGAAAGGTATGTCAGCCCTGGAGCCAAACTAGTAAATGTCCCTCCAATGGGACTAATCAGAGGGATGTTATTATTTTTATTTAAATAAGGTTAAACCAAAATAAGAGGGAACGATCCAACTTGGACATGGTCGTTCCCTGCCACAGACCCATCCCACTCCCTCAGTCTCCATAGGATTCATCTGCCCCATAGGAAATACCTGGGTTATAAGAAAAGCCAAGGGATTCTGACAGAATTACAAGCCTGGTAGATGAAGGGAACGCTGTGGATGTAGCCTATCTTGATTTCAGCAAGGCCTTTGACAAGGTGCCCCATGATATTCTTGTAAAGAAGCTGGTAAAATGTGGGCTAGACAATGCTACCATTCAGTGGATTTGTAACTGGCTGACTGACTGAACCCAAAGGGTGCTCATCAATGGCTCCTCTTCATCCTGGAGAGAAGTGACTAGTGGGGTGCCACAGGGTTCTGTCTTGGGCCCAGTATTATTCAACATCTTTATCAATGACTTGGATGATGGGCTTCAGGGCATCCTGATCAAGTTTGCTGATGACACCAAATTGGGAGGGGTGGCTAATACCCCAGAGGACAGGATCACATTTCAAAATGAACTTAACAGATTAGAGAACTGGGCCAAAGCAAACAAGATGAATTTTAACAGGGAGAAATGTAAAGTACTACACTTGGGCAAAAAAATGAAAGGCACAAATACAGGATAGGTGACACCTGGCTTGAGAGCAGTACATGTGAAAAGGATCTAGGAGTCTTCGTAGACCATAAACTTGACATGAGTCAACAGTGTGATGCAGCAGCTAGAAAAGCCAATGCAATTCTGGGCTGCATCAATAGGAGTATAGCATCTAGATCAAGGGAAGTAATAGTACCACTGTATTCCGCTCTGGTCAGACCTCACCTGGAATACTGTGTCCAGTTCTGGGCACCACAGTTCAAGAAGGATACTGACCAGCTGGAACATGTGCAGAAGAGGGCAACCAAAATGATCAAAGGCCTGGAAACGATGCCTTAGGAGGAACGGCTTAGGGAGCTGGGTATGTTTAGCCTGGAGAAGAGAAGGTTAAGGGGTGATATGATAGCCATGTTCAAATATATAAAAGGATGTCATATAGAGGAGGGAGAAAGGTTGTTTTCTGCTGCTCCAGAGAAGCGGACACGGAGCAATGGATTCAAACTACAAGAAAGAAGATTCCACCTAAACATTAGGAAGAACTTCCTGACAGTAAGAGCTGTTCGACAGTGGAATTTGCTGCCAAGGAGTGTGGTGGAGTCTCCTTCTTTGGAGGTCTTTAAGCGGAGGCTTGACAGCCATCTGTCAGGAATGCTTTGATGGTGTTTCCTGCTTGGCAGGGGGTTGGACTGGATGGCGCTTGTGGTCTCTTCCAACTCTATGATTCTATGATTTGCAAGCATTCTTATCTGCATGACACAGATTCTTTATTGCAAAATAAGAGTAAAGCGAAGGACCAACACAAATTGCAAACAATGTAATCACACTGCTTTCTAGTGTGATAACAACAGCTGATGCATTCTCGGCAAGGCCAAAGCGCATCCTATTTTAAGGCACGACAACTCTTTCTAGCGATTTAAAGTTTAGCAGAAATGTAATGGTGGAAACCTTTCCACTATGAATTAGAAATGCAAATAATGAGGCTTGGAAAGTGTAGGTGGAACTGACTGGAGAAAACGGAGGAGCAGAATGGAGAAACCCCATGTGGAAATCGTAAATTCCCTTGTGGCTTCAGGTAGTCCACAGTAACGGTGCAGTAAATAGCATTTTAATGACAACAAATTCTTTCTTTCTTACCATCACTCGTCAAGTACAAGTTTTAAGTGGCAACTGCTTCATCCAGGAGAAAGTCGCGCTCTCTTCAGCCCTTCCTCCCTCGGAATAAATATGTGACTAATTAGTTTCAGTTCTAACAAGAGAAAGCAAGTTCCCCATATCATCCACCCACCACTTTGTCCGGCAGTTCAGAACCCAGGTCAAATACATAAAATGTCACCCGGTCATTGTTTAATTGATGCTTCATTCTTCCTGAACACAGGACAAGAGGGAGCCATCAATTACAGGAAGAAGAGTGATGTTTTCATCCTGTCTCAAACTGCAGAAGAAAGAAGAAAACATCAATTAAACAGCAGTTTTACTGAGTATGTTATATATTTGACATAGGATACAATGCCAAGGAGGCGGTGGAATTCATTATACATGTTTCCCCTTAATGTTTCTTGTCATGAATCTGTCTAGGGATTAGACCAGGTAGATACGTAGGTACATGGTGTATGGATTAGATATTTATTTATTTAACATATTTATCTCCTGCCTTTCTTCCAAGATGGAATTCAAGGTGGATTACAACATTTAAAAACAAAGCAATACGAACAAACTAGTTAAAAACAGCAGTTAAAATACATCAAAACACATAGAAAAACAGCATTAAAGGGCTGTTTGCCCTGACAGCAGCCCAGTGGACAGCATTACCTGTGCCTTGGTTTTAGATATAGATACAGATATACTAAGAAAGAAAGGTAGTTTGGTAGACAGACAGATATTAGATATCGTGATTCTATGGTAATTTAAAATGGATTCTAAAGTTTAGTTGGTTCTGGTCAGGGAGAATGGAATAGGAAGAACCGTTCTTCAGTCTCTGAAGATGGCTTCTGTGTTACTGACTTAGTACCTCCAGCAAAATTTTACTACTGCCTTGTCACAACAAGATTTTTGCCCCCTTTCCTGGAATGAGAGAGTTGGATAAATCTTTACTATACCCCACCAACAGAGGCTATTTGTTCCTTTAAAGAGGGAAGGTGCCTTCCTATTTTATTTATCGCTTATTAAAATCATACGCCACTCCGTGTCAAAACACTGGTTTACAATAAAATACAATAGAACGCAAGAAACAAAACAAAAAAACCATGCAAAGTAAATTGTTCTAATTTTTTAAAGACACACAAGGCATAATAACTGAAAGACATTCGAGGAAAATACTACACACACACACACCAGACAACAAGGGCAAGGAATAAAAGACAAAAGATTATTGATGAAGGATCTGTATGCACACATATAAGACTTTTGTCTTTCCATTTAGGAATCACTTCCTAAGAAACATCTCGTCATGATTCAACAATGAAAGCAGCAGCAATAAACTCATATACAAAAGTCAATTAAAACCGTATCGGAAGTGAAGCCAGTTTCAAACCTAAGACAGATACATCCTGGACAAGAATCTGCACATAAAAGGCGTGTTGGAAAAAGAAGTTGTTCGACGGGCACCAAAAAGACAACAGAGGTGGCGCCTAACTAATACGCAGTGGGAGGGAGTTCCAAAGGGCAGGTGCCTACACACTGAAGGCTGAATTCCTAAATCATAAGGAACAGAGCTCCTGATGAGATGGCATTTGTGGGATGCCTTCTCCTGAAAAGAATGGCAGTTAGCTGACTACATGCTGAGGTGTATACAGCTGACTACTGTTAGCTGAGGTGATATTTTAGGCATCCTGCTTCAAAACCGTACGGAGCTCTGGACACCAGTAACCGCATCCTGGACCTAGCCCAGTGGCTAACAAGCCACCAGTGCAATTATTTCAGCAGCCTGTGATGGGGTCTCCCATATTTCTGACAGTATGCATGTCTTCCCCTAAATAAGTCCAAGGGAAACAGGAAGAGGCTACCATCACCTCTGTCTTCATCTGCTTCTTCCAAAAGCACCCAAAGTGAGCCAGATGCCATTCACAATTTAACCGTCCACAGCAGGTTGCTTACAGGCTTAATGTCTAAGGCAGAGTTGAGAGGAACCTGAGGAGGGCTGCATTTCCCTGGGGTAGACAGGAGGTGTGCACTGGCAGTGGGAAGGGCCAGAGGCAGGGGTGGGTGGGGCTGGAGACCTGTGTTGGCAGGACCAGAACAAAACCGTGTGGATAAGAGCCCAAAGTGGGCAGGGCAACCCCTTTACTTTCTGCCTTTCTGCCAGACCTTTTCTCTCTTTGCAGTTCCCTCTCTCCCACCCCACCTATTTCCCCTTCTTTGCCTAATTAAATTAGCTTGAGGGCTATACACTGCCTACCCCAGCATGAGGGCATGGCCCAGGCAAACTTAAATCCACTTTTAACAAGGCATTACCAATTTGTGTGTTTTCTCTTGCATTCCACTCCTGACATTCTGTTATGATTTCTTTCTTTCTTTAATCTCTAGGTTAATTATTGTAGGCTTCCTGTTGTGGTAATTCATTTCCAGGTATCTTTTTTTAGCATCCGCCAGCAAGTGCAAAGTTTCCTGCCCTCCCCTCTCCTGGTCCTCTTCCCTCCCCCAGTCGCCATGTTCTTATTTAGCTTCTAAGCTTGCTGGTGAGGGCCTGTAAGATCATAAAAACATACGGGTACTGCTGGATCAAGCCAGGGGTCCATCTAGTCCAGCAGCATCCTGTTCTCATAGTGGCCAACCAGTTAGCCAGTGGGAAGCATGCAAGCAGGACCTGATCACAACAACTTTCTCCCCACCTGTGGATCCTAGCAACTGGCATTCAGGGATGTACAATCCTGAGAGTGGATGCAGAATACAGCCACTAGGGAGTTGCTCCATCCCATTTATCATTTTGGTTGCCTTTTTCTGAACCATTTCCAACCCTGCAATATCCTTTTTGAGACGAGGCAATTGGTTTAACTGCAATTTTCTGTCTGCTTATTTGCTTAGGATATGAGGTTAGAAAACAGTTTACCCCACCCCACCCCTTTCTTTTCTCTCTTGTTTAATTCACTATGTACTCTTTATTCGTTTGATTCATTATCTCCGGATATTTTACCATTTTGTTAAAGCAGAACTTCTCCTCAGTTTCGGTGAAAGCAGACTTTCTATTTTTGCTGCTCCTTTATTTTACAAAAACAAAAATTCAACATGGTGCAGGTTTTGCTTTTTATTTACAAGGTATCGAGGGGATAGGGTAGGGCCTATGAGGCAGAACGTGGCGGCAGAATCCTGATGCAGTAGATTGGACTGCACCACTTCACAATGCGGGTGGACAGGATGCCAGCTCTGAATGTTCTTCATGTAAAATCTCCTTGTAAGTTACCAAAAAAAAAAAAAAAGAGCCCAGGCTACTCCTTGCTGTTGTAGTTTTCTGCTAACAGAGTTTCTAGGATGGTGGCGGTTACACACAGAAAGATTCGATATTATCACCTACATAACAGCAGCTTGAAGTGGCATTGTCCATCCCACCACCTCAGCAGTCCATAAAAGGTGAACGGGGCACACTGTCCTATCAAGTGCCATCAGCCAGGCCCCACCTGCCTAGGGGTCCATCTCAGTGTGACTCCTTGTAGAACTCAGCAGCAATGAGGATGGGTACAAAACTAGTATTAGATAATAATAATAAAAATTAAATCCTTCCAGTAGCACCTTAGAGACCAACTAAGTTTGTTCTCGGTGTGAGCTTTTGTGTGCATGCACACTTCTTCAGATGAAGTGTGCATGCACACGAAAGCTCATACCAAGAACAAACTTAGTTGGTCTCTAAGGTGCTACTGGAAGGAATTTTTTATTTTGTTTTGACTATGGGAGACCAACAGGGCTACCTACCTGTAACTAGTATTAGATAGATAGATGATAGATAATAGATGATAGATAGATAGATAGATAGATAGATAGATAGATAGATAGATACTTTATTGTCATTGTACACAGTACAACGAAATTGAATGCCATCCCACATTTACAGCCACATATACGCATTTATACATGTGGCTGTATATGTGGGATGGCATTTAATTAGTTCAATTAGTTGGCTCTGCTTGCCGTTGGCTCTGGCTCCCCCTAATGATGATCTCCCTGCGTTCTGCCCTAGCAGTCCCCAACGGGCACCAGTCACAGCTACACCTGAGAAGTCTGCCACTTCCTTCTGCTGTGTGTGTAGACCAAAGCATCGTTTTGTTTTACACCGAAGACGGAACGTAGATGGCACGACCATCTCATCTGCTGAGCCACGTAGTATTCAACAGCCAACTGACTTGACTTATAGGGGCTTGCCGAGAAACACCGTAAGGGGTAAGCAATAAATAGGAAAATAGGAAAGAGCACATAAAACTGATGAGTACTTACCCTCTATTCCCTACTGATGTTTCTACTTGGCCCTGCTTAGCATTTCAATCTATATAAAGTCAATGGGCCATATAACCTTCTCCTGCATACACTAACCAATTAACATTATTCTTTAATAGGAAGAGGTTTAAGGGATGCATTGTCTTCCTATTTTATTCAGACTAACGTTGTTTACTAAAGCACAATCACGATGCCTCCCTTCAAGGGCCCAGGCAATTTTATGGTCCGTGTAAGGGGCGATAGAGAAAAGATATCTACATATGCTTATGTCTACCAGAATATCTGCTCGGTCACCTCTTATGTTTGATGGGGCTTACATCCAGGTAAATAGGTGTAGGATGGGAGCCTAACAGAGCTGTTCTCTATCAAGGAGTCTCAAAATCCAGAATGGTGTGAGGATTTTATTTAAGCATCCCCATTTGCTTAGAGCAGATGTAGCCAACACAGTGTCCTCTGAATGTTGTAGACTTGTCCCAACCAGGAAGGCCAATGGTGAGGGCTGAGGGGAGTTGTTGCGCAGAATATCTAGAGGGTGCCATGTTGGCTAGCCCTGGCTTAGATTAAGAATGTAAGAGGAGCCTGCTGGATCAGGCCAATGGCCCATCTAGTCTAGCATCCTGTTCTCACAGTGGCCAACCAGATGCCTGTGGGAACCAGCAAGCAGGATTCAAGCACAAGAGCACTCTCCCATCCTTTGGCTTCTAGCAAATGATATCCAAATGACCCAGAAAGCAGGTCTGTTTTTTGCATATCCCCCCCCCAGGATGAGGTAAGACTCAAAACAGCGCAGGTCCCAGGTCTCAGGTCCCAGTCCAAAATGGCCCAAGACGTTTCGATGCCTGTGGCAGAACATCAAAACGGACTTCCCCCATAGTGGTAAAAATGTTATACTAAATAAACTACATAGTTGATGAGTGGCTTGTTTTTGAAAAGCTCCTGAGAATCGATGGCTTCCCTCTGCCAGCTCTTCTGCACACAGGCCTGCTTTGACGGACCCCGAGATTTGGGAGAAAAGGAAATATGCAGTGTCACCCGAGCTGCTACTCAACCAGAGCGGAGGGCAAAACCACATGCCTTATAAGAATGTGGTTGAGATGTGTGTTTGCCAGCAGACATTCCCTTTCTGAGAAGAGGGTTTATTTGTAAAAGGGAAAGGAGAACATGAGCTGAAGGTTCATTTACAAGGCTGTCATGGAAACAGCATTTTAAAATAACCACAACTACATAAAATGATAATCATCAAGCCAAACAAACTAAATGCCAAAATACTTTGAAGCCTAAAAATAAGAACTAGGTTTAAATTACCCTAATTTCTATGGTGTGTGCGTGTGTGTGTGCGTGTGTGCGTTTTACTACATTTCAGCAGGTAAATCACGTTTCGGCGCATTCTCTTTGTTTTTCATTCTTGAAGAGCAGTGAAGTGGTTTGTGAATCAGGCTTTTAAAAGACATTTGGCTGTAGCAAAATTGTAATAAAAATGCATAATATGTACTTAAGGAGGAAAGTAACACCTCTGCCACAAATTGGTTCTTTGAAATATTTAAATTAAAAAGCCTAAACCATACTATGCTTGAATAGAACAGAATTAAACAGCATGTAGCCAAGATATGGGGTTCTCCACATGGGGATACATGGAAATGGGCAAAACGCAAAGATGGGGAGGAGGGATCTTTATTAATGACTACATTGATGGTGGTTGTTTTCACCAGTTCAGATCCATGCCCCTTTGTTGTTGTCCAAGAAATCTGCCTTCCTATTGTACTTTAGAACAATCGCTGTGAACACTGAAACTTACTGTCATCACCCTTAACCTTTGAATACTTGGGTAATTCTTAAATAAAAACACTTGAAAGAGCAGTGCAGTGCAGTCCAAAGTGTGTTGTTTACTTTGAAGGAAATCCCTTTGAGTTCAATGCAATTAACTTTCTCCACAATGTGGAGAGAGCCAGTGTGGTGTAGTGGTTAAGAGCGGTAGACTCGTAATCTGGGGAACCGGGTTCGGGTCTCCACTCCTCCACATGCAGTTGCTGGGTGACCTTGGGTTAGTCACACTTCTCTGAAGTCTCTCAGCCCCACTCACCTCACAGAGTGTTTGTTGTGGGGGAGGAAGGGAAAGGAGAATGTTAGCCGCTTTGAGACTCCTTTGGGTAGTGAAAAGCGGGATATCAAATCCAAACTCTTCTTCTTCTTCTTCTTTCATTGTATGAGCTACGAATGCGATCCAATGGCCACTTACCTGGGAAGACGCCCCGCTGAAGTCTGAGCAAACATTGCAGAGGATCGCACTGAATGTTTAGTTCTACTAAACATTCAGTGCACCATTTGCGTGCACAAAATGCTTGCATCTTCCAATCGCACTCAAGTCCTACCTAAGAAGAAGAACAAGAATGCATTGATAAAGGCCCAAGAGCCAATGACAGGTGGAGCCAACTAATTCTGAGTTTTGTGAGGTAACCAGCCTCATTCTTGTCTATTTAACGTATGAAGGAGTTAAAAACATAATGTAAGCTATCCTGACAGGCTTAGCTCACCTTGGGAGGGACTCAGGAATAAAGCCTTTGTTCCCCTCTCAGTCTACCTGTGAAGCTCAGGGTGTAAAGGGGTCAGAGCTGCTTAGTTGTACAAGGTGCTCTTGAATTCCTAGACCAGTGATTTAGGAACTTTCACAATTGTAACTAACCCAAGTTTTACTGCCTGTGTAATGCTTTCTCAGTGCTGTATGGAAAAGCGCATGCATTTGACCTTTGGAGAGTTATCAAACACGTGGCCTTTTTCTATGCTGGGGGAAGAGGGGACTATTTTGGAACTCATAAGGGCATATTTTAAGGGTCTAGCAGCCCATATTTCCACACTCTGCTTTGCTGCACGTTTTGTGATTTTCAATCTACTGCTGGGGTTCACTTACCAAAGGGTACTTGCCCCAAACTTGGAGGCAATTGTCCTTTTATACCTACTCCCCCCCCCTTGCCACCCAATAGCTTTGCCCCCATCCAAATTGCTACAAGAATGCATTCCATCAGGGCCATCTCTAGGTTTAAGAGGACCTCCAACAAAATGCTGGGGTGGCTTAGACATCAGTATTCCCCTCTATTAGGCTGGGCATGTGGCCAGCAACAAGGGGCGCAGCAGTGCAGAGGACATTCCAGAGATGGGGAGCCACCACATGCTACCACCTTTCAAACGTCATGTAGTTGTAGGCTCACCAGCAGGGCCTCTCCTTCTAGTTTTTAAGCATAGACAGATTGGTATGGGAGGATGAATTCCTTCAAATATTTGGACCCCAAGTCTTTAAGGCTTTTTAACTGGCTCGTCTATTTTGCTGAAATGGTGAATGTCTGAAGTGTGCACGCACATGAAAGCTCATACCAAGAACAAACTTAGTTGGTTTCTAAGGTGCTACTGGAAGGTAGTTTTTTTATTATTTTGTTTTGACTATCAATGACTGTTAGCTATAATGGCCACACTCTGCAGTGATGTTTCTGAAAGCAGTTGCTGGAAAGAACAGGAGGGGTGTGTGTGCTCTGGTGCTTAGATTCTGCTTGAGGTTTTCTGACAGACATTTGGGCAGCCACTGTGAGAACTAGTTGCTGAACTAAATGGACCATTGGCCTGATCCAGCAGACTCTTGTTATATTCTTACATTCACATGTTCTTATGGAGAACCTGTAGCCCTCCTGATGTTGATGACCATTGACCATGCTAGCTGGGGCTGATGGGAGCTGGAGTCCAACAATGTCTGATGGCAAGGGATTCCCTATCGCTGCTCCTTTGGGTCTCATTTTGCCCACTGACCTTCATGATAGGGCGCCATCTGTTTTCTGTTTCTATAATACAACTGTCTGGAACGGGGTCGGCTCCCTATCTAAATAAATAACCAAAGGAACTGTAAAACAAACAGCGAAGGGTGTTTAAAAATATTCACTCATCCACACACGAGTCCAAAGGGGAGAGAGGCTAATATACAAATGCCAAGGAAAGAAAAGTAACCAAAATTTCCCACTCCCACATGTGCACACATCTCTTTTATCTTAAAGAGTTTGTCTGTTCCATTCAATGCCTTTATGAGGCTCCCCTGCAAGTTTTGCTTTGAATTCTTCCGTATTAGTCTCAGTTTAGCCTCTTGGAACCTGTGGTTATTAGTACATTACCAAGGGAAGTCCTCATCTGAAATGAGAACCACCTCTATGGGCTATAAATCAAACATAATTAGCCTCTCCAGTCAAGTTCTAGCAAAACATAACGGGGACTCGTACATGCTGGGGGGAAAGCAAGTTCGGAGCACAGCGCTCCACAACGGAAAGGAAGACATTTGCATCAACATAACAATATAGTGACTGAACATTAGCTGGACATAAAAGCACAAGCGCATATATTTATAAGGGCCAGCTCCAAATTTGAAAAAGCAGCTGCATCTTTGACCTGCCTTCTTCAATGCCTACAGTGCTCTAGGCATAGCATGCAACTGGGGCCCTGTGGAAAATGTAACTGGTGCTTCCCGGATCCTGACCTTGGGGCTGCCATTTTTATTTCCTACAATGGCTCCTGCACCATGCTATGGCAGGGGCATTGTGGACCATTAAAATGGAAGCTCCAAGGCACTCAGTTGTCCTGGCTCCCACACTCGGATGACAGACTCAGAGTCTCCACTCAAGAAATTGGGAAAGTTTCATTGAGGAAATCAGCACACAATCTTCATATCCTCTCTCTCTCTCTCTCTCTCTCTCTCTCTCTCTCTCTATATATATATATATATATATATATATATATATATATATATATTGACCCTGATGTTGGGAAAGATGGAGGGCACAAGGAGAAGGGGACGACAGAGGATGAGATGGTTGGACAGTGTTCTCGAGGCTACTAGCATGAGTTTGGCCAAGCTGCGAGAGGCAGTGAAGGATAGGCGTGCCTGGCGGGCTCTGGCCTCTGGTTCATGGGGTCACGAAGAGTCGGACACGACTGAACGACTGAACAACAACATTATATATATATATATATATATATATATATATATATATATATATATATATATGTAGTTTTCCAGTTTAAAATTTTATAGTCACAAATCCAACATACAACATAAAAACAAGATTCCAAGGAATCTCTTGGACTTCCCTTCTCCCCTTTGCGGGTCCTATTGTTAATCATTTCCTCCTGCATCTTTCATGATAATCCAAATCTTTGATCTCTCCATTGTGTCCAAAATTCACCATTAAAGTACAAGATATTCCAGTCCTACTAACGATCTAAACTGTTTACAATGGTCTTTAAGATAAGTTATAAATCCCCCCCCCCAATTCCTTATTAAAATTTTGGTCTTCCTGATTTCTGATTCTTCCAGTCATTTTAGCCATTTCAGCATAATCCATCAACTTGATCTGCCATTCTTCTTTGGTAGGGACTTTATCTTCTTTCCATCTCTTTTTATCTTATCATAGGCTACAAGGTTTAAAAAGCACACTGGCAGAATCTGGGACACATGGCTGGGCATAAGCAAAGACATCGTTCCAACACCTGACATGGCTCTCTTTCTCTCTCTACTTTTAGAGGGATGGGGTGAGGCCCACCATTTCCACAGTTCCTGCCCCAAGTGAGAAGACTGAGCTTGCCAGTAAGTGCTTCGGGGGTTGCTCCTGTGCTGATGACAGTGTGTTGTTGGTGACAGGACTCAAGTCTAACCGTCTAACTCTCCCTCAGCCTCCCATCCAGGTGGCTCCACAGATTGGCCAGTCATCATCTCAGCTACCATGGAAACCTCACTCTTTGGAGGTGTATTGGAAACTGGTTTGATCATCTCCCCCTCCCTAACTGGGACATCCAATGGTCCTGGGGGAGAACCCTCATCCAGATCAAACAGTTCAAACAGATGGTATGTGCTGATCAAGCAGTGATATACGGGATCAGGTGGTAAACATTCACATTCACCCTTGCTGAACCAGGTCTTTTCAACATAACTAGGCTCTGTTTATCACATTTCCATCCTGCACATCTGCCAAGCTGGTCATGGTGCCATCTACCCATCTTCACAGCAACCCTGTGAGATAGTTTCAGCAGAGAGCTGGGCATTTACTCATGGCAACTCATCAAGCTTCACTAGGAAGCAAGCAGCAGGGGCGGATAGCTGCCTGAGACTACATAGAAAATGGTACCTTCCCAGCTGTGGGTCTCTAGAGTTATTTTGGCACCTGAGTAAGAAACATCGCTCTCTGGGAGTTGGAATAGAATGATTTTTTTTTTAATAATAAAAACCCCCAATAATTTGCTGCCCTGTATGAGACCCCAAATCAGTTGCCTGAGGCGACTTCCTCATTCTGCCTAATAGCAGAGCCAGCCCCTGTAAGAACCTCTACCTTTCAAGTCCAACAAGGCCTATTAAATAAGGCTCTCTCTTTTCGTATGCCCAGACTATCTACAACACCACCCCCACCCCCGATTATTAATGTCTTCCTCATAACACCCTGAGTTCATAATATCTATATTATTGCTGCCTAAATCAACTATATTAATGCTGGCTTCTTTCCTTCCCTGGTAGTCAATTTTCCATCCACACTTAGTTTTCTTTATGAAGAGGACAACATTTATTAACTATCCAATTAAAAGCATTTTATTATATGGTTGCTGTTCGTGGCACTGTGCTAAAGGGTCTCTCAGCATTGCCACCATAAACGGTGGCTTCCAGAGGTTTATACGTGGAATGTAAAATCTGCTCTTTGGGTTGCAAAGCTTCAGCTAGGGGATGTAGATTTTCTTTTCTTTTCTTTTTTCAAAAATGGCAATACCTTATCCTTCTCATAACTGGAAACCCCACACTTTACTCTGCAATTTCCCTGGTGCAATTTGGCAGTAAATCAATGCTGATGCCGAATAAGTGACCTGTGGGGTTGTTGTTTTTTTGGAGAACTGATGTACTGAACTAGTGCATAGTACACAAGCCAGAACTTGGAAAGTTCATTTTTAATTAACTTAGTTCAAGTTCAAGTTTACCCATTCCAAAAAGGAACTTAGTTTGTAATGGGTCAATTTACAGTTTGATTTGCAATTCTTCACGCAGACCTTGCCATTTTTTTTCTCCTTCTCTACCGTTCAGAATTTAATATTTAGCATTTTATCTGTCTAAAAAGTGATGCTGCCTTTTAAGTTTAGGGATCATGATTGTTGGGGAAAATAAATAAAGCAATTATTCACCTTACACTTCATGTGCGTGTTTGGATGCTCTCTTAGTCTTAAACATATATTTGTACTTTAACTGCCTTTATAGCCATAGTTTGAGCCTTCAAACATATGGAAGTGCTAACAAATGAAACAGAATGGTCAATTGCAATGCATTGGTTCTTTCCACACTGTCATAAGAAATCTGTGGTGCCCATCAAGTCTTCCTCGGGCATCCTGAAAAGCCCCTAAGTTTCTTCCGTGCCCACCCCTACCCTCACTGTGCACAAGCTGATGAGGTTATAAGTGTGGTCACTCTTTTTCTGCCTTGCAAAGTACATAGAGCTGAAAGAGGAAGTGGGGAAGAGTGGCACTCTTTCCCACTTCCTCTTTCAGCTCTTTCTGCTTTTCAAGGCTCAGGTTAATTCTACTGGATCCAACTTTTTACCCAGATCCCTTGGGAAAACAAAGTGTGCAAACATGCACTTTCTCTTTTTCTGTCTCGTAGGCTGGGGCTGGGGGTGACGGTGCTTAAACAGGAAAGGGAATAACACTTATCGGGGAGCAGCACCTGCAGCACTTGCTGAAAAAGCCAGATGTGATGTGCCCACAGGCCAAAAAAGAGAGAAAGCTTTATTTATTAACCATTTGTTTATTGCATTTATATCCAACCTTTTTCTCCAAGGGAACTCAAGTTCTCACTCTAAATGCCCTTGGGAGTCCTATGATTCTATGACTGGCCCAAGGTCACCCAGTGAGCTTCCTGGCGAGTGGAGATTTGAACCCTGGTATCCCAGGTCATAGTCCGACACTCTAACCACTACACCACACTGGCTCTGTGACCCCTGGTGCATGGCCTAGGCTTCTCTCTTTGTCTCTCACACACTACTTTTGCCTTGCTGGCTTGAGCCATACCAAGCCATGACAGTTATCAACATCTACAAGCAGGGTGCCAAGAATTCCAGAATACAAATCATGTTCCTCCTCAGTTCAAACCCGTTTAACATAAACACACGGTTTGCAGGGAGGGGTGGGGGGAAACACAGCCAACATATGTGGATGGTTTAAATTGACTCACTGTATTAACTTCCACACTACTGAAAGATGGTCTCAACCAAGGATTTTTCTACGCTGCCGAGGAAAGCTGGCCCACAGCTGTTTGTGCGAGTGCCCGGGGAGTGTCCACGGAGAACGGCACCTTGAACCACTTTATTTCTCAAAATCCAGAGGATTTGTTACATCGGGGTTTTCAAAACATTTTTTTTCCTTGCCAGAAGTGTTAATGTGTGTCATTACAGCTGCCAAGTCGTGCGCAGTGCACCGAGACCCTCATCGGAGTTTATAGAACCTGACAAAGGAATGCTAAAGAAAACAGAGACACGATATGGAGAGTGACAGCTGATTATTTATTTTTACATATTTTTCAAAGTATCAATAAATCCATTTGAGACTTCATGACTTGAGATGTTGTAAGAGCGGCAGAGAACACGAATTATAATTAAGCCGCATTCGCGCTAGACACGCACACACAAAGAAATGGAAACAGAAGGTCTCACAGAATGAACTTTCAGCGATCAAAGGAAGTTCAGTTACCTGAAAAAATGGCGGGCGGGGGGTGGGGGGTGGAGAGGCTCTGATATTTAACTGTGTTAAGATGATATTAAGGTTTACAGTCCCATGTTGGCCTCTGAGCAGGGCCAGATTTAGGAGAAGGCAATCTCCTAGACAAGGGTGGCTAACCTGTAGCCCTTCAGATGTTGTTGTTCTATGACTCCAAGCATTCCTGACCATTGACTAAGCTGACTAGGGCTGATGGGAGTTGGGAAACCAACAACATCTGGAGGGTGACGGCTTAGCCACCCCTGACATAAAACAATGCAATGTCGTCTTTAAAAGCCTCAACCCTTCGCACCCCGGTCGCTCATATTTTCTCCAAGCCCCAATACGTGTCATATCCCCTTTCAGCTCCTGGCTTGCCACTGAGGACCTTTTGCCCAGAACTGGAAGTCTCTGCCTTCCCCCAGGCTCTCTCTATTGAGCTTCCTGGTTATGTGGAGGAGGACAGAACTGTGGGTTGCCACATAGGCATGATTACCCCTCCCCCCCAACATTTTTCCAATGAAAATAGGGACCTTCTACTCCATAATAGTAATAATTTTATTATTACTATACCCCACCATCTGACTGGGTTGCCCCAGACACCCTGGAGAGTTTCCAACACATAAAAAACCATAGCTGTCAACTCCCCCCCCCTTTTTTAAGGGAAATTACCTTATTCCGAATAGGATTCCTCGCAAGAAAATGGAAAAGTTGACAGCTATGATAAAAACATGACAAAAAAGCAACAACAACAGGGACTGCCTAAGGAAAAGAAGGACATTCCGGGATCAAATCAGAAACTGGGACAGCTTCTGTAAATCTGGGACTGTCCCTGGAAAATAGGGTCACTCAGAGGGTCTGTCCATGACTGGTGCCCCCTAGCTAGCTGTGGTGAAGGACACTATTCCATTGCCAGTGTGAACTGAAATTTAACCATTAATCCAGTTGGGAAAGGAGGACACCATCTTGCTCTTTGCCTTGGGCAGAAGAGTGCATTGGGCCAGACCTGGGAGCAGATAGTCAGGAGAGCCGAGAGAGAGATGGAGGTAGATGTGAGCCACAGTGGTGATCTGAGTAAGTTGAGTAATACTGGGAGAACAAGAACTCAGCAGCTGAACACGGCAGCTAGTGTTGAGGAGAACCCAAACCAGAGCTGGACATCAGAAGCCAGTAGTATATTCGAGAGCAGGGTTTGGGAAACTGAAATGTTGGGGACACATAGCAGGCTACACAACCCTGCAGGGGTCACCAATGCAATGGCTGCAGTTACCAATGTTTTCACCATTACCTCTATTCACAGGTACAAAGGCCTTTTTTCTATGGGCAGCATGGAAGTAGGTGAAACATGCTCCTTTTCCCATCAGGGGTAGGGGCACGCCTTCTACTGTTTTCCACACCCTGTCTTTTTTCTCTCTCTGCTTTTAGATGTGACCATCATTTTGTGTTCTGGTGGCCTTTTCTCATTAACCCCACCCCCCACAAGCAACCATTTTGTGACTGGCATCCCCTGAAAGTTCCAAATGTCCCTACTGTCCCCAAGACCTTCCACTCTACATTCTCTCTGTGCCCCCCAAAATACCCATGTCATGCCAAGGGTACATCTAGAACTGTTCCACTAGAATTGGCAGTAGGACTTTTGCAAAACAAAGGGGCAATAACCTCTGAGTTGCAGATAGATTTTGCTGCATTGGAATGGGCTGTTTCAAGTAGGGGTACCAGACATTGTGCCCTCCAGTTGTTGCCGGACTCCAACTTCCATCCGTCCCAGCCAGCATGCCAATAGGCCAGGAATGATGGGAACTGGAGTTCATACACATCAGGAGGACACCACATTGGCTACCCATTTTATCTCCTCTTGACTTCAGTTAATTACCTTGGAAGTCTGTATTCATACTAGATGAAAAAGATTCTTGTTTCTCTCCGAAAGTTGGTTGCACAACAGATCCTTTCAAATCTTGCTCATTAAATGTTTTGGTTTTGGGGTTGTTGTGTTGTTGGTTTTCTTACTCCTTTGTTTTCTACAGCATCTTCACGGCAATTACTTAATAAATTATAAATCAATGTGTGTGCTTTTTAAGAAAATGCATAGCTGCAAAACACAATTTGGCTAACCAGCTTTGTGTGCACGTTTTTGTATGAATACGTATGGGGAGGTCGTGGTTCAAATCAATAGCAGCCGTCGAAATGCTTTGCTGTCTTAATGGTTAAATATTGGGGTTAGCTGCCCCACCCCAACCCACCCCCACCGGCACTTTGCTCACAATTAATAACTTGTTTTGGATGCACCTGTTGCCAGCATTTAATTTCTGTTTAGCACATTTCACAGAAAATATGACCATGTGTCAGTGTATAGTTCCTGCTTGATGTTGCATATAATTCTTATAATATTCTGAACGGCATGTGCTAATTATTTAGTACAATAGCTCATCTTATGGAGCTGTAAGCCTGGGGAAAGAAGGGTAGTAATTACCTGGAATGAGGATGTCTTTTTACCTGCAAGGAGGATGTCTTTTGTTGTTGTTGTTGAGACCAAAGGGTGGGGGCGGGAAGGGGAGGGAATCAAAACCTAAAGAGCATTCAATTGAGGAGCATTCAATAAGGAAAGAGTTAAACATTTTTGACAAGCTTACTGCCAGTAAGACTGGAATCTCTGGCTTCCAAAGGAGAGATTTTGTGAAATGTACAGCAATTATGAAATGCTTGTCTTGATTCATATATACATACGCTAACAAATTTGTTTCTTACGTTTTCGAAACCAAGCTTCTTGGACCTCTTTCTGCAAAAAGGTTTGTTCACTCTTGCATTTGTCTGCATGTTCCAGAGCTCTCTAATTTATTTTGACTTGTCTGGCTTAACCTACAGTGGAGGGCAAAAAAAAAAAAAGAAGAATTAAAAGAAATATGCAGCAATGGGCCTAGTGAGAAGATCAAAATAAAAGAAGGCTCTCTCTCTCTCTCTCTCTCTCTCTCTCTCTCTATATATATATATATATATATATATGGCACACAAAGATATAGTCTAATTTACATCAGAATGCCTGCTTTCATTCTCTTGTCAAAACTCAAGAAGGTGTGACCTTGACGAAATACTTTGGAAAAGGGGAATTTTGTCTGGAGCTAGCCTTTTGCGGAGGAGAAAACAGAACATTAGTCAGAATGGGGATCCAAAAATGGACTAGCTAGGAAGTGAAGTCCTCAACTGAGGCATGTGTCAAAGCAGCTCATGGTCAGTCTCGCCATCTGCCAAGGTGAGAAGATCTGTGGGAAGGGTCCTTATCCCAGAGACAGAGGAGCTCCACTCCCAATCTGCCACCACTCCATTCCAAGAACAAACCAGGATTGGATTGCATCATAACAGAGGAATCAGGGGGACTAGTAAAATGTTGCAAAATCGAAACAATTTTGTTTCGACTATGGCAGACCAACACAGCTACCTACCTGTAACATGTTGCAAAATGTCAATTTTCGAAAAGTAGCAGTAGTAATAGCAAATGGACACCTTTTTTTGTATCACAGGAACAAAAAAAGTTGTAGATTGTCTTTGTTGCAATGAAGAAAAATAAAGCACCCCTCCTTTGCCTCCCGCACAGAGCCAGCCAGCCAGCATGGCCAATGGTCAGGCTGTGCAAAAAGAGCCTGAAGATTTTGTGAATATCCTCATGCAATATAGCTGTTCTGAAAGAATGAAAGGATGACTGAGCATCTGAAATGAAGGTGACCGCTGCACGGAGCGTTACCGTTGCTGATGGCTATCTTCAATAAACAGGACGTAAAATATCAGATGCGGGGAATACAATATTCCTCGGAAGAAATGTCAAATTTCAGGACAATTGTTCTTGTTTGCTTAGAGGCACCCTGATGCGGTCCAGAAATAAAGAGAGGCCCTGCAACCCAGCGAGTGCCAGGTGTGTTTGCTGTGTCTTCCTTGCAATCCAAGAGAAGCGTCTACAGTCAACACATCAGTCTAAAAAGACTTAACAAATATAAGAATTCTGCAGCACCCAATGTAGTAGCAAAAATGAGGCTTCCCTCAGTGCCCTGCTTCATTCAACCCTGGACTGACCATCTCAGAACATAAGAGCCTGATGGATCAGGCCAATGGCCCTCCTGGTCCAGCGTGCCTATGGGAAACCTGCAAGCAGGACATGAGAACAACAGCTCTCTTTCCAGCAAGTGTTTCTCAGAAGCCTTGCTGCCTCCAACTGTGGAGGCAGAGCAGAGCCATCATGGCAAATAGCCGTCAGTCGTCCCTCTACCATGAGTCTGTCTAATCCTCTTTTAAAGCCAAGTTAGTTAGTCAGACCCCTTCGTGGATCACTGCCTTGTTGTGGCGAAGGGCCTCGAAAACTCCAAGAAGCTATGAGCTATGCCGTGCAGGGCCATTCAAGACGGACAGGTCATAGCCGAGAGTTTAGACTAAATGTGATCCACCTGGAGAAGGAACTGGCAATCCACTCCAGTATTTTGCCATGAAAACTCCATGGACGTAAGAAAGAGACGCTTTGAGAAGAAAGTGAGAGTTTCCAAGGCATGCTCTGGTTCATGGGGTCACAGAGAAGAAGAGTTTGGATTTGATATCCCGCTTTATCACTATCCGAAGGAGTCTCAAAGCGGCTCACATTCTCATTTCCCTTCCTCCCCCACAACAAACACTCTGTGAGGTGAGTGGGGCTGAGAGACTTCAGAGAAGTGTGACTAGCCCAAGGTCACCAGCAGCTGCATGTGGAGGAGCAGAGACGCGAACCTGGTTCACCAGATTACGAGTCTACCGCTCTTAACCACTACACCACACTGGCTCTCTCACCACACTGGAGAGTTGAACACGACTAAGACGACTAAACAACAACAACAACAAAAGTTAGTCAGAGCGTCTGTTTTGGGGTAACTATATCTGTGTAGAGCATGTGTGAACGCCCTGCACGATGGAGAGAGCTTGAATAGATTGGCCTTCTCTTGTGATTTGGGATTGTATTAATAACTGTGGGATTTGTGGTCTAATTTGGAGGGGCACCACACTGGCTGTTCCTGTGACATAGGAGAATGGAAACAGATCCACCAAAGTGGTATAAAACATAAACGTTCCTCAAAGCAGCTGGGGTGGGAGAATGGACTGTCGGATCAGCTGGTGGTTATTGTTGGTAGTTCTAGATCTGATCCCAGGAGCTGCTGGAAAGTGCTAATGATTACCTGCAAAAGGATGGCACCTTTCATAATTCAATTCATTTGAACCTTCTCATTTTCTCCAACACAGAGAAAATAGGCTACCTGATTTGGGAATTATTATTTTTTCAAATGTTTTCTGCACGATGTGCCAATAATATAAGATTGATTTTTCTTTAAAAAAAACAAAACACCCTTCCCCAAAATATGATTCTAAACAACTAGGCTAAGTGCCAAGTAGCCTTACTATTTACATGAATGCCAAAGTAATGTCTACATCATTTTCTTTCTTTCTTTCTTTCTTTCCTTTTAAAAAAGAAAGCCTGTGGGGGGAAATTAATAATCGAGAAGTGTAACAAGTTTTCTAATCACAAAAAATATTTATTTGGGAGTCTTTAGAACACATACCACCACTTTCCATAATTACAAAATGAGGTTACGCGTTAACCAGCTTTAAATCTGTCAAAATATTTTAAGCAGAATGAGAGATCTACTTTGTGAATTATCAGTTCCATTTATTAGCCTAATGATAAACTCACCTTTCACCTGCAACAGATCACAGATAATCGTTGAAACGTGAAAGAAAAGCAAACAAATTGTCACATGAAATGCAGTCTATAGGAATAGCATGGGGCCCAATAGATTCAGTTTTATTTAGCAAAATGCATTTGTTTTAGGGAGAAAATTATTTGGGGGGGGGAATCGAAGCCAAAAATCATTATTAAATAAATGTGGAATAAACCTTTAATTGATTCCACTTGTTTTGATCTGGAATGTTTGTGTCAGGGAGAGGAATACTGTAAAGAATTGGGTTGCAATATTGCATCTTTGTGGATTCACATTCTCCCAAAGCAGTTGCGTAAGAGTAAAAAGAAAACGACTCTATCTGTGTATCTAATTATAGTGAATAGATTGTTGGGCTTGAACGTTGTCCGGGCCCTTGCTGCCCGAAGAAACTCAAGTTTCAGGTTTCGGTTTCTGCACAGTTCTTCCATGGATAAATCTGAGTGATGAATGGGCAAAACAAAGTTAAGGCACAGTGAGTGAGTTGCATGGCTAAGTGCAAGCTCCAGATGTTTGCCCAACAAACTATGCATCTCCTGTCTCTTCCTTTTGAAGAGTGGAATGAACACAAGTCTTGGCATGGTGAACAGCAGGTGTCTCTGCTCTGCACTGCAAATGGGCACTTCTGCGAGTGGACCAGGCCTGTGAAGTCCATACATCCTGACACTGGTGCCTCTGTGACCTTGATGATGGAGGTGCCAGCTCAGTTACCAACTGACTCTCAGGTGCCTCCCCAAGGAGGCTCCTTACTGACAATAGGGGTGGGTAGTGACAGTCCTTTAGGGGGTGCCCTGCTAGAGAAGTCCAATATCACATGGGCAAGAGACCTCTCCGACAAACCCGCTGAACCTTCCCTGGGATCCTGCTCCTGACTCTCTTGATCAATGGCACCCTTCTCCTGCTCAGACAGTTCTCGGGGCCCTGATTTTGCTCCTCCATACCGCTCAGGCCCTCCCCCAGTGTGTAGCTCTAACTCCCTGATCTTGTCCCCTACCTTCTCGGGATCAGCCCATCCTCTCCAAGTCTACACAGGGCTCCCAACAGACATAGGAGTCCTGGGTTCAAATCCATGCTCACCCATGAAGTACAGCAGGTGATCTTTGGGACAGGCCACACATTCCAAAGGTCCCAGGTTCCATCCATGGCATCTCTAAGTAAGAGTCAGAAATCTGGGACCATAATAATCATAATATAATAAATAATAATAATATATAATAATAGATGCCTAGAATGGTAGGACTTGGAAGGGACCCTGAGGATACTCTAATCCAACCCCTTTGCCAGGCAGCAGAGGAACCAACCCCCACGGCAGGTTGCCAGGAATGGACAATACAAGGAAAAGTCCTTACCATCTGCCTTTTATTCAATATTCACAGAGAGAGGGCTTGGGATGTGGCGTCTCAGAATAACGGCGTTGCTCCGAGTAAATCTCTCCCCCCTTCTCTTCCACTTCCTTATTTGTCATCCCTTCTATGGTTGGCAATGAGGGCCCTTTGCTTCTGAGCTCTTTGCTCTCCTACTTTCAAGGCCTGCCTGGTCCTGGGAGAAGGGGGGTCTGGAATGCTTTCTAAAGACACTGTGTCCATCAGTTGTCCTTCCCCTGGTGCTTCCTCCTCCTCCTCCTCCTCCTCCTCTCCCTCCCTCCCCTCCTCCTCCTCCTCTCCCATTATTTCCCAGCTTCCCCCCTCATCTGCCTATTAACTGTGACCTCCCTCAAACCCCTGTTGTAATTCTGAACTGTCTCCTCTTCTCTGGAAGGGTCAGGCTGGGAGGATGTCTCCACCATTCCTCCTCTGCCCAGGAATACGCCACTGTCCCATATGCGGATCGAACCTGCAACCTTGGTGTTACTGTATCAGCACCATGCTCTAACAACTAAGCTATGTGTGTTTGAAATAACAACAACACACAACAACAACAACAACAACACACTTTCCCCCCAAGCCATTTACAATGGTTGATGATGATTCAGAGAGAGTTCCAGAGCATGGTTACCCTGCGAGTGGGTTTTTGTCACTACAAAAATGTTTTCACCCCGGCTGTGAACTGTGTTTCCAGCCCCAGATGCTGAAAGAGGACATGTATACTGTATATCCTATTCCCTGCATTCACAGGTAGATCATTACATTACAGCAGCTTGGCTGAGTTTCTACGCTATAGTGTACAGAGCATAATAGTTCATTCCGCTTGGCTTAGGCAAGCCTTTGGCAGCTCGTGCAACAGATTTAAGAGTCCACACTCCAGCCTGAATGCACATTCAGAGATATGTGAATGCACGGATGAAAGAAAGTCAGCTTTCCACCAAATGATTAACACACACACACACAGCTTTCTTTATCTCCGTGTTTTGCAAGTTACACTGTTGGGGTTAGTACAAATTGTTAAATGTTCCTCTTGTTATCATGGCTGCTGCTAAGTTTCTCCTTAAAACAGTCCAACCTGTTCAGGGTGGATTCCCCCCGCCTTTTCTTTTAAAAGACATCTTACTTAGTCTAATCCTGACTGGTCTTTTTCCAATGTTCCAATTGTGGCACAGTTGGATTTCAATAAACATTCTGCTTTAGTGTTGCAAATGCCCTGCTCAGATTTCTTATTTTTATTTTTATTTTAAATGTGCTATTTTGGATGGCCATTTTCTCATCCCTTTCTTTTTTCCATCTTCAAAAAAATATGATTCTGTTTTCTAAAAGGTTTGGAAGTGAAAGGAGTGTTGTCAATTTGTGCTATTTGATTTTTTCAAGAAACACAGCCCTTTTCTGAGGAGCTTTTGACACAGATACTTTGTATGTTATTTCTCCACTCTCCACTTTGCAACCTTTGGGGACATTTTAGGACTGCAAGAAGATCAAACCTATCTATTCTTAAGGAAATCAGGCCTGAGTCGTCACTGGAAGGACAGATCCTGAAGTTGAGGCTCCAATACTTTGGCCACCTCATGAGAAGAGAAGACTCCCTGGAAAAGACCCTGATGCTGGGAAAGATGGGGGCACAAGGAGAAGGGGACGACAGAGGATGAGATGGTTGGACAGTGTTCTTGAAGCAACTAACATGAGTCTGACCAAACTGTGGGAGGCAGTGGAAGACAGGAGTGCCTGGTGTGCTCTGGTCCATGGGTCATGAAGAGTCGGACACGACTGAATGACTAAACAACAACAAAGGGCATCATATACAACAACAACAACAACAACAACAACAACAACAACAACAAACAACAACACATTATTTATATGCCCCATCATCTGACTGGGTTGCCCCAGCTACTCTGGGCAGCTCCCAACAAAAAATAATAAAAACACAATATAACATCACACACTGAAAACTTCCCTGAACAGAGCTGCCTTCAGTTCAGCTCCTAGTCCCTTCATTCTCCTGCTCATCTCCAATTCTTAAGCTTGCACCTACTTATCGAGTACCTGTATTTTCAGTGGTCAATGAAACTCTGGGGGAAGTTTTGCCAAAGGGTAGCTCTAAATCTGTTAAGGGAGCACAACATCTGTAGCCATGTACAGTTGCTGCTGAATATTGCAATATTTCCAGGTGAATCTGGATGGTGGTGCTCAGTATTCGAGGAATTTGGAGTAAAGAGTTTGAGATGAATGGGTGAAAGGTTGTGGCTCAGAGGGAAAGGTCCTAGGCTCAAGTCCTTAGCAACTCCAAGGTAGGACTGGGGAATGATTCCATGCCTGAACCCCTGAACAGCCATTGTAAGATATATTCTTATGTTCCTAAATTTGGGAGTTTTATGCATGTCTTTACAGACAACTTTGTCCAGGTTATTAGTCAAGCTGTGAATGGGTCTCTTCACTTTAAAATTTGGACCAAATCCCTGGTTCGTACAGATTTGAACCTAGTGAATCCAGAAGTTACATAGATTATGTAGGCTCTCCCCTTAGATGATATGGAAGTTACTCAAAATTATGCTGTCTTAAAGAGGCAATGTTCACAATGAGTTGTTTACCCCACTCTACCTGTGGAACATGCCAATCCATATGAAGCTCTATATTTAAAAAGGAATTAAATTAGTGGTTCCAGCAGGTATGGTGGAGCTCAAAGCTCGTAAGGCAGGAAGAGAAATGAGTGGGATCTTCCTTTGATTCTTCAGAACATAAATGAGATGAACAAAGGAGAAATAAAACATGCTGTGCCACAGCCCAGACATAAGTGCAACTCAAGAATTTCAATTACAATATAAGAGTCTTCTAATAATTATAAGGTAGTAAACAAGGCTGCAGGGCAAAATCTGAAGCCAGGATGACACAGTTTGTGCAAACAAAAAAGTAGATTTTATTTTTTTATTTTTTTAAAAAAAAAGCAATCATTTTACAGTCCCATGGATGATATTGTGGTAAAGATCAACAGAAGTGGGAAGGTTTAAGAGCAGTTAATGTTATCCCCCAGCCCATCATCCATTCTAGGCCTCTTCCATATTCATAGCAAATTGTCATCATATTATGAGACAAACCTTGACATCGGAGAGATTTACTACTATAAACTCTATCAGTACGGTGATGCCTTATTTTGTAGGCACAGCAAACAGCATCACATTAAGGTCTACATCACCATAGATCTCCAGAAGATAAGAGGGTAACAAAAAAAAAGGGAACCATGACAGCAGGGTGGGAGGACTAGGAAATTACAGCTCCTTCAGTCCAGATCCTGTCCCATGTAAATTGGTAGTAAGCAACTATACAGCTAAAACGGCTAAGCCTAGAAGAAGAACAAGCCTTGCTAAGAAAAATCGAACCAGCTTCTATAAAGAGTAATTCTTCTCCACATTTAAAAAGAATACTTCATTGGAAAGCACCAGTAGACGTTATGTACTTGGACTTCCAAAAAGTTTAAAGAAAGTCCCTACCAAAGGTCTAAGTAAACTCAAGCAGTCTTTTCTTTTTAACAAACCCTCTATATATTGGTAACTGGTTGAATAGTCAAATTGTTGGCTTATTAGGACAAATTCATGGGTTATGAGGTTTGCTGGCTATGATGGCTTCTTCAGAAAGAAAGAAAAGAAAAGAAAGAAAGAACAAGAAAGAAAGAAAGAAAAAAGAAAGAAAAAGAAAAGAAAAGAAGAAAGAAAGAAAGAAAAGAAAGGAAGAAAGAAAAGAAAAAAGAGAAGAAAGAAAGAAAGGAATTTCCCCAGGATAATAATAATACAGTGGTACCCCGGGTTACAGACACTTCAGGTTACAGGACTCCGCTAACCCAGAAATAGTACCTTGGGTTAAGAACTTTGCTTCAGGATAAGAACAGAAATTGTGCGGAGGCAGCAGGAGGCCCCATTAGCTAAAGTGGTACCTCAGGTTAAGAAAAGTTTCAGGTTAAGAACGGACCTCCGGAATGAATTAAGTTCTTAACCTGAGGTACCACTGTATATACTTCTGAATACCAGTTGTTGGAAACCACAGGTGAAGAGAGTATTTTTGTGCTCAAATCCTGCTTGCTGAATTCCCACAGGCATCTGGTTGGCCACTTTGAGAACAGGATGTCGGACTTGGCTTGATCCAGCAGGCTCTTCCTATATTTATGTTCAAAACAGTCACAATGACTGTACTGCTTCCAATATCATCGAATATCAGTCGCTGAGAATCATGCGTGGGAGAGAGCTGTTGCGCTCATGTCCTGCTTGTAGTCTTCCCATAAGACACCTGGTTAGCCACTGTGGCAATAGAAAGCTAGCCTAGGTGGGCCTTTGGGATAGATCCAGCAGGATTCTTCTTGCGTTCTTAACAAGAAGCAAAGAATGAGATAAAGGAACTCTCTGTTCAGGAGAGTAGGCTCTCCCAAAGATCTGGATTGGGAGGGTGCCATTTTAATTTATTCCTAAAGGATTTGACACATGACATAGCCAAGTTTGAACATCTCTTCAAACCTGTGTAAGTTCAGTGTAAGTTCAAGCCATTGAGGCACCCCCTCATCCCAAAAGCCACTAAAACTAAAATACTAACACAGATTGTTCCAGAATTGGCTCTACACTTGGATAAGGCCAGGTGAAGTGCCTTATCCAGGTTCAGCTATAGATATAGAATAATAGAATCACAGAATTGTAGAGTTGAAGGGACTCCCAGGATCATCTAGTCCAACCCCCTGCAATGCAGGAATCTCAACTGAAGCATCCATGACAGATGGCCATCCAACCTCTGCTTATCCAACCTTCTCCAAGGAAGGAGAATTCACCACTTTCCAAGGGACAGCCCATTCCGCTGTCAAACAGCTTTTACCATCAGAAAGTTCTTCTTGATATTTAGTTGGAGTCTCCTTTCTTGGTTCAGATCCTACGCTCCAGAGCAGGAGAAAACAAGATTTTTTCATCCTCCATATGACAGCCCTTTGGATATTTGAAGATGGTTATCGTATCTCCTTTCAGTCTCTTCCTAACCAGGCTAAAAATACCCACCTCTCTCAACTGTTCCTCATAAGACTTGGTTTCCAGACCCTTGATCACCTTGGTCACCCTCCTCTGCACATATCCCAGCCTGTAAATTCAGAAGTAAGTCCAACTGTCTCCAGTGGGCCTTGCTTTGAGGGAAGTGGGGTTAGGATTGCTGCCTACACCAATTGACAGAAGGCAGAGACATACATAGCCACAAAGAAGGGCTGGTGTATCTCATTATGCAGTGGCCAAAGCGGTTTCTTTTTGAGGTTAACTATATTATGATTCTAGAGAGCCAGTGTGGTGTAGTGGTTAAGAGCGGTGGACTCGTAATCTTGTGAACCGGGTTCGCTTCCCCGCTCCTCCACATGCAGCTGCTGGGTGACCTTGGGCTAGTCACACTTCTCTGAAGTCTCTCAGTCACACTCACCTCACAGAGTGTTTGTTGTGGGGGAGGAAAGGAAAGGAGACTCCTTAGGGGGGGGTGAAAGGCGGGATAGCAAGTCCAAACTCCTCCTCCTCCTCCTCCTCCTCCTCCTCCTCCTCCTCCTCCTCTTCTACATTGTTACTAGAACTATGTACTGACTTTGGCCAAATTTCTGAATCCCACCCCTTCACATTTCCCTTCTTCAAGAGTAACCATTCAGCTACCACCACCATTTTGGATATCTGGCTTCACCACTTGTGGAGAGAGAAATGACCCCCAACAAAACAAAACAAAAAAAAGTTTAGTGCTAATACTAATCCATTCTCAGCTGTCACCCACCAGCTTTTAAGAGCCAGATTTAAGCGCAAGATTATCTGCCACTTTGTCAGGCAAATGGACTGTGTGCCTGAGACACTAGCGATGGGTTGCTATTTTTGTATTTCCAAATACACACAGTTTGATTTCAAAGCAACTTCCTGCAGCAGTGAGACGCAGCTTGCTCTGTCAACTCTTAAGGTACAGAGTGGGAAGAAAGGAAGCCATTGAAGTGATGGCTCTGTTGATAAGGAGGAAATGTGCTCATGCTTATGAACAGCTTGGCCTCTGATGACAGCAGCTGCTGAAGATGTGGCTTCAGGTCGCTGCTTGTTCGGGGCCACAGCTGAAATTCTTAGGCATCCGTGCGGGTTAACATTTGCATTGTGGTTGTCTCCACCAGGGCTCTCACCAAGACAGAGATCCGGCTCCAGATTACCTTGGATGCTATGATGTAACAAAAGCCAAACAACGGGTTCTCACTTACTACTGCCTCCATTACCGGCCTGTCAAGAATCTGGAGTTGGAAACAAATAGGTCTTTGCTTCCTTCAGAAATCCTTTCGGAATTTATTCTCACTCTGCAAAATAGAAATGGCAGGGGCCTGCTTCAAGGGAGAATCTGTAATATAGGCAGCTCCAAACTCTTTTCAGGGTTTCTGACAAACTTAGCAGAGCCTCCTAAATGAAAAGATCTCTAACGTGATCACAGGGCTGAGGAGACAATTCAATTCTACCATAAATGCTCTCATATTTAGTGATTTTAGAAAACGGCAAAATTTGATATGTCCCTATTTAACAGTATTGCCTTTAAATTATTCAAAGCAGAAGTCCAATACGAAACTGGAAAAATGCTCAAAACTTCAAAAGTTGTATTTAAATTCTCAAACATTGCTGAAGATTTAATTTGCGTAAGCATCTATTTCAGCTCTAGAACTGACAGACGCTATCCAAAGAAGTTATCTAGTTGCTACATGGGGGCGGGGATTGTAATAGCATACTTTTTTATATATATTTGTAAGTTCATTGGTGTATTGCCAAAGCTTTGCACTTGTCAATATGGCATCAGCATCTTTCAGATGCGTTTTACAGGAATAATAATCACTGAACTGGGATGTTTAAAAACTGGGAATTATTTTGCTGATGTGTTACTGCGCTGAGTTGGCTG
Organism: Lacerta agilis; assembly: GCF_009819535.1. NCBI lineage: Eukaryota > Metazoa > Chordata > Lepidosauria > Squamata > Lacertidae > Lacerta > Lacerta agilis. The sequence goes on from NC_046312.1 coordinate 18,348,686, forward strand.
AAGAGAATCACAAACAGTTATAAGATTTCAAGGTTGGGTTCCTCCCCCGCTTCCCTTAAGATTTATCTGGTACCTTAAAATTGGTAATTTGGGTGTAAATCTGATTATCAGCACCCAAAGGTGAATTTCATTGGCTTCATGCTGATATTTTCCAAGCAACCCATTTGTAAAACACAATTTCCAACTTTTGTTGCCTTCATTAAGAAGAAGAATGTTGATTAAGTGGAATCAGCATGCAAGAAAATATTTAGCAGCTGTTCTCTTATTGCAAAGCCGAAAATATATGGAAAAATAATCACATAGATATTTTATGCCAATTAGCAAAATACTTCTTTAATTAAAGCCAATACTAATGCTACAACATGATCTTAGTATTATTAAATCTTAAGTCAAATGCAGCCTTTTTAAAAACAGAAAAATAAAACCTGACCTTCTACCCAATACTGTTGGCAAGATAAACTGAGTTAACTTCTGCTACCACCACTCTTTTCACATTTTCTTTTATTTCAAGATCTGATTTTCGATGCCTCCCTTCTTTAGTCTATACTTTCAACTTTGAGGGTAAGTACAGATTAAATGCACTCGTTTCGCTTGTGTTACCAAATACCATTATAGAATAGCTCATATTTTATCACTGTGCTTTGTTTTCCTTTAATATTTTCTTGCTTAATCAGACTGTGGCTAGGTTAAAGGAGTGAAGATCTTCCACCTCTCTCTTTATTAAATTATAATAAAAATAATATTTGTAGCTGATAATAGAAGGGATACAAGATAACCTCTCCTCCAGCTTGTTGCTATATCTAAAAGTAACGCAGCCGACAAGCCAAAAACCAGCCCGGCAAAATGCAGAAGTAATTGACCAGCTTTTACAGACAAGGGATTAAGCCTGTCTCTTTCTTGTATCTTCACTTTTTCTCCTTCATTTGCACACTCCCCACTCCCCTCATTCTCAGCTGACAATCCTCTGTCCCTCCCCATCTTCTAAAACACAATGGAAAGTTAATTGAATGTTTTATCCTTTAGTAATATCAAAGAAATGAGAGAAAAAAAGTGGGTTTCAACTGTATTTCAATAATAAGTGCATTAATTTTTACCTTTTAACTGACTCTTGTACTAATTTCCTTAAATGCTCTTTTTCTTTTCTTTTCTCTCCCCCCCTCCCCACACTCCACCCGCCTTTTTTGATCTGTCTGGCTTTGTCGGGTCTGATGATGAGGGCTTACTTCAAATGCAAAAAGATTAGCTCTCTTTCCTTTAATAGCACAATTATAGCGTGTGTGATGTCTAAATCATGAAAGATATCAGGGACAGACTTCTAAAGTCGCATCAGTTTATTACAAAAGTGGCAGTAATCATTTTAATATCAAAATTACTCTAATTTCCTCGTGGTGTTTAGAATGTGTTGCAAGCAATTGGGGGGGGGGGACACAGAACGACACCCAGTGTGGTAGCCTTTTGCTTCTGAACTGATTTAAGCAATTGTTTTAAATAATGCAATGAAATCAAAATGACTTGCATTTTATTTTATTTTTTATTTCTGCCATAGAAATATAGAGATGGATGGACAGAGAATTGGATCGCAGAGAACACCCAAAATAATACCTGATTGTTATTTTTTTACCTCTACCTGCCTGAAATGGTGAATAGTCAGGGTAGAGACTACTGGGTTTGGGAGATCTGGTCTGACTTGGCATTGACTCATTTTGTCTGCTCAGAGTACAAAGAATCGCATTGGTGTTTAAAGAACTAAATGCCTCAGGCCCCAAATATCTGAAAAACCGCCTCCTTCCCTACAGACCATCTTACCTCTAACCTACCTCACAGAGTTGTTGTAAGGATTAAATGGGGAGTGGGGGACATTGTGCAATTCGTTGAGCTTCTTAGAGGAAATATGGCATATCATTGTTATAAATGAAACATGTACTCATTGAATGCCCTTATTATAACGATCGTAGAAACAATTACATGCACACCTTGTTAAGATCGCGGAAGGGAAGGTCATCTCTTGCAAAGACCTGTTTTGTTTTGTTTTGTTTTGTTGTCTGGTGTAGAGAAGTATATATCCAAATTTCTTACTAAGGCTCTACTAATTTGTGTAGCAAAACTTAAAGGGGGTATGGGAAATGATTTATCTTTCAAAGGTCGGGGGTGTAGAAATGAAAGTCACTATTAGTAGCAGGATTCTTGTTATTAATATTTTTATGTGTGCAATCGCCGTTTGTTAGAACACAGTAAACCAAACCAAACTGAACTGTTATAAATGAAATAAATAACCTTCCCCCTTCCCCATGCAATGCAGCGGAGGTAGAATTTTGGGAGGTAGAATTTTGTGGGGATACAGGTGAAGCTCACACTCATTTTTTGTTTGGTTCCCGTGATGCCAAAGGAGAAATTCTGCTCTGGGCACAGAAATGCCCCTGGCTATAAATTTCCAAACAGATATTTGATCAAGGAACATAGGAGCCAACCCCTAGGGGCTGAGGGGTCTTTGCCCCCCCTAAAATATTTGAGGGGGCTGGGGACCCCAAAGTTGATGGGCACGGCCATTCAAATAGTGTGCATACGGCGCATCATGTAATCAATTATGTGGGGCGGGGCTTACCTGCCTCCCCCCCAATATTTTATTCAAGTTGGCACCCCTGTCAAGGAAGGTGTGTCTGTAATTCTAGACTATAGTTCCCATAACCCCTGACTGTGTCTGATGGGAGTTGGAGTTCGACAGCCTCTCTAAAGCACCCCTGGAAACAGTAAAATTCATTTCGAAAACTGAGACAAATGCAGTTTACAGGCTTAAGCAGAAAGTCGAGCTGCTGACAGAACTCTGGATGATTTGCAGCGAATCAGCAATTGCCTAACAAGGTCAACAGCAAAATGGGGCTCCATTTGCACTATGCATTTAAAGCAGTATCATAGCACTTTGAACAGCCATGGCTTCCCCCAAAGGATCCTGGGAACTGCAGTTTGGTAAGGGCGCTGAGAGCTGTTAATAAGTAACCAAGAGTGGGCTCTTTTGTGCAAGGACTATGAACTCAGTTTGGTACCAAAAACCACTTCCTACGCTCAGAGGCACCCTGCTATTTAATTCCAAGCGTATGACTTTTCCACCTGGTTTTTATGAAAACAAAAAAGGAGGTCCACCAGGCCTCTGTCCTACAACAGCTGCAGATGTTGACTTCAATAAACAGTTTGCAGGGATTGCACTTTTAAAAGGAGAATAAAACGACTAAACAACAAAAGCGTGTCTACAGTGCAGCTATTTAACCTAAGAATCTTGTGGAACCTTAAACATTAACAACTCCATTGTGGCAAAAAAAAATTGTGGAGTACCGTTCATTAGGCACATGAGATGGGCTTTAAGGTGCCACAGATCTCTGTTTTCCCTGCAACAAACATATCTACCCCTGTGGGAATCATCATATATCTTGACATTTCCAAGGTTTAATTGGTGCTAGCTAGTTAATAAGGTACTCAGCCCCCAGGAGTAGCTACATAACAGATCAATCTGGGAAGAAACTTTGCCACATTTTAGGTTCAGAATAGTTAAACAGGAGCAGCCTGACCTGTTGGCAGTCTATTTTAAGATGGAACATTTGGTAATTTCTAATGAAAAAGGGGGAAAAAGTAGCACAGCACTTAAACTTTGGCAGAAGGACAATTTTTTAAACTGACTGGAATAAATCTGTATGCCACTGATCTGTACTTTGAGTACAAGTGATAAACATATTTTCTGAACGAGAATGAAGGGTTGAACAAAAATCATCAGATGACTCTCAAACCAGCTTGACCCAGATCATTAATATTTCTTGAACGGGAAGAGGACGCTAAGCATGGGTTGAAAGACAGAACAGGACCCAAATGGGGCTGAACAGGAAATCAACAATTCAGGTTTTTTTTGTTCAGAATAAGAGTTTTGCTCAAAACCCAAAGGGTGGAGCCAAAGGGCTATGAGGACCTTTGTTAATTTATAATCCCTGCCGGTCCAACTAAAGAGACAGCATATGCACATTACTGAGAGGACTCAGATGAACATATATGTTAGCTTCGTCTGCTTTCTTTAATCCTGAATAAGCATTGGGCAATAGCTCTGTTATTTGCATCTATGAAGTTATCAGTGCAATCCTAGATATGTCTATTTTGAAGTACATCTCACTGTTCTCAACAGAGATTCCTCCCTTACTTCCATTCCCCCAAGTTGCTCAATGAATGGGGAGTGTATTATTTTGCTGTGACATTTTAGAATAGTGCGTTCTGGGAAAGGGTGAGGGCCACCGGCTGAATCTCTGCAACATTTTGTTGCAGCTGATTCCATTTGCACTTTCATGTTTTTGTCATAATGGCAACGGTTAAAGCAGGCTATGCAACTGACAACAAATTGCTCAGTTTCCCTTTCTGAAGGATACTTGACAGCAGTGGATTATTAATAAATGTGTGGCTTGTTTAATAAAAGTGACACGACTGGAAATACGTCTATTTGCATCTCATTTTATAGTCACAAAGGTATTAAATTTTGTATTTCCCACCATTAAAAAAAAGAGATGTGATTAAGGAGGGGGGGAACCCACCTGCCTTTATTAGCTTGACACAACAATCATAAAATTTTCAACAAAGCATTTCTCTCCTTCAGTGCAGGTTTTAATTTTAAGATTCTTTATCATAGATGGAAAATCGGGACTGAGTTTTATTAAGCAAGTAACAGAGCTATATTTAGCCAGCTCATTAAAGGCAAAGATGTATCAATTTAACTAAATCTTTAAAGAAAGATCTTTGACGGTGTCTCTAGAACCCAGAACTGAGAAATCTCAACACCATTTATTTAAAAACAATAGTGTTTGGAAATTTTGGAGATGCCCACTCAGTTAGTGAACGCGGACTTTTTGTCGATTTAGGCAACTGGGACTCTGCCCTACCTGCCTTCAGTCTGCCCTGAGCCAGCCCTTACCTGCCTGCCTTCTAACTATGCTCAGGCAGGCTCTGCACCTGTCATTGGGTCTCTGGCGCCACCTACTGCCAGCCTCCCTGCCTTCAACCCTATCAGCATCAACGGGCACCAGCCACCACTGGACCTTACTATACAAGACGAGGAGGTGGCAAATCAAGCTAATGCATAAGCTATATGAAAACGTGGTCCATTTATGCTGATCTTTACAATGGTTAAACTGAAGGAGAAGCTTTCAGCACTAAACTGACCTCCCCCCCCCCACTCCACGAACAATCCCACTTTATCTATTGACATGTATGCTCCAGGGAGTGTGATAATGCAGCCTTAATTGTGTCTTGTTGAACTTGGCCATTTATACGACTAACCCTTTGCTGACTTGGTTCCCTTTTATATATTAATAACTGTTCCAAATGATGTCTTTTCCTATTAGAGTGTCATTTTGTCAGCAGTATAGGGCCTGATTAAAAGGAGGAGGAGGAGAAAAAGGAAGAGGCCACAAGGCACTGAAGGCAAAGTGCTCATGGCGAAATGGCAGGTACGCGATGCTCCAAAACAGCAGTGATTAATTCATTATAAACACCTTTGAAATATCTTTTTTATTATTATTTCCTTTTCCCACATAAAAGCTTGGGGGGAGAGGAAACCCCCCCCCCTGCCTCTGCTGGAGACAGAGACAATGGATGGCTGCTGAATAAACTGGTACAGCTTTTGCCAAGAAGAGTGAATCCTGCATCTTCAGAACAGGGCCTTGATTGTAGCCACACAGCTATACGCACAGAGCTTGCGCTTTATGGAAACAGAAGGCACCCCTTGGTGCAGACCGTGGGGGAATCTCAAGGCAGATTTGTTTCCAGGTTTTGGTGGGCTGTGTTGTAGCGTGGGGTTAGTGATTTCGGTAAGTGATTTCAGCTCTCTGACCTAGTAAGCAGGAGAAAGTTTCTTCATGTAACAATTCTTTATTCAAGCCACAAGACAAAACTAACTGAGGAGAGGGAAGCTACATTTATAGGGACAGGGGAACTTACTCAAAAGCGATACATTTTGGAGGGAACAATTTCAAGCAATCACAACGCTGCCTTTTGATGGAAACCAATAAGTACTTTGGCCACCTCATGAGAAGAGAAGACTACCTGGAAAAGACCCTGATGTTGGGAAAGATGGAGGGAACAAGGAAAAGGGGACGACAGAGGATGAGGTGGTTGGACAGCGTTCTCGAAGCGACGGGCATGAGTTTGGCCAAACTGCGGGAGGCAGTGGAGGATAGGGGTGCCTGGTGTGCTCTGGTCCATGGGGTCACGAAGAGTCGGACACAACTGAACGACTGAACAACAACAAGAAGAAGAAGAAGACGGAGAAGAAGACTGAGGATCCAAAGACAGCAGCTTAAATGACCCAATAGTAGCTGTTCCTTCTGGAACAGGAAAGCAGTTGCTTTACCCTAATGTGAATACAGACAATAGTAATACAGATATAAAAACCATTGAATCAATACACAACAGGCTGTTTTGTGTTTTTACAGCAGAATGGGAGTCTGTGGCCAGAGGTGGATTTAGAGGAGCACGTGACTGGTTTGGCCCCACTGGGCACAGAGCCTTGCATGTGTTGCTGGTGATGCCACAGCTATTATTTAGAATGGAATGTGAGAGGTGGTGATGGAGGGGGGGTGGCACCAGATTTTGGCATCACACAGGGTGCCGCTGAAATTTGGGAGCCCAAGGATCTCACAGCCTTGGTCCTCTGGATATTGCTGCACTGCAGCTCCCAGCACTGATGGACTGGCTACTGGCATCTACCCAAACTGAAGTTTAGTAATTCACTTCTTAAGTCCTGTTGCGTCTGAAGGCCGGTTTATAGAATGAGCAGAATCAAATGGTAAAGCTTCTCTCTCTCTCCCAGTCCCCTGGATTGTACTATGTCAAGCAGTGTCAGGGCTGGAGTCAGGCATAAAGGTAAAGGGACCCCTGACCATTAGGTCCAGTCATGTCCAACTCTGGGGTTGCGGTGCTCATCTTGCTCTATTGGCCGTGGGAACTGGCGTACAGCTTCCAGGTCATGTGGCCAGCATGACAAAGCCACTTCTGGCGAACCACAGCAGCGCACGGAAATGCCGTTTACCTTCCCGCCGGTGCGGTACCTATTTATCTAATTGCACTTTGATGTGCTTTCGAACTGCTAGGTGGGCAGGAGCAGGGACTGAGCAATGGGAGCTCACCCCATCGCGGGGATTCAAACCGCCCACCTACTGATCAGCAAGCCCTAGGCTCTGTGGTTTAACCCACAGTGCCACCCGCGTCCCCGGGAGTCAGGCATAGGTTAGCAATAAATCACCTTTAATAAAGAGTGAGGTTAACTCTTTATTCAAGCAAACCAGCTCCGGCCTCATGGTCTCAGTAACACTTTCCAAGAGGTCTTGCTCCGATGAAGCAGTTACCAGTGCCCACAAGGACTCCTCCTCTCCAGGGTCTTTCCCACACAGTCTCAGGCTATGTCTGCTCACAACCACCCTCTGCTTTGCCTGTTTCAGTTATCTGCATGTTCTAGGAGACCAGGGGGGAGAGGAGCTGGTAGCAGAAGGGGAGGGAGACTCCCTGGGTTTTTCAGCATCCTGCCTCTATGTCTTCTGGCCCCACTGCTCTCCAGCCTCCACTTCTGTGTGAGAACTGTTCTCTGCCTAAGCCTCTTCCTGTTCACTAAGCCCTGTTACTTCTTCTGCTTCCGACACCTCCTCCTCCCAGTCTGCTCCCTCTTCTCCCTCTGACCTCTCATCGTCATCCCACCACCAATCCCCTGGCTCTGAGCCTTCTTCCCCTTGGGGGGGGGGTTCCTTGGGGGTTCCCCGGCTGATGCCTCCAACAGTTCCTCTGCATCCAGCCAGCCCATGACAAGCTGCAAGAGATGAGGATTGCATGTTTGGATGCTACTCCCTGCATAGTATATCATGAACACAGAAAAAAAAATGCATGTGAAGGATGAAAGCTAGGGCGAACAATTTAATTTGACCTGTCATGCTCCCTTGTGCAGGAAGGGTGGGTTTTTTAGTTGGAAAAAAGAAAGTGTGACCTTCAGGATGTTCCTCAACTAGAACTCCCAGCATCTCTGACTAATAATCCATGTTGGGTTGGGCTGATGAGAGTTGGAGTCCAGCAACATATGGACTCCAAAACAGGCTAGCTACCCCTGGAATAAAGCAATGTGATTCTTCAAAGGCACATCCTGCCAGGCGCTCATACTTGGATGCCTTTAAAATAAATTCATGAAGATAAATTCATGGAGGATAAGGCTATCTGCTCTGCTCCCATGGTTGGAGGCAGCAATGCTTCTGCATTCCATTTGCTGGAAAGGACAGGAAGGACAGAGTGCTCTTCTCGGATCCTGCTTGCTACTGTGAGAACTAGATGCTGGAGTAGATGGGCCACTCGTCTGCTCCAGCCGGGCTCTCCTTATGCTCCTAAATAATGATTCTTCAACATCAGCTTCGTTGGACTGGTCATGTTGATGATGGTCTTCCAAAGCAACTATTCTATTCCGAACTTGAAAATGGAAAGTGTAATGCTGGTGTTCAACAAAAAAGGTTTAAAGACTGCCTCAAAGCAAATCTTTAAAAAAAAATGTAGTATAAACACCAACAATTGGGAAACACTTGCCTGCGAGCGCTCCAGTTGGAGAAGTCTTTACCAAAGATGTCATGGGCTTTGAAGACACTCGAACTCGGGATGCAAGGGAGAAACGTGCTAAAATGAAGGCACACTTGGCCAATGCACACCATGATCAACTCCTGCCTGGAAACCAATGTCCCCACTTTAGAAGGACGTATGGATCCAGAACTGGCAGTCACTTATGGACTCATTGTTAAAACCGTGTTCATGGAAGACAATCTTACTCGGCTACGAGTGATCGCCAAAGAGAAGAAATAATATGTTGGGCAGCTGCAGCTTTGTAGGGCAGACAGCAATCTAGCAGTAGTATAAAAAGAAGAAGAAACTGGATCCCTGCCCAGCACCTGGTAAGCTTACCAGAAAGGGTGGTGGCAGGTGGCAAGGTCTTGGATAGGCTCAGCAGGGTGGCATACCAGGTGGTGGTGCAGGTCCCTTTGCCCAGGGCTCCCTAAAACCTGACCCAGCCTTGGACATCTGGCCCACCACCACTGGAAACGCACTCTAATCCAGCAAGCCAATTCACATTCCCCTGAGAACGAAGGAACTAGCTTTCTTCTCATTAAGCAAGGTTTGTCCGGTGGCTAGCTTGAGAGGCACATAATTGTTTGTGGCTTTTACAGGCAAGGGGGATGTTTGGTAGCAGGTAGAAGCCACAGCAGGAGGACCACTCTCGCACCCTTACCGAGGTCCATGAGAGAGTTAGATGTGTGTGTATGGGGGAGGGGGTCTCCATATTATCAGATATGGTACCCCAATGTCTGAGCTAATGATTGTGGTGCAGCTTCCTTCAAGGTTACTAAAATCAGCCTGCTTTGTGCCGAGGGCACCCTTTTAGTACATCAGCAAAGGAAAGAGTGCCACCTACTGAGCCTCTGAACGACAGCTGAATTTGCCTGGGGACAATGTGGTCCATTGGAAGGCACCCAAAGCTGCCAAAACGGAGACAAAAGGATCTGCAGACAAGGGGGGGGGGAAGCATGGCACCTTATTTAAAAATAGTCGAGGTAGCTGAGTATAAAACATGGCTTTTGAATCAGCGCAGGATGAGACAGGATTATTGGCTCCAATTTATGTCCTAGTGAAGCACAGTATTGCTGTTATTCAAGGCTCCTCCTTCAAAAGGATGAGGGTTTTGGGGGTAGCTTTTGTGGTTCTTTTAGCAGAAGCCTCATCCATTTTGAGCGATATCCAGGCCGGCCTATTTGCTCAGAGATCTGCGATGGCTGTTCAATTTGTGACCAGGTTAAGTTCAAGCTGTTACTATTGGTACATAAAGATGGATCACTTTACCCTGTATCTGCCCTCTTGATCACTTCAGTCTGCAGAACGGGCAGAAGGTTCATTCTGCACTTGCCGGGAATCAATCGTCCGCTGTGGCAGCACTTTCACTTCGGAACTCACTGCCTGTTTAAGTTAGGCAAGTGCCCTAGCTACATTGTTTTGGACATCTGCTAAAAACTTTTTTTGTTTTAAGGCTACCCAGCCATGTAAATTTGGCACATATTTTAATATGGTTTTTTTTGTATAATGGATATAATATAATATAATATAATATAATATAATATAATATAATATAATATAATATAATACATACAATGGTGATTTTAGGGGGCAGGAATAGTCTATGTTCTTTTATGAGCATATATATTTTATATGTTACGTAAAAGGTAAAGGACCCCTGGACAGTTAAGTCCAGTCAAAGGCAACTGTGGGGGGTGACGCTCATCTCGCTTTTGAGGCCAAGGGAGCTGGCGTTTGTCCACAGCAGAGCCGTCTCATTCATAGGGGCAGGTGGCGCGGTGCACCAGGGCGCCAGGCCCCCCAGGGGCGCCCCCGCGAGCCCGCCGGCATACCGGGCGCCCCCTCCCCAACCTGCCCCCGCCCTAGGGGTGGGGGATGAGGGGCCTGGCACTGCAAGCCAGCCACCCTCCGGAGCCCCAGCTGGAGCGCTGGGAAGGGCGCGCAAAGCCCCACGCTGCTCCAGCGCCACGTCCATCATCCCCCGAGGGGCGGCCAGCGCGGGAGGGAGGTGGGCGAGTGGGGGATGAGGGGCGTGGCGCTGCAAGCCGGCCACCCTCCGGAGCCCCAGCTGGAGTGCTGGGAAGGGCGCGCAAAGCTCCGCGCCGCTCCAGCGCCACGCCCCTCATCCCCCACTCGCCCGCCTCCCTCCCGCGCTGGCCGCCCCTCGGGGGATGATGGACGTGGCGCTGGAGCAGCGTGGGGCTTTGCGCGCCCTTCCCAGCGCTCCAGCTGGGGCGCCGGAGGGTGGCCGGCTTGCAGCGCCACGCCCCCATCCCCCGCTCGCCCACCCCCCCCTCCCGAGGGGCGGCCAGCGCGGGAGGGAGGTGGGCGGAGAGGCGGCCCACCGGGGGCGCCGAGGGATCGTCGCGCCAGGGCGCACGATCCCTTTGAGACGGCCCTGGTCCACAGACATCTTTCCGGGTCATGTGGCCAGCATGACTAAACCGCATCTGGCACAACGGAACACCGTGACGGAAACCAGAGCGCACGGAAATGCCATTTACCTTCCCACCGCAGTGATACCTATTTATCTACTTGCACTGGTGTGCTTTCAAACTGCTAGGTTGGCAGGAGCTGGGACACAGCAATGGGAGCTCACCCCATTGCAGGGATTCAAACCACGGGCCTTTCGATTGGCAAGCCCGAGAGGCTCGGTGGTTTAGACCACAGCGCCACCCATATCCTTGTATGTTATGTAAGCCGCGTGGTTGCTTCATATGAGCAACTGTGTGGCCCCATCATTGCTGCTCTTGCTCCCAGCCCTGTTCAGCAGCAATGATGCTGCTGTCAGGAGGACAGTTCCCCGTGACCATAAGTGTCCCCACTTCCCCAGGGATTGAGCCTGGGGCCTTTTGCGACAAAGTCACTGCTTACCAGAGGCATCAAAGTATCAGGGGGATCATTCAGCATGGCACAAACACATCAGCTTGTATTTGAGCCATGCTGACCTCTCTGTTGCCTCATCCTTCTACCTGCTGCTAAGCAACAGTGACCCATCTAGTGGGAAGCTAAGTATAGCAGCTCCACCCCACCAGGTGACCCCTCTTCTGCTACGACAACAATGTCTTTTTTATATTTCTTCCATTATTTTTACCTGGTTTTTCTCCACAGGGTTAACATGTCCACTCTTTTGAATTTTTCTGCAGGCATACCTGTTTTTGACATACAATGCTGCTCCCCACTTTCTGCTGCACATAGGAGCCAGATCCTAGGGGCCGAGGTTCCTTGCCGCCCCCCATAAAATATTTGAGGGGGTCAGCCCCTCCAAAGGTTGATGGGCATTGCCATTCAAATGCTGTGTGTATGTGTTCTGTGCCATGTGATTGGGGCAAGGCTTACCCACCCACCCCCATATTTTATTCAAGTTGCCCCCCTGCTGCTGCACCTGTTCTTTTTGAGCATAAAATGACTGACAGCAGGCTAGACCAGGCAGTGGAGGACCTTGGCACCTCAAATTTCAAATACACCCCCTCACCTCTCACCTTCTGTTGGATGTCATAGTTGTGGTACCCCAGAAGTTGCTGAAACAATTGTGCTCCCCTAGATTTTCCTTCCAATTTACTTTACAGGGGTGTTGTGGAGATAAAATGGGAAAGAGGAACGAAATTTACAACCCTGAGCTCCTTAGAAGAAATGTGTGTGTGGGGGGGGTGCTAGCTGGAATTTTGTTTTTGTATTATTTTTCTCTGTTTTGTAATTGTTATATATTGGAAATCAATAAAAATATATTTTAAATAAAATTAAACAAATAATAGAAGTCAGGTGTAGATGGCAATCCCCACCCCTTTGTAATTATCAACATCCAGGTATACTGAGGCCTAATTTTGTTTGTGTGTTTAAGGAATGGTTGTTGGTTTAGCTTTCTTTCTTTTTAGTTTTGCTTGTGATGAATTGCATATATCAACTTGGTTGCCTTCTAGGTGGAAGAGCAATTAACACACTTGATAAATAAGCAAGCCAACAGTGCCCTTTCCCAAGATACGGACCACCTTCTCAAAGCCCACCTAAATTCACTCACACTGCTCATTTTGCAAAAGAATGCAGAGAATGGATCTTTAGCCAAGCATTTTAAAACCTCGACCGTGTTTTCTTTTATTTTTTTTTAAAAAGCATGAAATTTGGGAAAGGAATGGTTAAACATTTTATTATTCATGCCACATTCAAAGTAAATTGTGTAATAGTTTTCATGTCTTAATTACTTAAATTTTATATTGAGCTATAGCGATATTATCTCTCTTTTTGTCTCCACACAATTGTATTTTATAATAGCTTTTATTAGGGCCTACATGAATGGAATTTCAAATGAACACATCATTTCTGTTACTTGGGCAGTTGAGGAAAAAGAGAGCACTTTTCTGATATTTGGCATGAAAAGCACTTCCCTTTGTGTTTTATGACATATAGAGAGTTGCATTCGGAAAGGACATATTTTGAACATAATGGTAACTAAGGGAGAGGAGAGAATGGTCGTGTCGCTTTGAGGAAGTTCCTCTTTGCATGAAGAGGAAGCTGGGGGTAGATGCTGCTCGAGGCGAGAAAAAGACTCTTTCAGGAGCCCCTTGCAGTATCTCTGCACGAGTTGCGGCACAGAATCCTGGCATCTGGAGGAGCAAGGTCAGTAGCAGCACGTCTGGTGGGGCGGAGTTGCCAAGATGCCCTGCCCTGACACTGCCATTGCTGTTGCATGGAAGGGGTGGTGGCAGAGTCAGGACCAAGCACTTGTGCCACAAGGAGCACCAGATTGGAGGCAACGCTTTCGGCAATGTGGCCACATGTCCTCAACCTTCCTGCTGCTCTGCCCCATCCAGGGAAGCGGCAGCAATGGCAGAGTTCAACCACATGCGGATCTTGTGCAAAACAGCATCCACCTTCCTGGGCACTGATCAGGGCCGTCTTACCCATAGGCGCTAGGGGTGCGGGGAACCCGGGCGCTGGGCTCTCAGGGTCACCAGGCTGAGAGTCCAGGGCCTGAGAGTTGAGTCCAGGGAAGAGCCCGCCCATCAGTCGGAGCGCCACGGCGGGCTCTTCTGCTGTGGGCAGCTCTCCACCCCAACCCCCTACCCTCCTGCCCAGCGTCTGATGGCGGAGTTGTCATCAAAGCCTTAAGGTGCTGCAGCAGCACAAGACCAAAGCGAGTGGGTGCTCTGGGTCCCCAGACGGGCTTTTGAGAGCCGCTCACAGAGGTTTGCCACTTGGGTGCCCGCCAGCCGCCAGCCTCCTTCCCTTTCTCTGCCTCCCAAATTTTAGGCACCTTGCTGGAGACGGAGGGCAACATGTGAGCAGGGAGGGCAGCGCAGGCAACAAAGAAATCAGCTCGGCGGTGTCCCTGGCCATTTTATTTGATTTGTAACCCCCTCCTTGTCGCCAACACCTGGCATCCGACTGAGCTCCGGCCGCAGCAGCTCTGTCCAGAAAGGCAGGGGGCAGATTTTTGCACCCCGGCACCGCATATGCTTAAGACAGCCCTGGCACTGATAGGTGGTTGTTGGCAGCCATCTGTCTCGAGAGACAATGCAGTGTGCCTCTGAGGGTAAAGTCAAACCACTGGAGAATCACAGCCTCTACTGTGGCTGCAGAGACCCGTAACTCATAACTTCTGCCTCCCACGTTGTTTATGCTGTGGTAGCACCACTGATGCGACCTCCCTATGGTGCAAGCTCTAACTGTCAGAAAGTTCTTAGCTGAAATCTCTTTCTTGTAACTTGAATCCATCTGTTTGGGCCCTGCCCTCTGGAGCAGCAGAAAACAAGCTTGTTCCATCTTCCACATTGCAGCCCTTGAGATCTAAAGACAGCTCACTTCTCTTCTCCAGGTTAAATATACCCAACTTCCTCAACCATCACTCATAAGACTCAGTTTCCAGACACTTTATCATCCTGGTGGTCCTCCTCTGCTGGCAACCTGTTTATTGAACAATCATCATGATTTGCTTGTACAAACCTACCATAGAGTTTAGAAGATGTCAAGCCTTTATTGAGCATTCGTTCATTCTTGCTTGCTTGTGGGGAGGTTATATTACAACGAGCATTCGTCCTGAATTTGTCCTGGTTTGCTTGTGCGGTGGTTATACAGCTTTCCATTAACCAATAGTTCATCCCACATTTTTCAGTGCAATTCCCCATCACTTTCCTAGCCACAAAAAGGCAGCTTTTTAAAAAGAAAAAAGGAAAAAAAGTTGGTTTGCTGCACCAGGGGTGACAGAGTACTTTAATTGTGCAAACCTAAATTTTGGATCTTTGCCTGAATCTCTTCCCCAAAATGCAGGCAGCCTGGAGGCAGCCTCTCAGTTCTCACCAACTGAAACCCTTTGGTATAAATGGTAAGAGTCGTCTAATATTTCGACAGAGTCCCTCCATCTGTTTTACTAAATGTCATACCTTCTGCATTGATCTCCATGAGCAGTCATTCATCCTGAGCGTAGATTTTTTTTTTTTTTGAAATTCTAAGCAACGAGTTGGCTTTTCTCGCTTCTGCTCAAGCTCCCCTCTCCACCCCCTCCCCTGCTCTTTTATTAACATGTCCACACTGTTACTAAACACAAAGGGTTTCTCAAGGAACCAATTTTACTACATTTGTTTGGGAGTTATATGGATCTTCGGAATGGAAATTGAGAGTACAAAAATAGATTTGGTTGATTTATGAGACATCTCTGTTTTCAATTCACCATCAGTATGTGCAGACACGATGCAGTCAAGAAATGAAGCATCTGGTCCCCCCCACGTTTCATTTATGAACTTTAGCACCAGATGTAAATCATTCATAAAAATCCCAAAGTGTTGGAAGGGTCTCTTCCTTCATTTTAACAAACACAGACTGCAAGTACTGTACCTAAGACTTCACATCATTTGTTACCGACGATAGGATCTGAATTTTAAAAGACTCCCGGAAAATAAATTTCAAAGAGGATGGGAGGAGAAATGGGAGGAGGAGTGGGGGATGAAAAGAAAATACAGGTGATCCTTACCATCTTTTGCGCCTGTCGGCAAATTTTCTACGAAAACAAAAGCTGTCACTTTTGTTTACTCAAAGGAAGCTTAACAAGCAAGGCAGGGCTTTTAATAGGAGAAGAAACCCATTTGTTTGCCTTTAGTTTTCATCAGAGTCTTTCCATTAGTCTAATGCCCACATCAGAAACAGAGGAAAGTGTCTCACCCTCAAGTCCTCCCCCTCTCCCCCAGCAAGAGTCACACTGCATTTCCCTTCCTATCCATCAACCACCCTTCTCTCCTCCTTCCAAACCCTCTTTGAAACTTGCATCTTCAGGCAACCCCACCCACTTTCTTATCATCCTTCATAATCCTATGTTTCCACTTTACACCAGAACTATGGCCCCTTGTCTCTCAGCATAAGTGAGCAAGGAAGCTAAAGAGCAGGATCAGAGGGTTAGGTTCTTGTAAGCTCGTTGGGATAAGGGAACCGGACTCCTCCTCCCATGTCAAAGCACCTTATATACTACCATGTCGTGCAGCTTTACGCCATATCATAGTAGTAGCTTCTCCTGGTGGCAAGCGTGCGGCATCTTCTGTTCTGCATGGCAAATTAAGGAGAGAACTACCTAATCCCATCATACGGGCCAGGTGGCCAGCCTCTTTAGGCCCACCGGTACATCTAGCTTTTGGAATGAGTGTTCCGTGCAACACCCCCCTCCTTGAGATAAGCTGCCCCATACTTTGCAAGAAAGAGAACGAGTAGACAAGTCCATACGCTTCGCTTCCCCGAGAGTTCTGCATAAAATTTATGTCTATTAGAATTTATCTGACTCTGGAAAGGCACATGGAGCTGAAAGGGGAAGTGGGAAAGAGAGTCACTCTTCTAACTTCCTCCTTCCGTTCTACTTTTCAAGGGAGGGAAAAAAAAGGTACCCATCCTTGACCAAGCAGGAAGGATGGGGGGGCATGGTGGGAGGAGGGCCTCAGAGGCTTCATAAGCACCAGAGGAAAGTCATAGAATTGTAGAGTTGGAAAGATCCACTAGGGTCATCTAGTCCAACCCTCTGCTTGACCAAACAACCCTGAGATTAAGTCTCATGCTCTACTAACTGAGCTCAGGGATGCCATGTTGGCAACTCCTAATATATGGGGACATTTTTGCAGTGTTTGCATGTCCATAATTTGTGTCCGATTTGCACATAAACTAAGTAAACTACAGTTTAGGGCCTCAGGTTATGATGGGATTCTAAAAACAGGTTTTTTGGGAGGGGTTAAACAGGTTTTACATAATTGATTAAAAATAAAGGAAACAAGGGGGGAAGACATTATCTTTCTGATATGACAGAAATATACTTAATGGACACACCATTATTTGTCTCGGTGTGTTGATAAATCTGTGCAGAAATAACTATAATATAGGTTTCATATATGTTAAGTAAGAAATCATAAGGTGTTTTCATTTAAATGTGTTCTATATGCAAATAGCCTTATTGCAAGATGTGCCTTTCCGTTAGATTGTTAAGTTTCGGTTGCATCCTCACCTTTGTCATGGTATATATGCAAAATATATTTCTCTTTCCATTGTCCCTTCTGTAAAATAATGCACATTTTGGGGTAATGCTATGGCACCTCGTCGACACACTGGTTACATTGGGCTTGGATGTGCCTGAGCATTGCACAAGAAACAGCTTCCTAATATGTGTACTTATACAACAGGTGTGGGTAACCTTTGACCCTCCAGATGTTGCTGAACTACAACTCCCATCAACCCTGGCCATTGGCAATGCTTGCTAGAGCTTATGGGGGTTGTAGTTCAGTTACATCTGGATTGCCAAATGTTCCTCAAATCTGCCACAGATCCTTTGGTCATAGGAATATTTGGCTATATTCCCCCACAACTGGTCATCCTCAACCACCAATTGTGATAGACTAAGCACACTTGTAAGTAGACTCCAGGATAAAATCTCTTGACTTTAAGTGACGCAGGATCTCACCTCCAGAATATGTTGCAGTATCAACACTTTCTGAAGGAACATGTGATTACTGTGGGTTTTCATAAGATGTATCATCCAGCTTCACTCTCTTTATCTTCATCGACAATCCACGCACTGCAGAAAGACATAAAGAGACAGTATAAAAATCGTCCAGACAGAGCGCTTGGGGAAATGATTGATGTTGGACCTGCCATTTGAGAAACATGACAATTATTTGATTCCTCTTCCAGGTGTGTTATAATCTGTAAGCAGTTCTCCTAAAAGATTCATATGCCGAATTGAAATACTTGTCTCTGTCATACAGTTCTTGGGTGGTTTTGCTCAAAATCGCCAATGCTGCTTCCCCTCTGATCCATAACATGTATCCATCCATTCCTATCAACTATCCTATCGCAGACACCTAAATGAGTGTTTCCTTTGCAAAGGCAAAATTCCACCTGATTCCCTTATGATCCATGCCATTCCCTGGGCAAAAAGCTTGCCGATTCCTTTCCTCGTGCAGATATTTCTATTTTTTTCTTGCATTACCAATTGATGAATGGGTTATGACACACTATTTACCTCAACTGGCAGCTCAAGGGAGCTCCCCTCCTCACATCTGCCACCCACTTGGATTCCCACTAAATAAATCTTAATCGCAAGGTAAGAAAAAGAAGAGGGGAAGAGAAAGAAAGAAGACCCAGCAGCCACATTGCTGCAGTTAGGTTTTTGGCTTACAACACCCTTCTACAAACCAACCAGTTTGCTTCAGATATTAGGAGAATCTCATAGCTAATGGAATATTTCCTCCCACATAAACCTTCCCAGGGCACTTCCTGTTTATTGATTATTCATCCTGATTTGTTTGCAGGGAGCTGGGATAATGTTGCATCAAGCCTAGGACCCTCATACCTATGGGACCGCCTCTCCTGGTATACCCCATGGAGGACCTTAAAGTCTGCAAATAATAACACCCTGAAGATCCCAGGCCCCAGGGAGATTAGACTGGCCTTGACCAGAGCCAGGGCCTTTTTGGCCGTAGCCCCAGCCTGGTGGAACACTATCTCACAAAAGATCAGGGCCCTGCGGGATTTGACATCTTTCCGCAGGGCCTGTTCCGCCAGGCCTTTGGTCAGGGTTCAGTCTGATTCTTTTCTTTCTGTATAAGAACAAGCATTAAAGAGGCCTCCTAGCATGCTCACAGGTCCTTTATAAGACCAGTGGTAACAGTTGGCCCTGGATAATATTGTTGCTGCTGTTGTTGTTCAGTCGTTCAGTCGTGTCTGACTCTTGGTGACCCCATGGACCAGAGCACGCCAGGCACCCCTATCCTCCACTGCCTCCCGCAGTTTGGCCAAACTCATGCCAGTCGCTTCGAGAACACTGTCCAACCATCTCGTGCTCTGTCGTCCCCTTCTCCTTGTGCCCTCCATCTTTCCCAACATCAGGGTCTTTTCCAGGGAGTCTTCTCTTCTCATGAGGTGGCCAAAGTACTGGAGCCTCAACTTCAGGATCTGCCCTTCCAGTGAGCACTCAGGGCTGATTTCTTTAAGGATGGATAAGTTTGATCTTTTTGCAGTCCATGGGACTTTCAAGACTCTCCTCCAGCACCATAATTCAAAAGCATCAATTCTTCGGCGGTCAGTCTGGAGAATATTAACCACTCTCAATTTTACCCATGGACTGCCATCTGTCCAGATTTGAATTTGCTCTGAACTAATTTAAAGATGTATTTTAATTTATCGATTGCCTGTTTTTATGTTCTTTGTATACTGTGTTGGTTTTATGATGTTAGCTGCCCTGAGCCCGGCTCCAGCTGGGGAGGATGGGGTACAAATAAAAATTTATTATTATTATTTATTATTATTAATCTATTATTATCCTACACTGCTCATTATTTCCCCATCACTTTTCACATTGCAGTAAGTCCCGTCTTCAAGGGAAGCAGGTTTGTTGTGCAAGGCCTCCCAATGACACTTGCATATGCCACCTGAATTTGCTGGTATGCAACTGAACCTTGCAGTCTAGAAACACCCTAATTCTTTGAGATCAACTGGAGAGGCATTCCTGTAGGTTTCTCATTGCTTTAGGTTAGAATAGCTAATGCTGTTCTAGGCTGCATCACCAGAAGATAATGTCCAGATCAAGGAGAGTAATACAGTGGTACCTCTGGTTAAGAACTTAATTCGTTCCGGCGGTCCGTTCTTAACCTGAAAACGTTCTTAACCTGAGGTGCCACTTTAGCTAATGGGGCCTCCCGCTGCCACTGCGCTGCTGCGGCACAATTTCTGTTCTCATCCTGAAGCAAAGTTCTTAACCCGAGGTACTATTTCTGGGTTAGCAGAGTCTGTAACCTGAAGTGTCTGTAACCCGATGTACCACTGTAGTACCACTCTGTCAGGAACGTCCCCTCCCAGAGTGACAGTGAGGACTCTGAAAGGGAGGGGTGGCAAGCTGGGGAAAACAGAGGCTTGCTTGCTTCCCATACTCCCGTCTTGGCTGTAAATTCCCAAGATAGTGTAGGTCAGACGGAGGCAAGTTCAGAGGAACTGCAGCCTTTAGTGTGCTGAGAGCCAGTGTGGTGTAGTGGTTAAGAGCGGTAGACTCGTAATCTGGTGAACCGGGTTCGCGTCTCCGCTCCTCCACATGCAGCTGCTGGGTGACCTTGGGCTAGTCGCACTTCTTTGAAGTCTCTCAGCCCCACTCACCTCACAGAGTGTTTGTTGTGGGGGAAGAAGGGAAAGGAGAATGTTAGCCGCTTTGAGACTCCTTTGGGTAGTGATAAAGCGGGATATCAAATCCAAATCCAAAAACTCTTTAGACATCGCTCCGAGGGTGGTGGAGATGGCTCCAGAGGGGGGTGGACAAACTGACCCCAAGTCCCCACGGACACAGCAAAGGAGTAGGGTCCAGGCTTGGCGTCAGTCCAACAGGAGGAAGGGCAGCCAATGGAGGATATCCTGTTGGAGGAGGGAGCTAGCGTACAGCTTCCAGGTGATTGGCCAGCATGACTAAGCCGCTTCTGGCGAACCAGAGCAGCACATGGAAATGCTGTTTACCTTCCCGCCAGAGCGGTACCTATTTATCTACTTGCACTTTGACGTGCTTTCAAACTGCTAGGTTGGCAGGAGCAGGGACCGAGCAACGGGAGCCCACCCCGTCACGGGGATTCGAACCGCCAACCTTCTGACACACACACCCTGTCATCCACGCACTGGCACCAATTGATTTGCTTTCTTTTATCACAGCAATGTGAACATAAAGAAATATGAGATAGTTAGAGATGCAGCCTTAGCCAGTGCTGTGCAAAACTTTCTAATAAATGAGATTTGTTAAGGATAAAAGTACAGTAATTGTCTTTTTAGGGGAAAGGTCAGTGGTACTTGGAAGAAAGGTTAATAGAACAATATTAATAGCTTTATACTGGGGCAGAGAGAGAGGCATGCAGTATTCATGGAAATGAAAAGCAGGAGTGAAGATGCTGCCCGTTACCAAAAAGTTAGGTCAAAATTCAAAAGGTCATCTTTATCCCTGGTGTGCCCAGAAATGACAAATTAGAAAGAATATGAAGTGTTATCAAGGTTCCCCCCCCTCCTTCATTCAATTACTTTCACTGAAAACTACGGGAAGGAAGCAATCAAAAGAGCCAACAGTCACTGCCATTGACCACGCTTTGTTGAGACATCAAGGGAAGGTTGTGGGAAGAGAAAAAGTCAGCATGACACTGCCGTCAAGCTTTTACCCAAAGGAACATCAGCTGCTTTGCACGCTCGAGCCAGAATTTGTATTAGCAAAACGCCTTGTTGCAGGTAACCTGTTAAATGCACACGATGTGTTTCCATGTTTCACGCACACTATGCGATGGTTTAGAAGGGATCAAATACTGGTCCAGCACCCCATGAACTTTGGCCATTGGCGACAGAGGGCAAGTTGACTCCATGCACAGCAGTGTCCCAGGCTGAGGGCTAAAGTACATGTTTTGATGGAGGCCAAGATAGGGGCTTTCCCCAAAGAAGTTTGAGAGTAGCCCTGGGCAGGGG
This sequence comes from Lacerta agilis, assembly GCF_009819535.1. Taxonomy (NCBI): domain Eukaryota; kingdom Metazoa; phylum Chordata; class Lepidosauria; order Squamata; family Lacertidae; genus Lacerta; species Lacerta agilis. Next base: position 18,370,244 of record NC_046312.1, read on the forward strand.
GGAGGTGATTTGATTTATGGAAGTGGCGCAGGGGGAGGAAGCTTTTCTCCTACGCTATTGCTATGATGAGGCATTATTTTTGTGTGTTACTTTACTGATACGTACATGTGTCTCTGAGTATTGATGGCAAGAGCTCCTGGATCTGTATGCAGCTCCCCTGCGTGGTGACCCATTGAACTGCAAGTGGCAACACTTCTCAACTTTCAGGCCTTGGACTGGCTCCGCCTACCCAGACTGGCCATTCAGTCATGCTAGGCAGAAAGGAGTACAAAAAGGGGACTTCTTATTCCACCAGGGCTTTACTTGAGCAACAGGATCTTCTAGAGCAGTATTCCCCAACCTTGGGCCTCCAGCTGTTTTTGGCCTACAACTCCCATCATCCCTGACCACTGGCCTTGCCAACTAGGAATGATGGGAGCTGTAGTCCAAAAACACCTGGAGGCCCAAGGTTGGGGAACACTGTTCTAGAGTGCTGGTGTATTCCTTTATACAGGCAACTCCCCATAGGCATGGGGGTCATGTTCTATGTCATTGAGCACTTGCGTGAAATCACATATAATCAGAACACCCATTGCAAACACCCTGTCCCACCCCTGCCCCATGCCACCCCTTTTTGTGACTTTTTTGGGTCACTTCACATATTGGACGTGCCTAAAATGGTTGCTGCCTGTATCTCCTTATTCTTTAGTCCTAGAGCTGGACCATAAAGAAGGCTGATCGCCGAAGATTTGATGCTTTTGAATTATGGTGCTGGAGGAGACTCTTGAGAGTCCCATGGACTGCAAGAAGATCAAACTTACCCACCCTTAAAGAATTCAGCCCCGAGTGCTCACTGGAAGGACAGATCCTGAAGCTGAGGCTCCAATACTTTGGCCACCTCATGAGAAGAGAAGACTCCCTGGAAAAGACCCTGATGTTGGGAAAGATGGAGGGCACAAGGAGAAGGGGACGATAGAGGATGAGATGGTTGGACAGTGTTCTCGAAGCTACCAACATGAGTCTCACAAAACTGCAGGAGGCAGTGGAGGATAGGGGTGCCTGGCGTGCTCTTGTCCATGGGGTCACAAAGAGTCGGACATGACTAAACAACTAAACAACAACAATTCTTTGACGTGTTCCTTGATGCTGCCCTCTGCTTTGCCCTTCAGTTCTGACTTACTCTTCATCTTGACTTATGGCTTGATTCGTTACCTCACCTTGTGTGCCAAGACCCCATGACCCCGCAGTTCCCTGAGGAAAAATAACCAGACTATACAACCCACCTTTGAAGGTGAATGGACTTCTGGTTTGTCTGCTGGCCCTGACTGAGACCCTGTCCACACTTTGCTCTTTAAAGCAACATCATAGCACTTTAAACAGTTGTGACTTCCACAAAAAGAATCCTGGAATGTGAGCTTGTTAAGGGTAATGAGACCTTTTAGGAGGTGCCTGGTCCCATCACACAACTGCAATTCCCAGAGTTCCCTGGGAAGAGAGGGTTGGCTGTGAAATTAGTGGGGAGAATATGTTTTTGGAGACATTCTCATGGTTGGGATGCTAGGTTTTTGTTGTGCTTTCAAGCTGCTCGAAGTTTGTTTGTGGGTGTCCTTTCTTCTGTTCACATCTCTCCAGTGGGGTGGACTTCCTTTAAAAACAAAATTAGTGACCACACCTCTCTCATGTGCTCCATAGCCAGCCTCCCTGGCTCCTCCTCATGCTTCAAATAAAGCTTGAGGAAAGATGTCATCAGATAACTTTTTCCATGGACCTTTTTTCAGGTCAGGAAGTTTCGGCAGGTTGGAGGGCTGCAGAGCTCCAGAGAAATATTCCATGGAAACAAACACCCACATGCCACCCATATGCAATAATAAAACAAGCCCAACCCCACACCTGCTGAAATTCTAAAGAAATTATAGTGTGCCCAAAGAAAGAGACAGAAAATTCACACAGAGAGAGAAAAACTTTTGAGAAACTGAAGGAGGGGTTTTGGCCTGGTACTTACTCATCTAGGTAGAACTGCTCAGGTGTTCTACCTGGTGTTTGTGATTTCAAAGATATACCGACATGGAATGAAAGTTAAAGGTGGGAAGAAAGGTAGTAAATTGTGACAATTACATTTCAACAGGGGGAGGAAAGCTGGAGATTAGTTAGTTTGGTGTGGCATATTAATTACTGCTCCTGGCCTGCTTGATAAGGCTGAAAATTCTTATCAGGTGTCAGGGCGAAGCTCACATGGGATAAAAAAGAAGAATCTGTGAACATTTGCATTATTGTTGCCCAACTGCTTGCCTATTCATTTGTGGAAATTCCTCAGGTCAAACAAACAAAACAGATTTGGAGAGAACAGATAAGGAATGCTTAGTCAAGGGAGACTCTGATATTTACTAGTTTGCTCATCAGGGAATTATTATTTTTTTAAAACCCTTCTATATTCTAGGCCTCTAAAAACCTTTTACCAGGATCCATGCCTTTGGGAGTAGATTTTACTGTTTCAAGGAAGCTGATTTCATGGGCCTTCCTTTGGAATATCAGCCTCTTGGGTTAAATGACCTTATTCAAACTGGGTCCATGCTGGGCTATCCAAATTGCAACATTATTCAGAATCCAAAATCTTTCCAGATTATGGATGTACAGTTGGAACTAAATTTCTGTCAGCCTTCCCCCACCAGTAATTCCTAAACTTTGCCTCAGTAGACCCTAGTGTGCCATGAAAAATGAAGTTCCCACCCACAGAGGAGGTTGCTCGCTGTGTCTCTGTATGTTCTAGTAGTGTTCCAATGGGCTTTCTGGGAGGGAAATGGCCCTCTGTTTGCTGCCATTATTTACCACCCTCCCCAAAGCCCCCTCAGAATTATGTGATGTTGTGAGGTGGCATGATTTCACGGGCATTCTGGGCCATGTGCATGAGAATATTTACAACCTCTCTTCAGAGTTGAATGGGCTGGCCTGCAAGATGTAAACTGAATGGTCAATATTAGACTGAGCCTTAAACCTTATCTGGATTCATAGTATGATCATTGTATGTTGTACAATTAAGTGTGCTGCCTGATCTTGTGGTGTTTTTTGAGATTTCTCTTCTCTCCCCCACCTCCCAAAAGAAGTTTAAAAGGGAACTATTGCCAACAATAAGCTCCCGCCCCACTCAAGGATGTTAGGAAACAGGGCCTTGAGGGGATGTGGTTGGAGTGGGGTTGTGGTCTGGGGAGAATCCCAGGGCTTAGATAGAAAGGCTTAGAGGGTCACTTTCAGTGCCAAGACCGAGATTCCCCCATCATCTTCAACGTAAAGTCTGAGCAATAGCAACACCCACTTCCTGTGTCTTAGTTCTTGCTTCCTGTGTGCCTATGGGGATCAGGAGTAAGTCCATACGGTTCACTAGTAATAACTTTTAAGTTTTAAACATCTTTTTAAAACCTGCTTTCTTTTTATTGACTTTTTAAGCAGGTTGTATTTTAGGTTAAAAAATTTTTTTTTGTTTAGTTTTAACTATGAATAATCTTGATTGTTTCTGATTCTAAGGTCTTGCAAGCCACTTGGAAGGGCTTCTTGCCCAGTAAGGTTGGCGTATAAGTGTATTAAGTAATTAAATAACCTCTCAGAAGTTTGGCGAACACATCTCAGAAAACAGGCTGCATTTTACTCCACAGCTGTTATTTAGCAAGAGCTCGCAAACATATACTTTGAGTTGCTGTGAATTTTTCCCTGTGTACTTAAAAAATAGGGTTGTTGGTTGTTGTTGGTTTTTTTTTATAAGATTACAAATCCAGAAGTGGAACTGATCTTCTGTGTGTGAAGAACTAATCCCTACTATGAATCTACAGCTAAGCAAACAGCACATTTATTTTCTTCAATAAGATCTTTTCAAGGGACTTCACGTCTACCTGCTTTTTAAAACAGATCTTCTGTTGCATAGTCTCTCTCTCTCTCTCTCTCTCTCTCTCTCTCTCTCTCTCTCTCTCTCTCTCTCTCTCTCTCTCTCTCTCTCTCTCTCTCTCTCTCTCTTCCTCTGCTCCATTGCTTCTTAAACAATCTGAAATGAGTCTCGGGAAATGGTTATTACTTAGGGTTGCCAACTTTTGATATTAGCAACATTGCAACATGCCTTGTGCTGCACCACATCACAACTGCACCTAGCTCAGTGTTTTCCATGCTGGCTGAAAATGGCTCTGCAGCATTTCAGGCAAGAGCATTTCCCATCTCTGTCTGGAGATGCCACAGATCCAACCTAGGATCCTTTGCGTATGTTGTACCACTGAGCTGTTCCACCTGAGTGAGGAATAAAGTGGAAGATGGGGAGAAGGACCTAGGACTGAACATGGCAGGTCACAGGAGGTCTTGGAAGAACCTAGCAGGATGGCATAGAGCCCGGTCAGAAACCAGTACAGTAGGTTAGAGAGGGACTAAGGTGAAACATTGTGGTTTTATGGGTGTAACACAGTCTTCTGCAGCTGCCTGACCTTTGAAAGCTGAAAAGTTACCTGGTGACTTCTTTCATTGAGCTATATTTAAAGCACAACAAAATCTCTACACCCCACACATGCAAATTTCTCCACATACAAAATGTCCCCCCCTCCCACTTCGTGATTTTGGAATGCTGTTTCTTTTATCATAAATTGGTGGGGAACGGTCAGGAAAGAACCTGCAAGATAAAAATTTCAGTGCGAGGCAACATCAGCAGAGGTAGATTCTGACTGTCAGCACAGGGCGTGTGCACATGGTTTCTGACTGGATAGCAACCCTTGGTACAGATGCAAACTGCTAATGTCCGCAAAAGTGGTTAGCCAATCAGCAAATGCACATTTGCACAGTGAAAACAGAGGTGCCCTCGGCATCTACAGCATAACCCTCAACTGTCTCGACTAAATTGAATCTTCCCTTTTTTTGGGGGGGGGGGGTGCTCTTGCGTGACAGCATGGCGCCCAAAAACGTGGGTCACATAAGTTGTGTGGGAATGCGCGCCAGAAGATTTGCATCCCGGTTTCCCACTGTGACACGTTGGAGAGTACGCTACCGCTGCCTCCCTTCAGTTTCTGTCTGCGGGCAGAAATTCTTCCTCTGACCTAAGATCAGCCTGCTGTATTAGGACAAAGGCCCACCTAGTCCAGCATTCTGGGCTGGATCTAGACGCATCAAAGAAGTGTTTCAGTTAAACGCTTTGTAAACGTTTTGTGAGGAAATCGGGTTGGCGAAAATGGAACTCCACAGCGCCATCTGATGCCACAACGTTATAAGGCATATACAACACGTATAAAGTGCTTTTTCTTCGCTGAGTCCCTGTCCTCACAGTGGCAAGCTGGATTATGAGAAGCCTGAAAGCAGGACCTGAGCATAACAGGGCACTCTCCCCTTGTGATCCCAGGAACTGGCATTCAGAAGCCTACTGCCTCCAATAGTGGGGGTAAAATATAGTCATTGATAATCTTTTCCTCTGGGACCCAATTGCCCCCACAGGAACAGCTCACAGTTCCAACTGAGTTAGTAGCAGCTGATTGACAACCCGGATAGAACCCAAAGAAAAACTTATAGGGGAAGGGTACCAGGGCACACAAATGCCAGTTCATTTAAACTGATCACTCTGTTTTCTCTGAATTGGAAAATATTTTTTTTTAAGTGCTGTGCAACTTCTGGCACATCTTCATTGTAGAAGAAGAAGAAGATGATGATGATGATTTGCAATGTTACCAACACAGTTTTTTGAAAAATGAGCAAATTTCATCAAGAGGTTTGGCTTGACAAAGGTGTCGTCCCCCCACCCTTCTCCTCCCATATATAAATATATTGAAGTATTTAAATTTCTTGTAAGTGTAAAGCTACCCATGCACCGATACTTCAAGAAGTATAATGTGCAATCAGACATCATTTTTTCCCCTGATAGGATTTTTCATGTTGTCTTATAATGTAGTAAATTGAGAAGCTCAGGAGCAGAACTGCTGGTGGATTTGAAATTTTAATATATATATATATATATATATATATATATATATATATATATATATATATATATATTCTTTAATTTCCAAAATGTAATTCTGCCCCCAGCTGGTTAAAATATCACTGACATGGGAGACTGAAAGTGAGAGAATGTTGAACCTATGAACTCTGCCGTCTCCTAAGATGATGACTCCAATTTGCATCTAAAGTGTTGGCAATTCTGGCGCTTAGTGCAGGTGCTGCTAACAGATTTGAAAGTTTTTTTATGGGTGTACAGACTGCTCCCTCTTTATTAGAGTGCTCATAACAAGTAGGAGATGCTTTTTTTTCAAATACTTCTCACTGATTACGGCTACAGTGCATTACAACTAATGAGCTGTTGAGGACTGGGCTACAGCAATTATTTCACCAGTATCAACACAATAGGAAATTAATAGATTTCTGTGACTTGCATACACCCCAAAGTTCTGCATACTGGATATAAAAGGGCTGGGTGTTAATGCAAGGCTAATTCCACCACACATTTCAGTGTGTGGGGGTTTCTTTTCAAGTTTTTTTTTTTTTTAAGTAATATAGGAATACTAATACTCTCATTCCTCTCCCCAATCTTAAATTCAGTTTTCCACATTTCTACACCAGCTTGCAATATATTAAGTTTAAAGTCCTCATGGAAATCCAGCAGCTTTTGTGTGTGCATTTCTAATATATATGTATCTAATATATATGTATCTCCTAACATGCATATTTTTTTGAAAGCAAATTTCTCTAATATAATGCATTTCTGTCTGTTATTTTTCACTGTATGTTATTTCTGTGCACATATTTCACTGGCTGGAGAACTGCATTGCAAAATTCAGGGAAGTGCGAATTTCAGAGAATGGCTTCGTTTTAGTTTGTATATTGTTTCGGGGAAAGTGAATTAGGTAAATCTACCTTGAAATGTGAACAGAATTGAATTTTTCCCCCATCCCTAGAATGTTGTTGTTGTTGTTCAGTCGTTCAGTCGTGTCTGACTCTTCGTGACCCCAATCCCTAGAATAATATAATATAAATCCACACACACACACACACACACACACACATGGAGGGGGGCATATTTCTTGTGTGTGTTAAGTTGTGTGTGTTGTTTTCTTCCACTCCAAAGAAGAAGCAATAATCTTTGTACCTCATAACTCTTGAAGCACTTTCATCCTGTGTATTCAGAGACCTTACTCCAACATGTGTGTGTGCATGCAGCAGCCAATGATCCAGGTACCTAGCATCCTTGACACATTTTTATGTGTTCTTGGTTCCTCATGCACATATCTCCTGCTTCTGCTGATAGGACTCATGGCTTGAATCCCTTTCCATCGTGTTTCCTTTGCATCAAAAAGAATGGCTTGAAATAAGAAACTGCCAGTGCAATTTACTGAGGACTCAGCTAGATTGGTAAATAAAAAGTGTTTTATATACGTTGTGTATACAATATAACACCATGACAGCAGATGGCGCTGTGGAGCCCCATTTTTCCCTACCAGATTTCCCTGTATGAGTTTGCAACACGTTTAACTGAATTGCTTCTTTGACGTGTCTAGATCCAGACTTAATGTACATACTTAATTATACCCATTACATAAATTTGCCACCGGGGGCAGCGAAACAAATAACATAGTTTTTGGCGGAAGGCGAACTGCAGCAGAATGGGAACGGTGCTGCATGCGATGAATACGGGGTGGAATGGAAAACAATGCCCATTTTGCATCTCTAATTTTGAGGCACATTGCTCCTGAAATTGTGCAAGGAGCAGAGACATTGTGGCTAGCAGCCACTGATAGTGCCATCCTCCAATAATTTGTCTAATCTCCTTTCAAGTCGGTGGCCCTGACTACATCTTATGGGAGCAAATTCCACAGCTCAACTAAGTTCTGTGTGGATAAGTACTTTATTTTCCCTGTCTTTAATCTTCTAGCGTTCAGCTTTGTCGAATGGTCCCAAGTTCTAGGATTGTGAGAGCGGAAGAAAACCGTTTCCCTATCCAATCTTCCCACACCATTCACAATCTTTAACACTTCCATCATGTCCTCCTTGGCTCACCTTTTCTCTCAACTAAAAAGTCCCAAATGTAGTAACCACTCCCCACAGAGGAGCTCCTTCAACCTATTGATCATTTTGAGCTTCCTTCCGAAAGCCTGCCACAAACACTAGTCTGGCCTAAGCCCAAGCCTGTTTTGTTTTTGTGAGCAGAGCAGGAACGTACAGTCTCCATTTTGTTGTCTTGAATGTCCTATAGTTTCATAACAACAAAATGCCTTTGTTCGCACAATTGAAGTATGCACCAAGAATCAAAGAAGCAAGAAAAAAGGGAATGTTCCAAGCTATTACTGTAACAATCCAATTACAATGCCTATCAAACTTAACTTCACAGGTTATAGCTCCTAATTGCCTGACAAAAATTGACACTTCAGTCGCAACAGCATAATATAATCAGAGTCCAAATTAAATTTGATCGTGGGCAGAAAACGATGCTATCATTTGGCGGCATGGAAACAGGAGATCAACTAGCATGATATCAAGGATCAGAAATGAAAATTATTCATTAATGGCAGTGGTTTTCTGATAATGGAAATGACACAGTTCAGACGGCTTCGTAAAAACACTATTAATTAAAAAGATGATAGACCTAACAAGCCATAGAAACTAGTGGAACCTTCCCCCTCCCCATCCTTCCCATGCTTGTTAAGGTGAAGGATGACAGTGTTTAAGAACAGAAGTTTATGCACTTTTGAGAAGAAAAGTATTCCGCTGATTCTGTAGCAAGTTTACGGAGTTCTTGCTTAGTGAAGCATCTTCCTCTAGGGTGCTATGTCTGAGGGACATAAAAAGTGCCTAAGCCATAAGACGGCATTGTAATAAGCAATGATAGTTTTGGCTATAAAAAAGAAGAAGGGTCCGTTTCATAAAAAGATATCCACTTGGGATTTTTGCATACTCCTAAGGAAGGGGGAGGAAAGGCTGCAGGGCCGAGGGCGGGGGACTCCTTTTTATTTCCCTGCACAGGCAGCTGTCCTTTCATTTCACACTGGAGAAATGTTAAAAAGGAAGTGAGTGCTAAAGAAGCAGCCAGCCAGTTTGCTCACAGGAACACCGAAACTCATTTATTATGTTTTCTCTACCACGGCTGTCAGAGGCAGTATGCTTCTAAAGGCCAGTTGCTGGGAACTACAGGAGGGGACAATGCTGTTGTGTCCAGGTCCTAGAATCACAGAATTGTAGTGTTGGAAGGGACCCCAGAGTCATCTAGTCCAGCCTCCTGCAATGCAGGATTCACAGCTAAAGAATCCCTGACAGAAGAAGAAGAAGAAGAAGAAGAAGAAGAAGAAGAAGAAGAAGAAGAGTTTGGATTTGATATCCCGCTTTTCACTACTCGAAGGAGTCTCAAAGCGGCTAACATTCTCCTTTTCCTTCCTCCCTCACAACAAACACTCTGTGAGGTGAGTGGGGCTGAGAGACTTCAGAGAAGTGTGACTAGCCCAAGGTCACCCAGCAGCTGCATGTGGAGGAGTGGAGACACGAACCCGGTTCCCCAGATTACGAGTCTACCGCTCTCAACCACTACACCATGCTGGACAGGTGGCTATTCAACCTCTGTTTAAAAACCTCAGACGGAGGAGAGTCCACCACCTCCCCAATATGTCCTGGTGTGTTTCAATTATTGCTTTTTAACCCGTTTCTTTTTATTACTTTGCATTTCATAACGTCAGTTTTCAATGTGGTGAGCCACCTTGAATGATCACCGTCTCATTAACGCAACCTGTAGTTAGGCTCTTAGGCTTACGCCGTACATGGAAAAGAAGAACTCTCCCTTCCATTCCTTTCCGTTTTTGAAATGCAACAGCAGAGATGTTCGAGAGACCACCCTGAGCTGCCGAGAGAAGATAGGCCATCAATCTAAATAAATAAATTCCTCGCTGCAAGTTGCACCCTTCGCCCCCCGTCTGTAAAGAAATATTTGTCACAATGCCTCTCCTTGCCGCGAGAGCCCAACACTCACGTCGCTGGAACAAGCTTATTGCCTGGTCCACCACTGAGCCTAAAACTGTAAACAGCTGTGGATCTTTGTAGTCATTAACAGACTCCTATTGAGTAGTGCAGAAGCCTGAATTCACCAAGGGAATGGGCTTGGCGCAAAGCCTAATTGTGATACTTGCAAAGTTTTAAAATAGGGGATCTGACGGTGGGCCAGCAACCCTGTTAAGCCGAGTTTCGTTATTTGTTTTCTCACTACGGCCCTGCGTTTCCTGATCCAGTGCGCATTGCTGGGAAGTGAAGACTCCTCAGCTGTACACTATGTGTATTGCGGGGAGGGGGGGAATGGAGTGGAAGCACAGAGATGTTAGGCAACTTGTTACTCAGCCAAGAAAGAAGCTTGCTTTTTAGTACAGACGAAACGTATTAAAATCCCCGTTCTCTGATTCCTGGTTTTGCTGCAACTTGGGCCACATTCACGCCATACATTTTGTGCACTGTGATAACCACAGCTGTGGCTTCCCCCCCCAAAGAATTCTGGGAGCTGTAGTTCCCCCTATCCCCCTCATGGAACTACAATTTGCAGAGCTCCCTGTGAAGAGGGATTGCTAAGGCACTCTGAGAATGGTAGCTCTGTGAGGGGACTCGGGGTTTTCCAATAACTCTCAGCACGATTAACGAACTACAGCTCCCAGAAATCTTGGTGCATGGCGGATAGAGGGGGCTGGGATCCAACCTGCCACCTGGAAAAAGTTCCTCCGTCTGCGATTTAAATTGCTATGCACTGGTGTGGCCTTTTCCAGGTTTATTTTGCACAGAAACGATTCCATTCATCGTTCTGAGGCAGGCCTTTTTAGACTTTCCATTCAGGCCGTTGCCAGAACCTGCACAGCTAAGAGGTCATTACACTCCTGGAGGTATTAAAGGGAGCCCTGCAATTGTATTGGTAGGTTCAATAATTTGCAGATTAGCCATAAATAAAACAAAATCAAACAAAATGAACCTTTTAGTGCACTTGCCAAAAGAAAGGATTCTGGCACATAATTTTAATTATCCAGCAGAGCCTTTCCCTCGATGGGGGTATTTATCAAATCCAAAACGGCTCTGGTCAAGCAGTATTAAGCTAACACACACAAACACACAATCAAAACCAGCTTTACTTATGCCACAAAACCAAATAATAATTTATTTAAGTTTATATAGCCATGTGGAATATAGCTCTCCCCAACTTCTATATATCCAGAACACCTGTGGCATGATGGGTAACTGAAGCCTATACTATGAATGGGCAAATCTCTTTGCTTCTATGTAACCCAACTAGACCCATTTCTGCATTAAATGATCTATCTATACGAGAACAGGTGGGTTAAATGCTGCACGTGCTAGTTCTCCCTGAGGAGCTTCCCTGCAAGGTAGCCCCTTGGGAAGGAGCTGCAACAGGAACCACAAAGCATTTAATCCTGCCGTTGACCAGATTCAATCCTGAGGTTGTGCTGGTCGGCTGTGGGTGGCTTCCTGGCAGGGAAGCCATTCATGGTAGGCACAGCAAATGGCTCCGCGCACGACTTAAGATTTCACTTACCAGCTGGTAAGCGGGAAAATTCAATCCTGGTCAGGGTCAGTTGCTGCCCTGCAGAGGAAGCAGCCCCTTACAGGATCGGATCCTACTGCCTACTAGCTAGGATTCAGTTCTGCCTGGTGCTGCTTCAGAGGATGGGAAAAGCAGACCGTCCTTCAGGTAGAAAGTTTGGTAGGAAAGACATCCGCACACACAAGGTGGGAAAATTGCAGAGGCTCTGCTCTCTGCTTTGGGTGAATGCAAGGAGGTTGGCAGGTGTTGTCATGCTCCCCAACTCAACTATTTATGGCAGGGTTGTGAATAGGAAACGTCAGATCTCTCTACCTGGCCCTTGGGACAGTCCAAACTGGCATTCTTGCCCTTAAGATTCTATTCACCTTAAAGATACAGTAACATATATCTGTCATTGAAATTCTACTCAATATTGATCCGGAGTAGATTCCAATGTATTGTTAGCAGAGTAAAAAACTGAAACATGTTGCAGGATTCCCAAAAATAGACCAGAGGCAACTGCATTTCATCCAGCAGAGCTTTACTCCTACTGAAGGCAAATGAGCATCATGGTCACAAATCCAATACATTCAGGATTGGCACTGTCCATAAGAAATCCAGTTGCAGCAGACTTAACTTGAACTTACAATAACTTATATAATAAGTCTGAACCTTTACACTAAGCATACTATGTACAGAACAGCACACCAGGAGGAAAAGAGATAGAAAGAGAAAGTGAAACCCTGTTTAGGGAAGCTTTTCATATTTGATGAATTGTTGTATTTTAATATTTTTCTGGAAGCCACACAGAGTGGCTGGGGATAATAATAAAATAATAATAATAATAATAATAATAATAATAATAATAATTATTATTATTATTATTATTATTATTATTATTATTATTATTACCCAGGTTCCTTCTAGCCTTACTTTTATTGTCAGCATTACCTTGACAGAAAGAGATAAGAGAACCAGTTCAAACCAGCTGTTCTCAGCTTCTCTCAAGGAATAACCCAAACATCATGAAGCTTCTTTCACACAGAGAAGCTTCTCTAGAAGCTTCCAGAACCCTCTTGAATAGGAAAGATCTCTGCATATCAGATCAACACTTTCTGTACTAAGAAATGCTAACTGACAATATCATGACATTATTTGTTGTAATTGTTAAGAGTGGATGCCTGTTTAACAATTACTTGTTGATTTCTGAGAGTTAATTTTATTGTACACTTTAAATTCTAATAGATTATTGGATATTACTTTGTTTGATATAAATCGTTCCATTTTAAAGTTGTGTTTAATTATGAATTTTTTGTGTCGTATCGGATTTTTTAAGGTGTGTGTCCTTTGTTGTATATTTTGTTGCCGTAAGCCGCCTGGCGCATACTAATATTGAAAGGTGGTATTCAAATTAAAAGTGAAATGAATGGTGTGTGTGCAAAGGGGGTAGCTGAATGGGAGAGAGGTGGAAGCGTGGAAATGGGGGAGGGTGATCTGTGTGCAAGGGGGAGTTGGGAAAAGGAAGGGGGCAAGGGGGGAAGCAGGTGAAGGTGAAAATGGTGGGAGGTGGAAAGGTGGGGTTGCAAAAAGACTGTGTCGGAGGCATGGGACTGAGGTTGAAGGCGGAAGTGGGGGTACCAAAGGGGCCGCAGAACAGGAGGGGATACTGACGTTTTCAAACTATTTTTAAAGAAAATTCGCCAAAAAAAAAACCCAACAGGTTGCCACGCAGGTGGTCTGTGAGCAGGGGATGCATGAGAGTAGGGAGGAAGAAGGATGGGAATTTGGGTGAAAGTGAAAACAGGGTGTAAAGTGGGGCTGCAGAGCAGAAGGAAGAAGTGGCTTCGGGAATGGGGTTGGGAAAGTGAAAAGGAAACTTAGTAGTTGTGTGGGGTAGGAAGGGGAAGTTGCAGAAGGTTCATGTAAGGAAGTGGTGATGGGGTTGTTAAGCAGAGTGAGCAGGGGTGCAGTCCCTCATACTTTAAATATATAAATCTCTTTCTGTCTGTGTTTGTGTGTGTGTATATGTGTGTGTGTGTGTGTGTATGTGTGTGTGTATGTGTGTGTGTGTGTGTGTGTGTATATATATATATATATATATATATATATATATATATATATAGCAACAAAGACACAAGCAGGTTTTAGAACTCCCGGGATCTAACAAAAACAGTGCTGATATAATCTTGTATATGCTTTAGTTTCCTCATTTCAAATGCATCATTATCCAGCCTCGGAGAACAACATGGGAATCCAAACGAAATAAACATACTATGTGAATGAACAGTCAGTTCCACTTTGTAAAATATTAGCCATGTAATCTGCCATCAGGGGCAAAATTATAACTAAAAACGAAATTTAAGAATATTATTTCATCCAGCATCCTAGAAGGAAAGACACTTCGGGGCTTTCAGTAAGCCAAAATTAAAAGTATTAAAAGTTTGCTACTTTCCCTTTGCAACCATTTTAAACCCTTTTCGTGTAATGAGGACTTAAACTAAGTAAATTGTTTTCTGTTGGTAGCAACAAGGCCCTGTTCTGCAGCTATCCAGGTTCTGATTTATGGAGATGATTCAAACTGAATACTAGGGATGGAGGAGAAAATTGAGTGTGCATTTAAAGCCAAATCTATCAACTCCTCACTGTCTGGAACAAACAAAAAAGAAAACTGTCCTTAGAAATTTGCATTTATCCAATTTTTGCAATGTACTTCTCCAACCTAATACTGTCTACAAAAGTGCACATACAATTGACTATATTAGTGAAAATAATGCACATAAGTGGACTACATTAGGGGAAATTGCTTGCAAAAATGTGTACGCTAGGCAAAACTGCGTAAAAAACTGTTTATTGGGAGAAAATTGCACTAAAACGCAATTTTTCATGAGGAGTTTTTTTTTCTTTTTTTAGATTACAAATAGCTGCAAAAAGTGGAGAACTGAATTTATGATTAGGAAAATGAGTAACAAGAAAACCAACATTGACAGATCCTTCCATCCCTGCTGAATACTCTTCTTCATCTTTCATGTAGCTCAAATGCAGTGAGAGCGATGAAAGAATGAGAATCTGGAAATGGCATACCCTCAACCTCTCCTCCTTTTTTAGTTACGTATAGCAGAGTACCTTTAAGTACAGTAACAGCAGCATGACATTGTCTCATGTTAGAGGTTATCCCACATTCAAATGAAGTCTGATGTGACATGACAGATGGGCCACATCTCATCAGCAAGTCATGGAAAGACTGGCTGAAGTATTTTGTTCCATTTCAGTTGGTTTTAAACACACACACACACACACACACACACGTATGTATGTGGACAAATGGCAGGAGAGAAGAAAAGAGAAGAAAATTTGGATATAGAATGTTTTAAGTGTGAGATAGTTTTGGAGGAACAGATACCTTTAGCTTAGAGCAGTTTCTGCTGTTGGCTTCCAGCATCCTCCTCGTGAGGCAGTCACCTCCTTCTGTCTAATGACAGGACCAGCCCTATATGTATCCTCACAATAACTCTAAGGTAGGATAGGTTGAGAGCAACTAACCCAAAATCACCCCATGAGCATGATTGTGGAGTGAAGATTTGAACCTAGGTCATCTCAGTCCTAGTCCAACACTGTAACCCAAGGGTGAACTGAATTACGCCTCACAGAGGTCCTAATTTGGTCCATGGGGCCATTTCCCCCCAAACCCCACCCACCTGCCACATCCCTGATCAAGACTGAGGGACATCACCTTTGAACTCCAATTCCAAGCAACTTGTATTGAAACCACTTGCAAATGGACCAAGCCTGTTGAAATTTCTCACTGGGCATCAGGGGATTGACAAGTGGTTCGCCATGATAACCTGTCAAAAGTTGGCTCATGGTGGGAAGGAAGGATCTGGACCAGTGATGGGATCCAGATCCCCAACATCCTGGGTCTCAGTGTGAGTTACTAAGCCAAACACAGTGCAACCATTCATGGTTCCTGTCTAGGGAATTATTCAACATTCCTATTTTTCGGTGTGTATTGGACTGCAAAAACAGGGGATTTCCAAGCCCCTAGCAAGAGAGATCTGAAGGAGGTGCATCTTTCATTTAATGTACATGCTTGGGCAAAACCTTCCAAGATGTTTCCTCTTCAGCCAGCCCTTTCCCCACAGAAGGGCTGTGGGTGGGGCCACTGATATGCCACTGTCCAGGTCCCACAAACACCTAAAAGCCCAACTGGAACTAGCCTGTACAGTATTAACTCTCAGGCACAGGCATTTTGAGCAGAGCTTTAGTTGCACCACAAAACATGCCAGAACAAATGTTGGAGATGATCCAACTTTTATCTGCGCACAGGAGGTGGCCTATAATTACCACTCAAAACTCAGGCAAGATGAGAATGACAAAATGTGCCAACCGATCCTTTGAGTGTTCTTTCCCCCCTCACAAATAAGCTGAACTACTGTGGAGACTAGTGAATAAAGGGCTTCTGTGTTCTAAGTTCAAGTCCCAGACTGCTGAGGTGAAGCTGAATATCATCCCCACTGACTCAGTAGACCAAATTGCACCGTCTCATGCCAGAAGCATAGGCCACTGGTGGTTGACCTGGTGCCCTGCAGATGTTGAGCTACCATCCTTTAACATTGGCCATGCTGGCTGGGGTTGAGAGAAGTTGGAGTCCAGCAATGTCTCCAGGGTACCACATGAACCATCCCTGAACAGGCAATCCCAGTAATATAAGTCAGACTGCTATATGAACCGATGCACTGACTTTCAAAATGAGGGCTCCCACAGGTGGCCAATGTATTGAACATCCATCCTGAGTTGCTTACAGAAAGCTTATGTGGAGAATAGATTATATCTGGCATTTATCCAGCATTCCTTCTGATTTGTTTTCAGGGAGGCTATACAACAATGAGCATTCATCCTGCATTCATCCAGATTTGCTTGTGGGATTTTAGATGCCGTTCATTCATCTCATACTCTTCAGTGCATTTCCCGGTCACTTTCCAAACTGCAAAAAGTCTGTTCTTTTTTAAAGTGGATTTGTTGCACTAGGGTGACAGAGCCGTTTAATCTACTAACGGCGCAAACCTAAATTTCCCAGGATCTGCTTGGTTCCCACCTGCAAAATACTGACAACCTGGGGCTGCCGGAGTTCCTCACTTTGCTGGTATTCCTCAGATGTGTATCCAATATCCCTCGATGGGAAAATCAGTTAGGACCGACAGATTTTTCTATATCACAAGAACATATCACTGCATGGACAAAGGTCATGGACAAAGTTCTTTCCCAAGCCCTGAAGTAACTTGCCCACTATGACCATTGCACCTAAGAACTGCTGTGGAATATTTGTACAAAACACTCGTGCATGCTAGAGCACCTGAGAAATGAAACCAAGTGCACTTTCCCTGCCATGTACCAGATGCCCAAGAGTTTCTAAGCAGTCACATCCACATGGAAGATGTTCCTCAAAGATGACAAATTTGACAGTATAGAATGTTGAATATGGACCTATCAACATGCTGGGTGGCCCCTGGTAAGTGGCAGAGTCTCTTGGTGCTCTTTCAGACATTCCATGAAAGTATGGACAGAAAAATGTATGATTGACACACAACATCCTTTATTCATGCTGAAGGTGAGGAGAGATCTGCTCATCTCCCGTACTGGGGAAAAAATATCCCTGTGTTGTATGAGTTCTTCATATGTCCTCCAAGATGCTCAAGCAGAAGATGTGAGAGAGGATGCATACTACCTAAAGGAATTCTGAACTGCATCCAAAAATGTCGTAAAGGCCAGTTACCAGATATATCAATTGCATGAAGGTTTTGTGGGCAAGCTTGACCGCATGGCTGGCTTCTAATCCAGTCATACAAAGGTTCACCCAGCATGGATTTAAAAACAAAACAAAACAACTCATCACAGGAAGTTGCAGTTCTACATGAAGAAAAGCTTCGTGGGACTTTGCTCCTTCTGTTCCAATATACACAAAAGAATCTAGTCCACAAAGGAAAGGAAAGAAGAGTAAAATGCCGCCTACTTCATCTCCTGTTCTTTCTAGAGACAAAACAATAGCTCAGTGGTAGAACATGTTACATGCTTTTAGATTGTTTTAGATGTTTTTGACGGTTTTAAATAGGTTCTTATTTTATTTTTAATTGAATTGTTTTATCAGAGATATATTTGCTGCTCTGGGTTCCTTTGGGAGGGAGAGCAGGATATACATTTAATTATTAAATAAAACCAAAGAAATTAAGAGTGAAAGGCGGACTTTGCTGGATCAGCCTAGTGGTCCATCTGGTCCAGCATCCTGTTCTCTCAATGACCAACGAGATGCTTGCGATGGGAAGCCCACAAGCAGGACATGAGAACATCAGCACTCTCCCTGCTAGTGCTCCCCACCAACTGGGTTTCAGGGACATGCCATCTCTTTTACTGGCGGTACTACACAGCAGTCACTGCAAGTAGCCAATGATTGATTGCCTCATCCTTCATGAATTTGTCTAGCCCTATATTTTAAAGCTCTCCAAGTTGGTGACCATCACTTCATCGCCTGGGAACAAATTCCATAGCTTGACAGTGCTCCTGGTGAAGAAGTGCTACAGTTTTGTCTGTCCTGAATCTTCCAGCACTCAGAGCACATTCCGAGTATGTGCTTTTACATGTAGGAGAGAGGTGGGGAACCTAGGGCCCACCAGATGTGGTTGGACCAGAACTCCCATCACTCCTGACCATGCTGACTAGGGATGAAGGGGAGTTCAAATCCAACCACATCTGGGTGGGCCACTTAGGTTCCCCATCCCTGATGTAGAAGGTTTCAGGTTTCATCCCTGGCATCTCCAATTAAAAAGAATCAGGGGACAGGTGATGGTAAGATGTCCACCAGGGAACCGCTAGTAGGTGGAGTAAACAATGCTAATCTAGAAGGACCAGTAATTTAACCTGGTGGAAGGTCAGCTTCCTGTAATCCTAATTTTCTCTGGGCAGACGTACAATCACTGCCATTAACCACCAGATAACCCTCATCACTTTAGTTCCTGGCCCATATAAGAGTTAGTGCATGAAACATAAATGGCTGTTCATGAGTAAGGTTAGCTGAGCCAATTAATGCCGTCTTCTGGAAATGAGCTTTGAGGTTATTTCAATTAAACCTGCTATCGGGAAGGATCTGAAGTATCCAGTATACTTAGGAATTTTTAAGAGGTTGTCTTCTTTACTGCTCCTCAGAGGAAACCTAAATGCTATGTTGAATTTTATCATCCCACCTTGGTTATTGCAAGCTTGAGCTCGGTAACATTTCCATTGCCCTCTTTCTGTCCCTCTTGGTTCTATGGGCTCTTTCACATGGCGCAACGTGACGCAGAAAATGGGATACATGACTCATTTGCACTTTCCCTTTCTTTGCAACAAGTTGCTCTTCTCCATAAAGGAAACTCATGCATCCTGCCCACAAGGATTTTCACCCATTTGGTTTCCTTTCTCATATGAAAGATTTGTAGGTTTCCTTTTGTGTAGGTGGGCAACGCATGGCCAAGCTTGGAAGCAAAAGTCACAAGCGTGTCTGCTTGTAGAACACATGCAATCCTCTGTCTCTCACCCCTGGCCTCCTTAGCCACTCCCTGTTTGCCTTGCTGCTGTTTCTCTTGCTTTTGTCTATTTCACAACTAAACAAGTTTTCACACACCCTCTAGAAATAGAGGAGAGTTTGTGGCTGTCAAACCTCATGGGAGAGATTTCAAAAGAAGCAGGGCCACCACAGAAAAGCCCCTGCTATTGTCACGGTCAGGTACCCAGAGCAGCATTTCAGAGTCAAATCTTAACACACCTAACATAAAAAGGTGGAAGTTTTTCTTCCCTTTTTCAAGGAGAACTTTATTTCTGGTTTGCCTCGTTCTTTGAAGGCCTCTAAAACATTTCCTTAAAGGAATCAAAGTTATTTTATTTTGCTTTAAAGCATGACCCATCAAGGTAATGAGCGGAAGAGAAAGAGTCATATTTATTCATCAAGCAAATATGAAATATTCCATTTAGATTGTGACAGCCAATATCTTCCATTGTGTACAAAATGTTAAATATATGCCTGATTGTCAGGCTTCTGTTAAAAGAGGAGGCGGTTTACAAGTGAAAATCTGATTGACAAGTCCACCAAAGGCTCATTAATTAATGTGGTGGCAGCAGTCAGGGAAAAGCTGGCAAGCAGCCAGGTAAGAGTCCTCTGTCTGTTTGCTTTTGGTACAGGTGCAAAGTGACTGACAGTAGATTTTAGATAGGGGGTTGGGTGGAGGTTCCTTTCATCTTCCAGAGGCCTTGAGCAAGGAGAGAAAGGAAAAACCAAGTGTTTCATCACAAAGCACAACACGGTTTTTAAAGATGGTTTGGCAAAGATGTCACCCATGACCTGGGCAGACCTTCATTCCTCAGCAGGGAAAGTAAATTTAACTATCAGAAAATTAGTAAGGGGGGGGGAGGGACCTGCCCCCTTATACATATATACAAAACATCATTCAAATTCCTTAAGAGGCTGCCACCTTGTCCCAGCAAGAGGAGAAATTATTTCAGTCTGCACTTTAAAGCAAACCGACCTAATCCACTTACATGTTGGTCAGAACACAATCGGATTATACATTTCTCCTAATTCAGCTATCCAATTTCAGACTTTTTAGATTTTTGTTTCGTTTTTAAATGCACATAAAAATGTGTATTGGATGGGGCAATGCACTAAAACAACAACAACAAACAACAACAACAACAACAACAACAACAACAACAACAACAACAACATGTTTTTAATACCTATTTTATGCCCCAGTCACTCTGGGCGACTTCCAACAAAAAGATGAAAAGCATCCAAAGGTATATATTTTAGGGGGAGACTGCATGCACACAAAGTCCATCCAATTTAAATGTGAATTTTTAGGGCTGTATTCATAGAATCAAAGGACTGTAGAGTTGGAAGGGACCCTCAGCTGCTCAAGCAGAATGACTTCCACTTACACAATGATTTTTGCTTCTGTAATGACTTCTACTTATGTCTCGATGCTTTCTGCTTCCTTCCCCTCACCCCAAGTAGATCTTTTCTGAGTCCCAACCCCCTCCCCCCCCCCAAAAAAAAATCTCTGGAGCAGATTTGAGGATAGTGGGGTGTGCACACAGTGGGAGGAGTGGGAAAACCCCACTGCACCTGTGCAGTTATTTAGCCGAACGCCGCCCTTAGTGCATTAAAGAAAATCTGCAGAGAAAACCTTGAAAGGATGGAGCTATTATTGAGCATACACAAAACTCAATTTGAAATGAAAGCAGGCTGATCCACACACCCCTTTATCGTGCACCAGAACCGTGGTCCTCAGAGAGAGGAGATCTGGGTCTCTGACATAAATGCCAGAAGGCAGTCTTCAAATCAGTAACCCCACTATAAGCAGCCAGACATTCCTTTGGATAAATGTGTTCATAATGGGTAGATCTGTCGATTTTACTTCCTCTCGGTTTCTCATTTATCCACTCATCATGAGAACGACAGAGAGTCAACAAGAAAATACATCATCATTGTAGTGCAACTTTTAGTATGAAATTTTGCTTAATAGACTCAAACTTGCAAAGCAATTTTCCTTGATGTAATGCAATTTTGCATGTTATTTTATCTAATATAGTTCTTTTTTTTTATAAGAGTTTATTGACATTTTTACTTATAACAACATACAACCTTAACCACACCTACATTTATACACATACAAAACAAATACAATTACACATCTTATACAAAAATTGCCATGATTTTTCTTCTTAATTAGACATCTACAAAAAAAAAATTTCTTTTTCCAATCTTGACAGTTGACTTCCCCTGCCTTTTCACCTTCGAGTTTATATCCATAATCTACTTTTTAACCTCTTCATTTAAAAAAAAAATTTAAACTTAATTATATATATAAAGTAAAACATTCATCTTAATCTTCATCTTAGTCTTAATCATCTTAATCTATAAACTTAAACCACTTAAAATGACTTCATTTATACTACATCCTTATAAGTCCTCACAAATCATCCTCATCAAATCTATCTCTTCTATCCTTTGAACTGCTGCTGATAACATAAAAACTTGAAATATCTCTTTTCATATTCAAACAAATAATAAAACAAACTATTGTTGACAGTGTTCACCCTCCAATTTCAAAATACCATAACAGATTGCTTTAGATTTTACTTAATACTTCACCCCACACCCCCTCTGTCCATTCTTCTTCTCCTGATGGCATCAGCACTGAACTTCCATGCAACTTCCCTCTCCCAACGTCCACAGATCCAGGCACAGTCCAAAGCTCTCCTTGCCACGAGCTCCGAGGTATCCAACTCTCCCTCTCTCAGCTTCTCCGGTTCTTTGTAGCATTCCTTTTCTTCTTGTAAATACCTTAATTCTCTGTCCCTGGCCCCCGAGCTCACACCTCGGGGACTGGATATAGCAAATCTTAACATCGCCTTGGGGCTGCCACCCCCAACAAGCGAATTTCTTCTCCGAAGTAGCTCATTCATTTCTTCCCATCTTTCCATCCATCCTCTCAGCTCTTTGACAAGATTTCCTTCCAAAGTGTCAAAAGTTTTGTTAGCCTCCTCTGTGGGCAGTTGGTTCCATTTCAGACCCCCACACAAGACTTTGACTTTTCTGTAAATTAGTTCCACCTTCAAGGCAGTGAGCCTTTGTTCATCTGTTAGTCCAGAGTTCAATACCAGTTCAAGGACGAAACCCAGCATACTGGCAGAGGAGGAGGAAGTGGGTATCATATTTCTTCTCCTGTCTCTTTGTTCGTCGCCATTTTCCTAAGCTGGAGCGCAAACACCGCAACTTTAAATAGAGATATTTTCCGCTAGTTAGCTTCCCAAGAAAAAAGTTTGCCAGTCTCATGTATCGATTTTAGATACTTTATAACCAGTTCTGTGGCAGCAATCCCTCAAATTGGTTAATTTCTTAGGCTCGAAGGGAGGGAGGCAGGCTGCCTTTCTCCTTCCCCCCGGATCGTTCCAAAAACACGATTTCTGCCAAGATTATTTACTCACGACCACCGGGTTCCTTTAGCTCCATTCTTCACAGGTAGAACTTGGACGCTCACCGCGGGCTTTGCCGCCGCATTTGCATCCCGGTTGGGGCATATCCCCGTAAGCCCGGCTCCGTTGTCCCTTCACCCCCACTCCCCCTTTACAGGGGGGTAGGGGAAGGGTTCGGAGCCTCCGCGGGCACAGCCGGGGAGCCCAGGGTGCGGGACGCTCTTCCCGCACCCCAACCGGAGCCGCGCGCTGCGGTAGCGCGGCTCCTAACCCCCGGGATGGATCGGGCGCCTCGCAGCCGAAGCAGCCCCGACCACCCGCTATGGCGTCGCCAGCCGGAAGCCTATTTTATCTAATATAGTTCAAAGGGTGACTGTATTTTCATCTGGGCGTTGTTTCTGAAAGTGAGAATCATGTTAAGTTTGTCTTTAAAGGTGAAGTGGATCAAAATTCTCCCCCCATCAATGTAATATAGATTTCACCCATATGAGAATGTTGCAATGCAGTTTAAATGCATATTTAAATATGCGTTTTACGGGGAAATGAACATTTAAACATGCCTCTTGAGGAAAGAATGCAGATTTACTTACAGATTTCGAAAGGATTGTTTTTAAATTCCCAGATTAATGGGAAAAAGGGAATGGAATTAAGGCAAAATTGACACGGGTCCTAAACCGACAGATCTGCCCGTCGCTGCTTTTAATCTTTTGACTATACGCGCCCCAAAATCACTGGGTGCCATTTCAACTTTGATTCTGCCTTCCTTGCTCTCCTCACAGCTCCTATTGCTTAAAACAAGAACCCAGTAATGTGGAGATACTGTGTCTTAAGCAAAGCTAGCACTAATGAATTCAATTTCATTGTCAACCTTTTCAGCCTTGTGATAGCAAAAGATTTTCAGTCACTTCAGGCCGGACTCTTCCTGGACTGGGGGTCATTTTTATGCTCTTTCAGGGTTAGAACCGTTGGCATGCCCTTACTGGAAGGCGCAAAAGTGAAATTAAACCTTAAAATGCCATTTATCTGATCCCCAATTAAAACATAATCTTTTTAGAGCTGTCAATAGCTACTGACTGGAATCAATAGGAGGAAAGATTATGATTGATAGTTCCCCAGTGGTTCCCAGTCAGAAAGGAAATAAATTGCTATTGTCAGGTCAGCAGGAAGCAGTGGGGTGTGTGTGTGTGTGAATGTGTACTGGGCTACAACTTGAGTAATAATTCTGGGGTGTTTGCTTCAGTGTAGAGAGTGGAAGAAAAATATCAAATAGATAAAATAAAATGCCAGAGTCTTGTCTAACACTCTCAGGATGTGAAAACATGTGTCTTTAGAAACACGATTTCTCAAAAAAGAAGGTTTCTCTCTCTCTCTCTCTCTCTCTCTCTCTCTCTCTCTCTCTCTCTCTCTCTCTCTCTCTCTCTTATCTTCCTATATATGCTGAAGTTTCTAAGTCAGTCTCTTAAGAGTGGGGGGCTTAGTTCCTTTTGCATTTGCATTTAAGAAATATAAGCTTACACTCCTTTAAGCAGATCCTGGATATTCTTCATCTTCACTTCAGGAGTTAAAGTTTTAACTATCTAAATCTAATGTTTGACATACGCCCGAGTATGTAAGCTTAGGGTAATAGGACTAAACTACTCTTATTTGCCCTGACCTACATTATGATCTCGTATTTCTAGGCCAGCTTAAGAAGTTCATGTTGAAATTCAATTTCCCAGTGTGTGGAGGGAACAGAAGCACTTTCAAATGTAATCTCCTTCCTTTTCTTCGGTTTTCCATACGTTCCAGCTTGCCTCAAGTGTCAGGGAAACGCGTTTGTCAAACGACAACACAAACAGCTTCATTTTAGGGGAGCCAAGCCAAAATGATCTGACTCGGCAGTGGCTCCTAAAGCTTTCACGAGATCCAAAACTGGGGCAGAGAGATCTTGTCGCAGAGGATGGGTTGGGAGCTGAACTGGATAGGAGTTTGAATGGTTTCACAGGTTACTGCCCTGACATGTTGTTGTTGTTCAGTCGTTCAGTTGTGTCCGACTCTTCGTAATCCCATGGACCAGAGCATGCCAGGCACCCCTATCCTCTACTGCCTCCCGCAGTTTGGCCAAACTCATGCCAGTCGCTTCGAGAATGCTGTCCAACCAGCTCATCCTCTGTTGTCCCCTTCTCCTTGTGCCCTCCATCTTTTCCAACATCAGGGTCTTTTCTAGGGAGTCTTCTCTTCTCATGAGGTGGCCAAAGTACTGGAGCCATGACATGGAGGTCAGAAAAAAAAACTTTTGGGGTGGGGTGGGGTTTGCACTGTTTCTTTTTTCTTTTATATTCTTTATTGAAAAGTAAAAAGTACAAGATTACAAGTGCACAGAGTAAGATAAGGCAGAAACAAGAAGAAACAAGAAATAGTACCCATGTGGAAAAAAACAACAAGAAAAAATATTGTGTACATTACAAAGGGGGGTCTGTGTTATTGTAGTTAACCAAACCTTAATCTAATATATTTATAAAAAATGAATTCGAAATATTGTTAAATTGGTCCATGGCAAGTCTACGTTTGTACACAACTTGTTCATGTATAGCGAGTATGTGTTGTTGTTGTTCTTCAGTCGTTCAGTCGTGTCCGACTCTTCGTGACCCCATGGACCAGAGCACGCCAGGCACGCCTATCCTTCACTGCCTCCCGCAGTTTGGCCAAACTCATGTTAGTAGCTTCGAGAATACTGTCCAACCATCTCATCCTTTGTCGTCCCCTTCTCCTTGTGCCCTCCATCTTTCCCAACATCAGGGTCTTTTCCAGGGAGTCTTCTCTTCTCATGAGGTGGCCAAAGTACTGGAGCCTCAACTTCAGGATCTGTCCTTCTAGTGAGCACTCAGGGCCGATTTCCTTGAGAATGGATAGGTTTGATCTTCTTGCAGTCCATGGGACTCTCAAGAGTCTCCTCCAGCACCATAATTCAAAAGCATCAATTCTTCGGCGATCAGCCTTCTTGATGGTCCAGCTCTCACTTCCGTACATTACTACTGGGAAAACCATAGCTTTAACTATACGGACCTTTGTTGGCAAGGTGATGTCTTTGCTTTTTAAGATGCTGTCTAGGTTTGTCATTGCTTTTCTCCCAAGAAGCAGGCGTCTTCTAATTTCGTGACTGCTGTCACCATCTGCAGTGATCATGGAACCCAAGAAAGTGAAATCTCTCACTGCCTCCATTTCTTCCCCTTCTATTTGCCAGGAGGTGATGGGACCAGTGGCCATGATCTTAGTTTTTTTGATGTTGAGCTTCAGACCATATTTTGCGCTTTCCTCTTTCACCCTCATTAAAAGGTTCTTCAATTCCTCCTCACTTTCTGCCATCAAGGTTGTATCATCAGCATATCTGAGGTTGTTGATATTTTTTCCGGCAATCTTAATTCCGGTTTGGGATTCATCCAGCCCAGCCTTTCTCATGATGAATTCTGCATATAAGTTAAATAAGCAGGGAGACAATATACAGCCTTGTCGTACTCCTTTCCCAATTTTGAACCAATCAGTTATTCCATATCCAGTTCTAACTGTAGCTTCTTGTCCCAAATAGAGATTTCTCAGGAGACAGATGAGGTGATCCGGCACTCCCATTTCTTTAAGAACTTTCCATAGTTTGCTGTGGTCGACACAGTCAAATGCTTTTGCGTAGTCAATGAAGCAGAAGTAGATGTTTTTCTGGAACTCTCTAGCTTTCTCCATAATCCAGCGCATGTTTGCAATTTGGTCTCTGGTTCCTCTGCCCCTTCGAAATCCAGCTTGCACTTCTGGGAGTTCTCGGTCCACGTACTGCTTAAGCCTGCCTTGTAGAATTTTAAGCATAACCTTGCTAGCGTGTGAAATGAGTGCAATTGTGCGGTAGTTAGAGCATTCTTTGGCACTGCCCTTCTTTGGGATTGGGATGTAAACTGATCTTCTCCAATCCTCTGGCCACTGCTGTGTTTTCCAAACTTGTTGGCATATTGAGTGTAGCACCTTAACAGCATCATCTTTTAGGATTTTAAATAGTTCAGCTGGAATATCATCACTTCCACTGGCCTTGTTGTTAGCAAGGCTTTCTAAGGCCCATTTGACTTCACTCTCCAGGATGTCTGGCTCAAGGTCAGCAACCACACTACCTGGGGTGTATGAGACCTCTATATCTTTCTGGTATAGTTCCTCTGTGTATTCTTGCCACCTCTTCTTGATGTCTTCTGCTTCTGTTAGGTCCTTTCCACTTTTGTCCTTAATTGTGGTAATCTTTGTACGAAATGTTCCTTTCATATCTCCAATTTTCTTGAACAGATCTCTGGTTTTTCCCATTCTGTTATTTTCCTCTATTTCTTTGCATTGCTCGTTTAGAAAGGCCCTCTTGTCTCTCCTTGCTATTCTTTGGAAATCTGCATTCAATTTCCTGTATCTTTCACTATCTCCCTCGCATTTTGCTTGCCTTCTCTCCCCCGCTATTTTTAAGGCCTCATTGGACAGCCACTTTGCTTTCTTGCATTTCTTTTTCATTGGGATGGTTTTCGTTGCTGCCTCCTGTATAATGTTATGAGCCTCCATCCACAGTTCTTCAGGCACTCTATCCACCAAATCTAAGTCCTTAAACCTGTTTTTCACTTCAACTGTGTATTCATAAGGAATTTGATTTAGATTGTATCTTACTGGCCCAGTAGTTTTTCCTACTTTCTTCAGTTTAAGCTGGAATTTTGCTATAAGAAGCTGATGATCAGAGCCACAGTCAGCTCCAGGTCTTGTTTTTGCTGAGTGTATAGAGCTTCTCCATCTTTGGCTGCAGAGAATATAATCAATCTGATTTCGATGTCGCCCATCTGGTGATGTCCATGTGTAGAGTCGTCTCTTGTGTTGTTGGAAAAGAGTGTTTGTGATGACCAGCTTGTTCTCCTGACAGAACTCTATTAGCCTTTGCCCTGCTTCATTTTGAACTCCAAGGCCAAACTTGCCAGTTGTTCCTTTTATCTCTTGACTCCCTACTTTAGCATTCCAATCCCCTATAATGAGAAGAACATCCTTCTTTGGTGTCATTTCTATAAGGTGTTGTAAGTCTTCATAGAATTGGTCAATTTCAGTTTCTTCAGCACTGGAAGTTGGTGCATAAACTTGGATTACTGCGAGTATGTACATATCTTCAATCCAATCATCAAAGCGAGCTGCATTTTTATTTTTCCAGTTCATCAATACCAGTCTTTTTGCGGGGCATTCATATTGTCCCTTGGTTAGATTCCTTGGAGGCCAGCAAAAACTTACGGAAGGGCAAGAGGGAGAAGTTCATATTTCATGCCACACAGAATTATTCCTCATAATATCCTGAGTTAAAGTGAGGTATAATGAGGGCCAGGTTATCAGAAAGAACACCTGCCCATAGATAGACCTGTTAGATCACTTGGATCAAGAGTGAGGGATCTCAGGCCTTGCAGCTGAATGCGTCTCTCAAGTCTAGCTGGCCCTTAGAACTCTCCTCAGGCTCAATCCCTCACTCTTCTTCTCTTCTTCTCTTTTGGCACTCATAGCCGAGTAAGACTGTCTTCCATAAACACAGTTTTAAAAATGAGTCCGTAAGTGACTGTGGAGACTAATTCTGGATCCATACGTCCTTCCACAGTGGGGACATTGGTTTCTGGGCAGGAGTTGATCATGGTGTGAATTTGCCAAGCATGCCTTCCTCTTAGCACGTTTCTCACTTGCATCCTGAGTTTGAGTGTCTACAAAGCACCAGCATTACGCTTTCCATTTTTTAGTTCGGAATAGAGCAGTTGCTTTGGAAGACGATAATCGGGCATCTGCACAAAGATGACCAGTCCAACGGAGTTGATGTTGAAGAATCATTGCTTCAACACTGGTGATCTTTGCTTCTTTCAGTACATGTTATGAGTACGCCTGTCTTTCCAAGTGATGTGTAAAAAATTTCGGCGACATCGTTGATGGAATCTTTCAAGGAGTTGGAGATGGCGTTTATAAGTGGTCCATGTTTCACAAGCGTACAGTAAGCTTGGTGGTACAATAGCTCTGTAAACAAGCATTTTGGTTTCCCTGCAAATGTCCCAGTCCTCAAACACTCTACAATTCAATCGGGAGAAAGCCACACTTGCAGAGCTCAGGAGGACTTCCCTTCCTTGGTGGTTTTTAAGCACGGTTTCAAGCCCCATGTTGTGTGAAAGATTCCTGCATTTCAGGGGTTGGACTAGATGACTCTCAGGGGTATCGTCCAACACTAGAATTATATGATTCTATGATTCTGCAATGCCCGACCCCTATAATGATTTTGTAGGGCTTGCTCCCTAGTTTAACGTGCTACAGAGCACTGTTGCTTTCCCTCCTCATCCTATTCTCTGGTCTGAAAGCAGGTGAAACTGGCACCTCACATATAAATAACTGAACCTTGTTGTTTCCTCATAATCACTCCAAACACCCCTGTGGATAATTCCTCTTCCTCTTCCCTCTTCCCACACCCCTTTATGTTAATAGGAGCACTGTGTAGGCAATATGCTTTAGAACGGCAATATCATGCCAGGTCAAAAGTTAAGTAAGTTTGTTCCATCCCTGCTATTTTGTGTTTTAAAGCAGACTTTTGTCAAGGCAGCCTCTCTCTGTTATTACTTCTTGAATGATAAGCACCGGGATTGACCTTCAAAAGAGATTTAAATGGGTCTTATCCGAAAAACAGTCTGCGAACATCTATAAACTAATACTCTGCCTTTTACACCTTCCTTTCTGAGGTGTAAAAAGACTGCAAATCAAAGTCAGCAAGCAACTTACAATAATGGATTTCAAAGTCAAAAATCTAATGCAAATCTCACTATTTGCTTACAGACGCTTTGAAGTCCTGACAGATTAAGTTTAGAAGTATTTTCATAGATGGTATCTACATAATCTAACACAGATGATTTCAGCAACTGAGCTGATGTTTCCAGTAGATACTTCATCTTTGCAACACCAACGGCACCAATACGAAACACATCTGTTGTTTATTTTATTTTATTTTTTCATATTTTTTGGCATTTGTTGTTTAATTATTATTTTTTTAAGGTTCCATGCAATTTATGGCACAACACCAAGGGGTTATAAATAATATCCTGCCTCTGTGGAAAGGTCTTTATCTCTGTAGGGGGAAAAAATGGCAGATGTGTGGGATAAAAGGAACTCCATCTCTGTTAAGCTTATATAAGGTAATTGACTTTGTTAAAGGACATTTAGGTGTTGTTTGATTTACATCTAGTGCCAGCTTAATGCATCAACCACGTAAGGTTCCACTTGTTTAAATATTTCATTTTAAAAGGTGCAGTAAGCGCATAACTTCATCAACATCCACCCTTCCCTGACTGAAATGGATTCTCCAGTTTAATCTATTACACCCATGACTTGAAGTAAATGAAGTCTTCACCCCTCTTCCTGACAAGAGAATGGAGGCTGTCATATTACTTATTCCCATCAAAGTTATACAAAGGACTGGGCAAAAGTCCCACTATACCTTTGTGCGTGCGCACACATGCACACGCACACAAACCTGTTATAAATTGGGAATTATATATTTTTAAAAAAAACATGAAAGTGAGGAACGGCAACCTGACATCTCTTGCTTCTTTCCTCTTCCTTTGTTTTCTTATCAGCATTTCACTTTTAAGGGAGAAAAACGTTTGTTCTCCTTCCAGGACCGGCTTGATCTATGTTTATTTGTTCACATGTTATCACACATGACTCAGGCTGCCTTACATTGAGCCATGCCATCTCAGCAAACAGTGCCATGTTTCAAAAAAGTAACATTCCCGACACCAGCAAAGTTGAGCTTTTTTTTTAAGGAACACCCCAAAATTGTTGATCTTTTTGAGGGAAACCTCCCCCCAACATGGTGAATTTTTTGGGGGGGGAGGGAGCTGTTTCCGCTACTTTTTCCATCGCGTTGCCGTGCATCTGGGTTTCCCCTGACATTTTGCCAATTTGCCAAAATTCCCCCGACACCATCTTTACACTCGAAAACCAGGACAAGTCAGGAATTTTCCTGACGTATGGCAAGCCTAGCAAATGCTGTCTGTCCTGCTGGTTGGCAGAAGCTTTCCTAGGTCTTGAGTAATGGCCTTTCCACTTGCAAGCCCAGCTACTTGAGGGGCATTTAGCTGAAGGTGCCAGGGATCTTTTCACCAATGCCCTACCTACCTCTTCCATATAGCAGCAGTCTTTTAAAAACCAGACACATTCATGGAAGCTATGTGCACACATCTATATAGCTCTACTTTTGGGGGTTGTAGTGGGGCCCTGCAACAAACGAACCCCACCTCTCAATTACTAAAATCGTGTCCACAAGGGTACAGGGGTGAAACCAACTTGGTTCGCCTCAAAACAAACCCCTCTTACTTCCAGGGCTTAATAGTAATGAGAGTCTTTTTCCAGCTCTCGTGGCCTGGTATCCTCACTACTCTGGGTTACTTAAATGAACAACCTCTTGCCCACAGTAAAGGGCCTCCCTCAGCTCGGATCCCCACTGTCTCGATTTGCCTCAACACTCTGGCAACTTCTTGGCACTCTAGGTTTTCACCATCTAACCCTTTTCTGTGTGACTCTAGGACACAAAGTATCGCCTCCCTTTCCTCAGGTAAGTTTTGCACTTTCTTGAGTCCACTCCTCTGTGAGATTTGATACCCTGCTGGACCAATAATGACGATTCCTCCTTGGCACCAAAAAGAACTGAACTTTATTTTCTTGAGAACATAGTTGTTTTAAAGATTCATGCATTCACCATCTTAGTTGCGGTAATACAGAAACATCTTTCGAATCTATAGTTTCATGTTAAACTAATCCTAACCTAAACCACCACTATCCTGGCCCCACACCCTTCCTCTTTCCTGTCTCCACACACACCCTCCCTCTTCTCAACTGTCAAAACGGCTGTTCCCTCCTTTTAAACCGGGGGACCGTCCCGCCCCCAAAGGATGAACTGTCAGTCAAGATGAAGGTGAATTAACCCCTTCTGAGCCGGGAGGTAATACTCCTCCATCCTAGGGCCAATCCGTCACATGGGGCCCTGCAACAAAATGTTGCAATGTGGACTGCTCCAGTTCAGATTTCCAGCCAGGCAGCCAAGATCCTTCCAGGTGATTTCTGACCCAAACATGTGCCCAACTCCCTCTTTATGGAAGGATTATTTGCACATTCCCCATGAAGCCTGGCAAATGTGCACACTGGCCAGTTGTTATGCGCAGGAACTACTCAACTTACATTCCCTTTGACACACACGCACACACATATTGCACATGTCGCTTTAAAGTATCTATGCAATTAGCAAACTTCCCATAAATGATTAATAAGCCATCAAGGCTTCTAATATTGCTTTGCCTTGTTTTTGTTTACTCTCAATTTGCCATTAAAGAAATGTTTATGCAACAACATGAGACGATGCATATTTATCATGGACTGCAGGTTAATATGTGATATCAACAAACCACAGTGAGGGGGGGTAGAACCTGACCTGACTGCTAAGTAGATGGGAAAGAATCCCGTTGTCTGTTTTCAATTTAACTTGTTGGGTTTTTTTGTTTGTTTGCTTACTAACTCTTAACCGCGTCCGTGACTCCCTCTTATTTTCCCGCCTTGCTTCCACTTTCTTTTCTTCCATTTCCTTACATTTCTGTGATTTGATTTTCACTTTCTAAGTTGGATTTGCACCTCTTAGTCTGATTTGTGGGCATTTTCTTTGTTAGGAATGTTCTGCCTGTCGATCTCAGGCCATTCACATCCTCCCAGCCTTTTATAAGCATCTTATAGCATGTTTGTTTCCTTGCTTTCAGCTAGCATGTATTGATCTTCCTACCAATCCCTCCTATTATTTCTTCTTTCCTTCACACCTCCTATTATTTCTTCCCTCCTCCGTATTTTTTAAAAAATATGCTGAATTTTTGCTTTAGACTCTGAGTTTTTCAGCAGGGCCGTTGTACAAAAAATAATAATATCATCTTTGCAGCACCTAATTCTTACAGGGGCACGAAACATAATCAAAAATATTATATATCCTCACCGCTATGTGTGTACCGAAGCTTGTTCTCTGTATCTCCAGAGAACAGTTGCAGAACGAATGGGTGGGAAATGCTGGGAAACAGATTTTAACTAAGCATTTGCAGAAGCTTCCCAATGGTAAGAGCTGTTCAGCAGTGGAACAGACTGTCTCAGGAGGTGGTGGGCTCTCCTTTGCTGGAGGTATTTATTTAGAGGTTGGAGTGCCATCTGTCAGAGATGCTGTTGCTACAGCCTGCATTGCAGTGGGTTGGTCCAGATGAGTTTGAAGCTTCTTCCATGAAATTTAATTCTGCGGAAACTGTCCTGGCCCATGCTGTTCCTACCAGTTAGCATACAACTTGGGGTTGAAATGTCTGAACTGTCAGCATCACAGGCACCCATTAAGCAGAGGTTTGGGGGACCTTTGGAGCTCCAGATGTTGCTAAACCACAACTCCCCACATCCCTGGACATTGACCATGCTTGCTAGGAGTTGTTGTTCAGCAACATCGAGAGGGCCTAAGGTTTCCCACACCTGATTTAATGCATGCCCCTGATCCCAACAGTTCAGGCATTTCAACCCAACTTGTATCTTACTAATAACTGGCATTAGAACACAAGGAGAGCTCTGCTGCAATGCTGCAATAGAGCATAGGTACATCTAGTCCACCATTCTCTTCAGCTGCAGCCTTGGAGAGCAACCATGACAATCCTCTGCTAGCCAAGAGAGCCAGTGTGGTGCAGTGGTTAAGAGTGGTAGACTCGTAATCTGGGGAACCGGGTTTGTGTCTCCACTCCTCCACATGCAGCTGCTGGGTGACCTTGGGCTAGTCACACTTCTCTGAAGTCTCTCAGCCCCACTCACCTCACAGAGTGTTTTTTGTTGGGGAGGAAGGGAAAGGAGAATGTTAGCCGCTTTGAGACTCCTTCGGGTAGTGAAAAGCGGGATATCAAATCCAAACTCTTCTTCTTCTTCTTCTTCTTCTTCTTCTTCTTCTTCTTCTTCTTCTTCTTCTTCTTCTTCCTTCTTCACAGCAGACCATAGCATCACCAATCACCCGATAGACAAGGAGCACACGCCGTGGTGAATTCATAACTTGTGAAACTATGCTTAGTTTCCTTCCACAGCTTCGAAAACTTTCTGTATGAACTGTCTGTGCCGTTTGTCTGCATAAGAGCTCCAATAAAGGGATTTATTTTTATTTTTTTAAAAGCAAAGCTTTATACATATAGCTGGGACTTAAAGGATCAGATTTTCTAACCTCTTTTCTCCAAGCTATTTCCACACACACCCCATGGCAAGCATAATAACACCATTCATGTCACTTGCAGCACAAGCTGGGAAACAGTGCCCTCTGTTTAAGCCCCGAGGCAGGTCTTAACACTTTGCCCACACCATGCAATACTGGTGGGGCAGAACATTGCCAGAAATCCTGCTTTTGTTTACATGCATGGGCCCAGCAGGCATGCAACCAGGACCCCTGCTTCGATTGTTCTTGATAAGCTGTGATCTTGAGGACCCATGTGGCCATTCCCTATGGGGCTCCTACTGGGGCTCCAAAGAAGGTATACGGAACAATGGGCACAAGCGTTCCCTTTATAACACTGCTAAGCAGGAACCAAACAGTCTGTATGCTGAGGACAGGCTGTGCTGTGGAAGGCAGAAAAGAATTATGTGCGTAAGTCGAATAACAACACACGAGAACGTGTCTGGAAACTGGTGAGACACTGCCAGGTGCAGAATCAGCTCCAAGTTCAGAACATACGAAGAGCTCTGCTGGATGTGGACAATCCAGTCTAGCATCCTGTTGTCACAGTGGCCAACCAGAGGCCTGGGGAAAACCTGCTAGCAGGACCCAAGTGGAAGAGCATTCTTCCTGCCACTCGATTTCCAGCAACTGGGTTTCCAGGGTGGGTGGTGGGTGGGGCACAAAAGCATTTGGTCACAGGCTTCAGAAGTGAGAGCCTACCTCCTTGCCATTCTCACCACTGGATTTAAAAGGGCAGGGCAGGGCTGTGCTTGGGTCCTGCTTGCAGGTTTCCTACAGGCATCTGGTTGGCCACTGCAAGAACAGGATGCTGGGCTAGGTGGACCATTGGCCCAATCCACCAGGCTCTTCTGACATTAAACTAAGTATATTTATTTAAGGCCCAAGCAGAGAGAGAGAGCTTCAGAAATGGACATAAAGAACAAAACATACAATTAAATACCTATACAGTGGTAGCTTTGTTCTCAAACTTAATCCGTTCCGGAAGTCCGTTCCAAAACCAATGTGTTCCAAAACCAAGGCGTGCTTTCCCTTAGAAAGTAATGCAAAACAGATTAATCCGTTCCAGACTTTTAAAAACAACCCGTAAAACAGCATTTTAAAATGAATTTTATTGTCTAACGAGACCATTGATCCATAAAATGAAAGCAATAATCAATGTACTGTACCATAAAATAAATAAGACAGCATTGTAGATTATTAAAATTACAATTGATTTTCCCCGCTTACCTGCACTGATGATAGTCATTGTTTGGATATTGGGGGTGTGGCTTTTATCCATTTCCGGAGTCACACAATCAATCAATCAATCAATCAATCAGTAGCTGAACTAGGTTCCAGACAGCCACAAAAACAAATCAACCGAAAAAGCCACAAAAACGCAAAGTAAATAGCAAAAACAAAAGCGCCAAACTTAATCTGTTCTGGAAGTCCGTTTGACTTCTGAAATGTTAGAAAACCAAGGCACAGCTTCTGATTGGTGCAGGCGCCCCAGAAACAATAGCTGAAAGCCGCATCAGACGGTCGTTTCCGAAAATCGTTCATAAACCAGAACACTTACTTCTGGGTTTTCGGTGTTTGGGAATCAAGGTGTTTGAGTACCAAGGCGCTTGAAAACCAAGGTACCACTGTACTTTACTTATTGGGTACTGGCACCTTCCCCCACCTCCAAAAAGCATGGCACTTACTGTAAAAACATCATGGTGAGTACTGGCACCTTTTTTCCCTATAATAAGCTCTGCTTATAATAGTTATAAGATACATTATTTTCACCAACATATGCATCTTTATGCATGCTTTTGGGTTGAAGAACTGTGTCACAAAATCCAAAGAACTGCAAATTTCAACTCTTCAGTTCACTTGTTGGTTCGGGAAATACAAATTAAAACGCAAAAGGAGCAAATTTCTCCTCAACCAGCACCCCCTCGGGATTATCTGCTAATACAACCATTGTCCTCCGTAGGCTTCTGATGAGGTCTTCAATATGTGCAATGTGAATAAAGTATTGGAACATTTGACATGTCTGTCTCGACTACAAATTCTGCAGTAGATCAATCTCTTGCATTCTCTCGTCCCATCCCCCACACACACCCCAATCATTTTTGCCCAGGATTTCTTACTCAGAGTGTTGGCAAAACTAAAGGCGGTGAAATTCCAGCATCACTAGGCCTACTGCATCTGTGTTTGCGTTATTAATTAGCTAATCAATTAATGCTTTCAGCATAATTTTAATCAGAATAGGTCCCTGGATGTATATTAGGCAAAATAGCAGAAACTATCAATATATGTTTGTTTGCTTTTTAAGCATCTGGTTAAATCTCTGCATCTGATTTTCTCACCTAAAGAAATATTTTTGCTGTCATCTGCAGGCATTTGATGCAGGCCAGGTTATGCAGTCAGGAATCTCAAGAGATTCCCCCTCTCTCTCTTCCTGGCAGAATTGTACGGGCGGGCAAAGAAACCAAGAGTTGAATGAATGAAGCAAAAAGAAAGCAGTTTTAACAGAGTACCAACAAAAATATACTTCTTTATTAGATTTGACTCACCTTAAGTTTTAAATCAAACTCAAGCAATCAAATTTTCAATGTCTGATCAGCTGAGAAATAAGGATATTAAATATGATTAAATGTGATTGCATTTGAGTGTGAGGACTATTCTTCCATTACTGCTTTGATTAAAAAAAGTAATCTGAGCTCTGAGGTAGAGAAAAGTTAAATGTGGCAGGGAAAGAAAAGAAGACAAAGTTTGCTTCCTTCTCTTTAGAAGCTGCGGGGGGAATCAACCCACCTCTTCGAGAAAATGGAATCACTTCCATTTTCTTTGCAGAACAGAAAACTATTTTGGGATGAGGTTTCTGTAACTTAGCATTATTCATGCTTTGCTTAAAAACAATGGGGGCAGGATACACAAGCAGAAAAGAAGGCAATACAATGAGGCTGATCCTAATAAATATAGGAAACCCTAGGCCAGGGGTAGTCAACCTTTTTATACCTACCGCCCACTAATGCTGATGGTAAAATTTCCTTACCGCCCACCAGCGCTCGATGGAAGGAGGATTCAGCTTGTGCCGTAGAACCCCCTACCGCCCACCTAGAATCCTGAAACGCCCACTAGTGGGTGGTAGGGACCAGGTTGACAACCCCTGCCCTAGGCAATTGTCCCTTTTTGTCTGCAGAAAGTGAGAATCACCTCCAGGGAGGGAAATTTTAGCAAAGAAAAAGAGAGTTTGGTAGAAGCAAATCAGCTACAGAATTGTTGGGGGTGGCGAGATGGGGTAGGTCAGTGTACTGTATTGTATTGTATTGTATTGTATTGTATTGTATTGTATTGTATTGTATTGTATTGTATTGTACTGTACTGTACTGTACTGTACTGTATTGTATTGTATTGTATTGTATTGTATTGTAGTTTGGCCTATTGAATTTAATGAATCATATGCATTCCCTACAAGCACTAGTAGGGTGGTCACATGTCCAACTTTAGAGAGACAATCCCCAATTTTAAGGGCTGCAAGAAGACATTCTTCTGTTTGAAGTGTTCCCCAACCTGAAGGGCTGTTTTGTCCAAGTCTGGGCTCCTCCTAGAGCCAGTGTGGTGTAGTGGTTAAGAGCGGTAGACTCGTAATCTGGGGAACCGGGTT
This sequence comes from Lacerta agilis, assembly GCF_009819535.1. NCBI lineage: Eukaryota > Metazoa > Chordata > Lepidosauria > Squamata > Lacertidae > Lacerta > Lacerta agilis. The sequence continues at coordinate 18,407,636 of NC_046312.1, forward strand.
CGCGTCTCCACTCCTCCACATGCAGCTGCTGGGTGACCTTGGGCTAGTCACACTTCTCTGAAGTCTCTCAGCCCCACTCACCTCACATAGTGTTTGTTGTGGGGGAGGAAGGGAAAGGAGAATGTGAGCCGGTTTGAGACTCCTTCGGGTAGTGAAAAGCGGGATATCAAATCCAAACTCTTCTTCTTCTTCTTCTTCTTCTTCTTCCTTTGGGAGAGAAGGAAGAAGGGCCATACTTAATTAATAGATAATAAATGTTGTTGTTGCCATTTGTCTGTCTTGAGAGACAATGGAGTGCACTTCCGGGAGTGAAGTCAAACCACTGCGCTAGTAGTGCCAAAATGACCTCTCCTGGACAGTGTATCTGGAGGTCCTGGGCTGCCCAGACAACAAGACCACCCTCTCGACCTTGCTGATATAGTCCAGAGGAAAGCAGGGCAATATGTTTGGCACCAGCTTGTCTGCAGGAATTGCTGGAAGGAGGCGTACAAGGCACCATCAAACCGTCCAATGTAAAGAAGGGGGAATGAGGGGTCTTGAAGCTGCCCACGAATGGTTAGCACCTGAACAGCAAACTGAGCAGCTCACCATCTTCCCCGCCATTGGGATGTGTGCTGTAGTTGCTGATAAGCTGTGATCTTGGAATGATATTGGAAAATCAATTAAAAAAATTATTTATTAGAAAATGTCAATAAAAGTATTCAATTCAAAAGGGGGGGAGTGGAATTCGACTTGAGAGGTATTAAGACTTCATTCAGACAGCACTTTATTCTGTTTCCCCATTATTTCCCTGCCTGGAAATTTTTGGTTCATTTTATGTGAATTTTCACGTAATGTGAAAGCCACATTTGGAAATCTAACAGAAGTTTATTGCTCAAATAATTATTTAACAATTTAGTCTTACCGTGGTAAGCGGAAGGCTAGGAAGAACAAGTTTATATTTTTAAAAAATAATTTATGTAATAAAAATATAATTGGTCTAAAATGAGTTTGGAAGATATAAAAGTATTAGGATATATGTATATGTATTGGTATAAGGTATTATAACTGTATTACAATTGTATTATTGTAATTGTAATTGTATGAATGTAATTGGATGTGTGTTATATGTGTATGTGTGAGTTATGTGTAAATGGAATTGTATAATGTATCACATAAACAAACAAACAAACAAACAAACAAACAAACAGAAGTTTATTGCTCATTTCCATGTCCTTTGCTTCCAGGAAGAAGAAGAAAAAAAACAGAACAGGAAACCTGGAAAACCACAAGAGTTTTGCACTGTAATTTGCCCCCTGTTTTCATAGTTCATGTGACAAAGTTTGAGATGGTATTATAGAATGAAGTTCTTTCCCACTATTATCATGGGTGGATTTTGGGAGAATGGAAACACACCTGTGGCAACAGGTTCAATGACATCTGCTGTTGTGTCACACCACACCCACTGGAGTGAATGAAATTTAGCATGACGTGGCAGTACATTGATCAAATAGCCGCAGTTCCACAACACACCGGGTAATGCGGTGTAAAAGGAGTGGTAGAAACTAAGACAAAAGTGGTAGCATTATATAACCAGGAAAATTAACACGATGCTCCACTGCAATTCTTCAGAATCTGTGTGTTTATGTGTGCAGGGTGGGGAGTAGTGGGGAGGGGGAGTCTACCCTTGGAAATGAGATAAATGGCAAAAGAAAAGCAGAGATCATTCATTTTCAATTCCTAATTGAAAAGTTGGCTTCTGACCAAGAGCAGGCAATGGCCAGTAGCTGAAGCCCTCAGGATACTGCGACTAGGTTCCTCTGCCTCAAAAAGATAAATCACAAATTAATGTTATATTAGTGAAAGCAACGATTTTTTAAAATTGCACTCAAGAGGGGAAAGTGAGGAAAGGAATTCATAAAAATAGCACAAGATATGATGGAGAAAAACAGGTTGGTGAGAACATTAAGCAAGGCGTGACTATATTGCTGGCAGATTCCTAGCATAATATATAATCTTGCATCTAAAACCTTCCTGAGACAGGGGCGACTATGAACTTACAAATGCATATTTCTCTCCGCTTTCTTTAAAGCCTCTCATCATCTGCAGCTTCCCTTTCCTGGACTGGTGCCTGCTTGCAGCTAGCTGGAAAGAATTATCTGCACCAATGTATAGCCAGTGATCTAAAAACATTTAATACAGAAACATTGTCTAAAGGACATTACGGCTGTGACACAAGCTGTGAGAAAATAGCACCTTAAGTTATCCACTAACCAGAGTCACTCAGCACTTTTAACCTGCTTGGATAAATGAAGGTTCGGGAAGCCGCAGGAGGGCATAATTAATCTCGGCTCTCCTTTCCCTGTCCCTCCTTCCATTTTAAAAATATTAAGCACAAGCCACTGAACACACTAATATAGAAACATTGTAGAATTTCCTTGAAGCAGGGTGGAGGTAAACATGCAGGCCTTTCTTTCGGGGTTTTGTTATCTCCCTGTACAGTGGTACCTCAGGTTAAGAACTTAATCCATTCCGGAGTGCCGTTCTTAACCTGAAACTGTTCTTAACCTGAGTTACCACCTTAGCTAATGGGGCCTCCAGCTGCCGCCGCACGATTTCTGTTCTCATCCTGAAGCAAAGTTATTAACCCGAGGTACTATTTCTGGGTTAGCGGAGTCTGTAACCCGAAGCGTCTGTAACCCAAGGTACCACTGTACATGAGGAGCACCAGGTTGCAGTGGATGTAATCCATCAGAACTGGTACTCAAAAGTTGCCTGCTACGTACATATATGACTGGCTAGGAGTGGTGTCCTGGGGCTGCTCTTAGATCTAGCTTTGTCTATGGATGCACAAGTTGCCTCTGTGGAAGGGATGGGGGAACAATTCAATTCAGTTTGCATTTAAAAGTTAATCTGCTTAATTTTTGCTTCCAGAAACAATACGCAGACAGAAACACAGACTTCATGCTTCTCCAAAATGTCTCAATGAGTTCTGCAGTCATGTGTAGACAAACATATATATTAGGGGGGAATGTGTATAAAAATGCAATTTTTTTACTAACTTTAAAGCACACTATATTTAGGGAAATTGCCTTGTATTAGGCAACACAACATTCAAACATATTTGTTAGGAGAAACCTGCACCACAATGCTAGAGAAATTTTTCTTTTTTCTTTTTAATGCAAACAGGTGTGGGGAACTGAACATCACACTGGAAAAGAGAGAGAAATGGACAGAAAAAGAAACTGACAGATTCTTTCCAACCAAGCGCCGCCACCAATTTCACATAAAGAATCCATCTGAATCAGCAATGGAAACTAACTAGGGCACTGGTGGTAGCAAAATATTCTCCATCTGAGCACAGCAGGCTAGCTTAGTCTTCTTCTTGGGCGATCACTCATAGCCGAGTAAGATTGTCTTCCATAAACACAGTTTTAACAATGAGTCCATAAGTGACTGTTGAGGCCAGTTTGGGATCCACACATCCTTCCACAGTGGGAACATGGGTTTCCGGGTGGGAGTTGATCACGGTGAGGGTTTGCCAAGCGTGCTTTGCTCTTAGCACGTTTCTCCCTTGCATCCTGAGTTCGAGTGCATTCAAAGCCCATGACACCTTTCGTAAAGACTGTTCTCCAATTGGAGCATTTGCAGGCAAGTGTTTCCCAATTGTTGGTGTTTACACTACATTTTTTTAAAATTTGCCTTGAGACAGTATTTAAACCTCTTTTGTTGACCACCAGCATTACACTTTCCATTATTAAATTCGGAATAGAGTAGTTGCTTTGGAAGAAGATAATCAGGCACCCACACAACATGTCCAGTCCAACAAAGTTGATGTTGAAGAATAATTGCTTCAACACTGGTGATCTTTGCTTTTTCCAGTACAATGGTATTAGTTCGCCTGTCTTCCCAAGTGATGTGTAAAAATTTTCAGAGGCACCAATGATGGAATCTTTTGAGGAGTTGGAGATGGCGTTTATAAGTGGTTCATGTTTCACAAACATACAGTAAGGTTGGTAGTACAATAGCTTTCTAAACAAGCATTTTGTTTCTCTGCAAATGTCCCGGTCCTCAAACACTCTACACTTCAATCAGGAGAAAGCCACACTTGCAGAGCTCAGGCGATGCTGGATTTCGGCATCAGTGTCGGCCCTTGTGGAAAGATAACTGCCCATGTAGGAGAAGTGATACCAAACACACAAAGATCGTAACCGGCTGCTAAAGTAATCACTTTAGCAGCCAGTTACGATCTTTGTGTGTTTGGTATTACGTCAGTCGTGACCTTGGTTCTTTTGGGTGTTAATTGCATGTAGGAGAAGTGATCAACATTTTCCAAAGTTACACCATTGAGTTGGATTTGTGGCGTTGCAGACAGGTTATTTTGTACTTGTTGGTGCAGCACTTTGGTTTTTTTGGATGTTGAGCGATAGGCCAAGCTTTTCATAAGCTTCTTTGAAGATATTTAGGATGGTTTGGAGGTCATCCTCTGAGCGTGCGCACACTACGATGTCATCAGCATACTGAAGCTCTATGACAGAAGTTATGGTAACCTTACTTTTTTATTTTAGCCTGCTCAGATTAAAGAGCTTTCCTTCTGTTCGATATATGATCCCTACTCCAGTGGGGAGTTTCCCTTTGACAAAGTGTAGGATGATGGCAATGAAAATAATGAATAGAGTTGGGGCAACAACACAATCCTGTTTAACACCTGATCCCATTGTGAATGGTTCACTTTGAGAGCCATTGTTGCTGTCATATTATCATGGAGGAGCCGAATGATGTTCACAAATTTATCTGGGCAGCCAATTTTCAGAAGGACAGTCCACAGGGCATTACAATTTACAGTGTCAAAAGCCTTAGTCAGGTCAATAAACGCCATATACAGGGGTTGGTTTTGCTCTCTGCATTTTTCTTGAAGCTGTCTCCTAGCTTAGTAGACACAAAGGGATTGATGTGGGAGGCCACTGCCCTGGAATCTGCCACCTGAGGCAGGTGCTTCACTCTGACTGGTAGAGCCGGCCCAGGTCAGTAATGTTTCATAATGGAGGAGGGGTGCAAAGGGCAAGCACAAATTTGGCACAAAAATAATGGCACTGCAAGTATACAGCTATGTCCCAGTTTCCTTCAGTTTAAATGTTGGATGGTATGGGATTAATCTTCCATCTATTAAAAACACCACCTGTTCTCTAAGACACAGCCTTAACTTGAACAAAAATCAAGAGGCATTCAAGAAGCAATTAAGCTGACAAAATCTTCACCTCCATTTCATCTTACTACCAGTCTGTTTTCTACGGTTTGCATCCCAGTTAAATCATTGTTCAAGGGTTGTTTTTGTTGTGTTTAACTTTCATGCTTTTTTTAAAGTAACAAATTCTATAATGGATAGCTCTCCAATGCATATTAATTATCTAAGAGACCAGAGAGAATCCTGTGGTTAAATACATATTTATAAATCTTTTTAAAATGTACATTATTTACCTAATGGGGGGGGGAACCCACTCTGAAACAGTTATCCCTTTCTAATCAGGTAAATATAAATTTGCAATTTTTCATTTAACAATTATTTTCCTGAGTGCCTGGAAGGCTTCTTTTCAGCAACAGCTTTGTTGTGGGTTTCCAAAATACGAACTTGATTTTACACTCTTTGCTCAAGGAAAACATCAGGTGATGTTAGAAATGGTTTCTGAGCAATCCTTTGCCAGTATATCTCCATATTTTAAGACACATGCTATAGATCAGGGACGTCCAACTTCCAAGAGACAGCGATCTACTCACACGATTAAAATCTGGCAGTGATCTACCCCTTTTGGGGTGGGGGTTTCAGGTCAAAGTTGCTGAGCTGTTTTTAGGGAAGAACGTCCTGTTTTTTTCAGGGGTTCGGGTCAATTAAATGAAAAAAGGTGCTCACCGAGAGATAACTAATGACACAGTCAGCCTTGCTGCTTAAACTCCATCTTCCGTTCTAGCGATCTACAGGACGGGGCGAGGGGGTGGGGCTGGATGGAGGAGCCAGCAATGGACCACGATCTATCATAAACCTCCAGGGGATTGACCAGTCTATAGTATAGATGTTGTAAACACCATAGGGTCATAGGGAGCTGTCTTACACGGAGTCAAAACATTGGTCTGTTTAGCTCAGTATTGTTCTACACTGACAGGGAGTGACTATGTAACCTTTCAGACAGGAGTCTCTCCCAGCCCTACCTGGAAATGCCATAAATTGAACTTGCCTTCTGTATGCAAAGGAGATGGTCTGCCACTGAACTGTGGCCCAATCAGTGTCTACAATAGCAATGACACCACCTAGCAGGAAGGGCTTGCCATTATGGGGTGCATGTGATTGGCATCCAGTTCATAGGCTTGGATTCTGAGCTCCATTTAGCTCCTCAGATGCTTTTACTGGAAGCAACTTTTGCCAGTTCCCCCCTTCCCCCTACATCCCATTCCTTATTTCTGCTGGAAATGGGGAAGGGGGGAGCAGGATGGCAAGAAAGGGGGAATTCATGAAAATTGCCTCCACCACTCTTCCACCACTGGGATACCTCTGCTGGATCAAACGTCTTCCATGAATGCCCTTTGAGTCACAGAAAGGTGGCTCAGACTGCAATCCTTTACTGGCTTGCCTGTCAGTGAGACCCACCAAATTCTATGAGTCTTACTTCTGAGTAGTAATGCATAGGGTTACACAATTGGATGCACTCCTGATGTTGCACCACAACTCCTACAACTCCCCAAACATTGGCCAATGAGGAAACCAAGTGAAGGTTGTTTTTTGCATAGCATTAACAGGAAAGTTCACGTGAAAGTGACCGTTCTTCATTATCAGCAAGGGACCCTGCTGTGAAGAAGGAAATCCTGCTGTGAAGTAATTGCTATTTTAATAAATAAATAAACAAACAGTGCCCAATTAAATCAAGGGTGGTTTGGGACAGGTTTGCTTTCAATTCTTTTCACCCAATACTTGACGTGCAGAGCAATCCTATTCCTCTCTCATAATAGTAGAACTTGAGGTCATCCAACAAACCTGAATGTTGGTAGATTTGGGACAGGCAAAAGAAAGTACCTCCTCACAAAGTTTGTGGTTTTATATTTTGATTTTGTTCTGTGAACTGCCCTGAGACCTCCATGTATATGGCAGTATATAAATTCAACAAAGAAGAAGAAGAAGAAGAAGAAGAAGAAGAAGAAGAAGAAGAAGAAGAAGAGATTTGGGGGATCTCAAATTTCACTGGCGCCCTGTTTGACACTAAAATTCGGCGTCCCCGCCTCTCACATTCGGTTCTACAGCATTGTTGTGGCGCCCCCTGCAGCACAGTGGCACCCTGTGCAGCTGAACAGGCCAAGCTACCCTCAAACCACCTCTGATTAAGCTATGTAAATAGCTACCACAGGAGATGGTGATGGTTGCCAAAAGAGGTTTGGATAAATTAATGGAGGGTAAGGCTATCAAAATGGCTACCAGCCACGATGGCCACATATCACTGCCATTTTTTTTAGGCTGTGTCCTTTGAATACCTGTTGCTGGGAAGCCCAAGCAAGGAGAGTGCTATGAAGATCCCATATGCATCTGGTTGGCCACTGTGAGTATAGGATGCTGGACTAGATAGGTCTGATGCAGCAGAGGTCTTCTTACATTCACTGAGAAGGAAGTCCACTGTGTTCAATGGGAATGCACTCCCAGGAAAACGTGCTTATTAGAGTTGCACCCTAAAGGCTGCATCCCTAATTCACAATAAACAGGGGTGAATATAAATGATTATTCTGGAACCATTGTGTTTTTAATTCATACCCCTTTCCCAGACTACAATCCTATGCATATTTGCTTGGGAGCAAGTCTAAGAATCATTTTCTAAGGGGCACAAATAGCATAATGGATAAAAAGAACAGCAGTGGTGACAATCCAGCTTTTTTGACAAAGGTATCCCATGTAAAGAGCATAATATTGTGTTACTCTAGCAGGCAATGCAACAATAATGCAAAACAGCTTCTTTCTTTCTTTTTTTTGAAATTTTATTAATTTTACGAATAAAAAATACAAATAAACGCACATCGATTTAAAAAAATTGTCCAGTTGCACCTTATAGACTTTATAGAAGTGTGCATGCACACGAAAGCTTATACCAGAACAAACTTAGTTAGTCTATAAGGTGCTACTGGGGAAATTTATTTATTTATTTTGTTTTGATTAATTTAATTTATTTTATTTTGACTGCGACAGACCAACACAGCTACCTACCTGAATCTAGAAACATCGATAAAGTAACACTATATGTAGAGATTCTCCGAATCTCACGACTCCCCCCTCCCATCCTGTCCATGGAGTCTTGTTTTAAAACATCTACAACTGCATATTAGTTTGTACTTCAATTATTATATCGAACCATATCATCCATAATGTTTTTTACCCTACAAGTGTGTCAAAATCCTGCTCTTGTTTCCAGCTGCTTACAGTGGTCTCCTAAATAACTTGTAATTTTTCCCCATTCTTTTATAAAGTTTTTATTCTCTTGATTTCAAAACTCAGAAAGCAAAACAGCTTCACTCTGCTATGATGCCTGTTCCTCGGTGCCTTGGTGTGCTTTTGCTTCTGGTCTGGTCTATAATGCTGATTAGTAGGTGTTAAACCAGCCCTAGAGAGGCAGGTGGAAATGCTGTCCTGGTTCCTTGTCAGGTATGGATAACCTGTGGCTGTCGAGATGCTGTTGGACAGCAACTTCCATCATCCATTACCATTGGCCAAGCTGGCTGGAGATGATGGAAACTGGAGTCCATCAACATCTGGAGATCCACAGGTTCCCCATCCTTGCTGTATACTATAACTAAGTGAATAGGTCCTCCTAACTCTTATCCAGGAATGAACTCCCAAATTCTTCTTGTTGTGACACCAGGTTGGGCACCGATAGCTTCAACCAGGGTTTCCCAAACTTGGGTTTCCACCAGTTTTTGGACCACAACTCCCATCATCCCTAGCTAGCAAGACCAGTGGTCAGGAATGATGGGAATTGTAGTCCAAAACAGCTGGACACCCAAGTTTGGGAAACCCTGGCTCAGACAGTACATCTGCAATGGGCCAGGAGTCAGCTTCACCTGCTGAGCAGCAGCCTGAAGGAGCAGAAGGCGAAGTGACTCCTCTACCTGCTTCTTGCTCCTGGTGAGAACCGGCTGGCTCCAGCTTTCTTAAGCAGGGTTTTCAGCCTCAGTCAGTTGCTGGAAACAGCATTCGTCGTTCCTGACCAGACCTTGCTGCTTCTTGCGACCTTGGACCCTCAGCTTTCTTGACCCCCAGATCATCTGACTATGTGAACTGAGATACTCCTAACCTTAGGACTGGACTGGACCTTGTATATGGACTCTGCTGCCAGACAAGTACCCCCCTGAGATTTGGCTGGTTGGCTGGCTTCTCCCTCCACTGACCTCTGCCGTGGCTGGCAGCACAGGACCACGACAGCATCCCAAGAGCACATTCATTCCCCATTTTGCTACCCTTCTTGCCAAAGCAATCCAAGAGGAATGAAAACCCTTCAAATCCAACAGGCTTGTAAGCTGCCATCACACAGTTCTGCCAGTGTTTATAATATGTCAAAAGCATATTGTCAAAGAAGTAATAGTTAGTGGGCTATTATTCCTTTGTTCAAGCCTGCAGGAACATAATACATTTGGGTTTTCCACTTTGAATCTCCAAGCGTACGTCTGCCTGTTTCTCCCTCTCTCTCTGAGGGAAGTATAAAGAGATTAGTAACAAACATCATCTCATAACTTCTTCTATCCAACCTTGTAAATCTGATGCTGCTCTTGGTTAAAAGCACTGGTGTTAAATACTAACATTGCCTCTCTCCTTGCGTCTTTCCGACTCTTTGCTTTTCTTTGCAGATTTCAAGGTGATGACAAAAGGGAGAACAGTCTTAGCATTTGTTAATACCCACTTGACCCACAAAAGAAATTCACCAGCATTTGCAGCTTCTAATTTAAAAACCATTAGACCGTTCCGCTTGGCGGACCAGATCTAAATATTCTTAAAGGGGTGGTTTAATTTAATCATTACCTTAACAAGCCCCCTTTTAAAATGATGATCCGCCAAATTCAGGGGATTTGTTTTGGAATCTGATCCAATAACTGGCTTTGTACAAAGAGAAGCATAGCTGCATCTGATTTGGTTCAGAACGGGGTGATAATCATGAAAATTACTTTGCATATTTAATCACTGTGAAAACATGAGTACAAACTACTTTCTAGAGATTACCTTAAAAAAAAAATTAAAAGCTTCAGGCTTTGCAACAAGCATGCCAAGTACTTTGATTTACAGAGAATTATTTGGATTTTATAGAAAGCTCAATGTTTCAAAGACTTCAAGCTAGTCAGCCACTGGCAAAGAAACAGTTATCACAGTGAAAGCAAAAGCAAAAATAAAAATAAAAAATTGGAAGGACACCTCGTGACTTCTTTAAACATAATGTTCAGACCAATTACTTCAGCTGTTGCAGCACATATTTTTTCATATTATTATGTAAGTGGTATGTTATACTATCAGCACACAACTGAAATGGTTTAACTACTGACCAAGGAATCCTAGAAGTTTCGTCTGTTAAGATTTCTTCAAGCATGCTTTTGAAGATCGACACATTTGAACTTCTAATCTCAGCTCTGAAAAGTAAAGGCTTAGTTCGAAATATGATACGGCTTAATTAGGGATGGGGAGAAACTTGATTTACTATGCACTGAAAGGTGAACCTACGGAATTAACACTTTCCAAAATAATACGCAAACCAAAATGCAGACACCCATTGAAATTTGCACTGCTCTGAATTTTGCAAGGCAGGTTTCCAGCCAAGTAAAGGAATATACTGGGGATAAAGTATGCATACAAATGGACATCTTGGTGAAAATTGAATTACAAAAATGCATTATATTGAGGGAAATTGCTTTGCAAAGATATTTGGAAAAATTGCATGCAAATGTATTAGGAGAAATTAGCACTGAAATGCTGGTGATTTTTCATGGGAATTTTTTAAAAAAAATCATGCAGAAATGTAGAGAACTGAGCTTCTGATTGGAAAAATGAGAAACTGATACAAACCAAAACTGATGTTCACACATCCCTACTTTCAAGTAAACGTCATAGCCTGCAAACTGGTCCTTGCTCTCAATTGCTCATGAGTGATATAATTATCACACAGCCAAATGTATACAACTATATACTGTTGTGACATCACCCTGCAATCTACACAAACTCTAACTGGATAGGACTAACCAATGAAGGAAAAAGTTGCAATGGGAAACAACTGGGGGAAAGGCAACTGAAGCTGCTGAAGCCAATAGAAAGAATGTTGCATAATAATATCAACACACAATATTTGCACAATTTTGGCAGGAGGGCAACAAAATCTACCTGAAAATTAAAACTCAAGTTTCTACCTGAAGGAATAAATTTAAATGTCGCTGTAATATATACTATGGTGCAGTGGAAAGAAATTAGAGAACCTACTATTCTTAGGAACTGCAATTGTCAGCTGATTAACAAATTTGAAAGTGATTAATGATTTTACTTTTTACTGCATAACAAGTTAATTAATTCATTATATTTAAATAAAGGTGAATATTCCCAAACAATCAACACCGGTAGGTATCCCTTGGAGATAGCAAAATGAGCATGAAATAATTTAAAATTTAATAAATCTATTTTCTTTGTTTAGTATTAGAAGGAAGAAAAGCTTCTCTTAACACTTTCATTTCATTACAAGAACCAAAATGGCCTCAGAAAGGCACCCACTAAGTGTGCTCAACTGATTTAAAGTGGTCCCTAATTTAAGGAACGTTGTTGTTGATCAATGTACTTTTACTCAACTAATTAATGTTTGCAGTCCCAATAAGAGGTAAGTCCAAAATATTCAGGGAAAATGGTTCAAAAATAATTTACTTTAATATACATCTCCCACCTTTTTATTTCATGCAAACATTTGTGTAATTGTCATTTCTTTTGCTCTACAAATAGTCTCTCCAGTGGTCTGCACTCCACAGCCTTCCCAGGAGTCCATGGTTACAGGACAGTCCAGCCAAGGACATAGTAGAGTTTTGAGGACATGATGAATGGGAAGGTTTCAGACCTTTCCAAGAGACAATTGTGCAATGGAAGAGAACAGTCAGTCTCACACACCCTTTGGCCACCTCACAAGTAAGGTAAGTAAAAAGTGTGCTAGAATTAATGTCTCGAGCACCCTGAGAAAGAGGTGGGAGGGCAGAAACAGCTTCTTTTGCAAGGGGAGAAGATTATCTGGGAATCTGAGGGCAGAATAGCAAATATACACAATCGCTTCAATCCTCCATCCAATGAGATTAATTAAATCCCACTGGTTGGAGGATTCCAACCCCTCGGTTGGTACTTTTTAATGGTTTCTCCAGAGTAGTTGATGCCAATATAAATGACCACCACTCACTGAAGTCCAAGTCATATGAACCAACTTAGGTCAGCCTCCTGTTGGCTGGGGCTGATGGGAGTTGCATCCAGAATATCCAGAAGACACCAGATTGGCTGAGGCCAGCTTCTGTCATCTGACAATTTGGCCAGGTTTATTCATCTCACCTGATGATTAAAGAATTTGTGTACCCTGTGTTTGTAAGTCTTTGCCCAAACTTACCGCCCATGGGATTACAGCCTTAGTTGATCAAACGTATGATTTAGTCAACTAACCAATTCAGTAACTCGTTCTGCATAAACATATTTTGAGTAATGAAGACACATCATAGCAGCTTGGAAGAGTCATTCTCTCTTGTGTAAGGAGTATTGCAGTCCTCCCTGCATGATTGTTACATATCCTTGCATTTTTTAAAAAAAGTTTTTAAAAATTGCTGCCCATTGCTATTCCATTGATCATTCTAACCCATTAAGAAAAAGAGCTGCAACACTGAGTTGATTCACAGTAAATTTATCTGCTATATCCAAATATACTGCATATGCAATATCTGCAACAGGCAAATCTTGAAGGGCTGTAACGCACAAAAAATACTATTGCCCTCAAACATTACTGCCTCAAATTGCTCATTTTAAAGTTTCCTTTGTACATAAAAGTGCACACAGAAACAAAACATCATTTGCCACCAGCTTACTATAAAAGGTAAAGGACCCCTGACCATTAGGTCCAGTCGCGGACGACTCTAGGGTTGCGGCGCTCATCTCGCTTTACTGGCCGAGGGAGCCGGCGTACAGCTTCCGGGTCATGTGGCCAGCATGACTAAGCCGCTTCTGGTGAACCAGAGCAGCACATGGAAACGCAGTTTACCTTCCCACCGGAGCAGTACCTATTTATCTACTTGCACTTTGACGTGCTTTCAAACTGCTGTTGGCAGGAGCAGGGACCAAGCATTGGGAGCTCACCCCATTGCGGTGATTCGAACCACAGACCTTCTGATTGGCAAGGCCTAGGCTCTGTGGTTTAGACCACAGCGCCACCCGCATTACTATAGCTTACTATAGGAGAGGCCTAAAAGGCATCCTTGTTCAGGTACACAGAAATGGAAGCTGAAGCACACGATTATACCGTGTACTTGCCCCATCTCTATACTTGTCATTCAGAGACAAGTACATTCCTCGTCGCTGTGCCTGAACCACAGAACCGGCAGTCTAGAGGTTAATGAACAAAGCTTCTCTCACATATGCACAGACCAGATAATTTCCTTTACCGCTCACGATAAGTTGGAGGAGCTTTTGAGTGACAGGCCAATTTGTCAATCAAATACAAAGTATGGAGGGAGCCTCCTCTGCATAATTCTACACTACAGATCAAATATAACCTCTGGTTGTACACCAGGTAGGAATGGACAGCTAAGGTTACCGAGTCCAAAAGGAGTCACAGAAATCCTCCACAACTTCTGAGTGCTATGTCTTTCTGAGGTTATCATTGCCTTAAATTAATCACTGTTAAAACGGAGGCGGCGGGGGGAGAGAAAATGAAAGAAAAGAGGGGGAGGGAGATTGAAAGTCCCTTTTTCTGGGAGTTTGAATACCAGCAAGGGTGTCTGTATAAATTTGTTACTGAGCCTTTACGTCTGTGTTTTTATATTATAGCCGGAATTAAGTTTTTAGGTCTCAACACTAGCCCCTTGTAGAACAACATCCCATGCAGGCTTTCCCCCCCCCCTCTCCCCCCACTTTCTTGAAAGCTGTGTTTGAACAGCGGTTCCCTTCATTTAATATTAGCCACTTCAGTTGATTTCTTTGCTAAAACCTGAATTATGAAAATCGCTTGTCAATTACCCCGGATACCTGTGTAAAAGAATTACTGCACATTCACAGCAAACTTTATTTTCACCACTTTCCAGTAAAAGCTAATTCAGAATAACTCCATTTAACAGTTATTTTATGCTGAAATACTGAATACCTCGGGGAGTCTTTTAGGGATTTTAAAGTCTCATTATTTATAAATGATTCATGCTGCATTTTCAGAAAAACCTACAATTAGTGTGGGTAGTACATAGACTCCTTTGGGAAAGGTGGAGAATAAAATGCACAACAAAATATACATGCATTATATACAGCCTTTTAGCTTTATTGTTTTGCAGTGGACTATAAAAAGAAAAGAACCGGGGGAAAGTAGGGAGAGCGGGTGGGTTCTTTCTCTTAACCTTTTTAATATATGTCTCAGCCAACAGTCCTTGGTGAAGCAGCAACCCTTGAACTATTTGTTCAACCCACAATATTCAATTTGGATGCAGGTTTCCTTCTGATTTGTGCACTGCCCAGCTTTGGGGGCAAATGGACAGGGTACTGACAGCCGGAAACTTTTGATGACTGAATGGGGCAAATTTCTCCATCACTTCCCGTCTCGCATGTGCTTGAGGAGTCCAAAATGCTTTCATGCCACAAGAGCACTAGCAGACAGCAAGAATGGATGGATGAGTTGCGTTCTACAGGGGCCTCATGGCTGTGGGATTATTTAATGGCCCCTCACAATTGCAGGCTGATCGCCGAAGAATTGATGCTTTTGAATTATGTTGCTGGAGGAGACTCTTGAGAGTCCCATGGACTGCAAGAAGATCAAACCTATCCATTCTCAAGGATATCGGCCCTGAGTGCTCACTGGAAGGACAGATCCTGAAGTTTAGGCTCCAATACTTTGGCCACCTCATGAGAAGAGAAGACTCCCTGGAAAAGACCCTGATGTTGGGAAAGATGGAGGGCACAAGGAGAAGGGGACGACAGAGGATGAGATGGTTGGACAGTGTTCTCGAAGCTACTAACATGAGTTTGGCCAAACTGCAGGAGGCAGTGAAGGATAGGCGTGCCTGGCGTGCTCTGGTCCATGGGGTCACGAAGAGTCGGACACGACTGAACGACTGAACAACAACACAATTGCAGAAGAGTGAAATGGAGATTGTAGGGCTGGAAAAACACTCTTGATGGGAAGCCTGGAGAGCCACTCAGTACATAGTACTGAGCAAAATGGACCAATGAGTGGACTTGGTGTAAAACCTGGGCTCAATGTTCCATTCATACCAAGGCACTGGGATTAGGGATTGGGCATATTCATTGAGAATAAGGCTATTAATGGCTAGTCAGCCACTGTGACAACAATATACTGGCACTGGCTGCCAGTGAGCTTCCGGGCCCAATTCAAAGTGCTGGGTTTGACCTATAAAGCCTTAAAGAGCTCAGGACCGCAATACCCCAAGGACCGCCTCTCCCCATACAAACCAACCCAGATCCTGCAATCATCAACTGAGACTCTGAGATCATTTGGACTAGCATGAAACAGCAGGAGGGGAACCAATGGCTTCAAGTTACAAGAAAGGAGATTCCAACTAAACATAAGGAAGAACTTTCTGGTGCTAAGAGCTGTTGAGAGTGGAAAGATCTCCCACAGGAGGTAGTGGACTCTTCCCTTGGAGGTTTTGAAGCAGAGGTTGGATGGATATCTGTCATGGATGCTTTAGCTGAGTTTCCTGCAGGGGTGAAATCTCCTTTCTTGTAACCTGAGACCATTGGTTCAGGTCCTACCCTCCGGAGCAGGAGAAAACAAGCTTGTCTTCTATGTGACTGCCCTTTATATCTCTGAAGGAGGCTATCATATCTCCTCTGTCTCCTCTTTTTTCATGCTAAATATTCCCAACTCCCTCAACTGTTCCTCATAAGCCTTGGTTTCCACATCTTTGATCATCTTGGTCACGGGGACACGGGACAATGAATTCAAACTACAAGAAAGAAGATTCCACCTAAACATTAGGAAGAACTTCCTGACAGTGAGAGCAGTGGAATTTGCTACCAAGGAGTGTGGTGGAGTCTCCTTCTTTGGAGGTCTTTAAGCGGAGGCTTGACAGCCATCTGTCAGGAATGCTTTGATGGTGTTTCCTGCTTGGCAGGGGGTTGGACTGGATGGCCCTTGTGGTCTCTTCCAACTCTATGATTCTATGACTATCCTCTGCACACGTTCCAGCTTGTCAATATCATTCTTAAATTGTGTCACCCAGAACTGGACACGGTACTCTAGGTGTGACCTGGCCAAGGCAGAATAGAGTGGTACTATTACGTCCCTTGATCTGGACACTATACTTCTGTTGACACAGCCTAGAATAGCATTGGCTCTTTTTGCTGTTGCATCACACTGTTGACTCATGTTAGCTTGTATATCCCTTGATATTGGATATTTGTTTCTCTGTGTGCAGTACAAACATTGAGCTATAAACACTCGTATACCTGACCATAACTCGGGCTGAATCAGTAAGGTTGTTCCAGATCTTTGAAATGTGTGCATTCCCAAACAGAACGGGGGAGCATGTATCTTCACATGGGTTTGGTGATTATCATTAAATTGCCTCAAACATGATGTACCCTATTGGTGACCGTAAAATATACAAAAGAGTGCACTTTGGCATTGTCCCAGTTGCCTGGATACGAATCAGCAGGAACCAAGAAGGAAGCTCTTGTATAAATGGGAACATCAGCAAGAAGAAAGGCACAGCTTAGCGGCCAGTAAAAAGAGAATTGGTAACATGGTGGTATACCCTTTGTTTTAGGGGTTTTAACTTACTTGATCATTTTGTTCTTAATTTATTGCAGAATCCTACACCCCAACACTAGGAGGTATATACAATGTGCTGCTTGTTCGATGTGGCTTTCAGAGTAACACCAAATCTGGAGGTTGTGTACATTTGCAACTCACATCATATCCTCTTTATGAAGTGGCAGAAAAAAAGAAATAATGAAACCTACTGAAAAGCCCATTTTCTTTCTTTTGAAGCCGACAAAATGCACAAATTATGGCCTGAGCTTAATTCTATGGTTTATACCTTTGCATAATCAGATAAGTGAGCTTGAACTCTGTGCTTCTAGTTTATAGCAAGGTAAACTTAAACATACAGTCGGATCCAGAAATCCAGGAGAAGGAGAGAGGGGAGAAAAGACCCTGAACAGCAGAGCTCTTTTCCGGGGAGTGATGGATGCTTCACTTCCTCATTCCATGAGAAACTGGGCTTGGTCGCATCTCTGGGGGAACAAGCTGCTTCACTGCGTAACCTCCTTTCTTCCGTAAGCCTCCTCCAGTAGACTATCCCTACACTTAAGAGTCAAGCTTACAGCCGTTTCAGCCCATGCAGAGAAGCTATCACAGCATCTGAAACAGAGATGCCTGCCTGCCTGCCTGCAAACGAGCAAGTAGGTGGGCAAACAATAGACAGGAGCGAGCCATAATCAATGGCACAATCCCTGGCATGCATTCATGTGCTGAAGGGATGGGGCCACAAGTGAGTGGTGAGAGTGCAAGTGCTTTGCATGCAGGAGGTTGCAGATTCTGTGCCTGGTATCCCAGATTAACAAGGTCTGAGGTCTTGGGGTCTTGCTATTCACAGCAGACAGCCTAGAAGGCCCATTGTATGTTTACATGTAGCTGCATGCCTTTCTCCCCAAATATTACAGTTTTCACCATAAAATATATGGGGGTGCATGTTCGAAACATGCCATCTGTTCCAGAAAAATCATCAAGTGGCCTTTCCGCATAAGGAGGTTATGCTTTCTCATAGGACAATGGTCTCTTCCACACAGAACATCCCAACTGGTGAACTGCTCCCATGGCAGAGTCAATGCGACATGCTGACTGGTTTCAAATTCTCAATTAGACAGGGGGCTTGTTAGGGACCAGTCACTCTCCCTCTTGTCTCTCTTCTTCTCTTTATAATCTACCTCATGAGATTGGCAGCATGCAGGGCCTGCTGCGACACATTCCTTAGAGCAGGCATAGGCAAACTCGTCTGTTTTGGGACTACAACTCCCATCATCCCTAGCCAACAGGACCAGTGGTCAGGGATGATGGGAGTTGTAGTCCCAAAACATCTGGAGGACCAAGTTTGCCTATGCCTGCCTTAGAGGCTGGATCTGCTGCCTCCACAGTCGCCTCCTGATGGAGGCACTGCTGGTCTCCTCCCATCCCTAGGGAGGAAATGGCAGGGGCAGCCTTCTGGGGGGCCCTGGGCTCCACACCCACCCAGCATGATTCAGAGCGTGCCCCTTTTACCCCCACGACAGCCTTTGATTCCCACTCCAACCATTGGGTAAGGTTGATTTGATTCCCCACCTCCACTGTTCCTCATGTAGATCTTCAATGCCCTCTTCTTCCCTGGTTGGCAGTGGAGAGGCCATTTTGTACTTCTCCTCAGGTGTCAAAATGTATTGGGGCCCACCCTGGCACCATGTACCCTCAGCACCTTGGAGGAAAGACAATATACAATAATTAGAAACCAAGCAGCTAATCTTGCCATCCTGTACAAATGTTTTGGGGAATAGGTCCCAATTAAATCGATGGGAATTATTTCTGTGTAGACATGCACACAGTTGTCCTGCTAAACATTCCAGGGGTTGTAATAACAACTATAGACAATATTGTAGCTTTAAGACCTAAACTCCTGCCTTGCCCTGCATTCTGATAACTGCTCCATGATGTCATGGCATGTTATAATCAGCAAATATCAGAATAGTGGTTATGAGAATACCAGACACACTCATTTATTTATTTTTAATATGCAGGGAGATTGCTTAAAGCAAGGAGGTTCTTTATTTATCTTGTGGATTAAAAATAGCTAAATAGTTACCCATCGCCCACTCCAAGGGAACAGTTAAAAGAAAATGTGATCATAGAAACATATTTCAGTGTTATCCTAGTTTACTTCAAACGTGGACCTTTTTCTTTTTGAAAAGCAGCGTTGCTTCCCTGATGTTGGAGTTCATGTGCCATGTGGGCTATTTAAAAAAAAATATGTATTTTATTCAGATATACAAAGCCACTAATTAATAACAAGAAGGCACAATGGCAGTTTTCTGGTTGAAACCACAGCAGAAAACTGAGTAGAATAGTGCATATGCTTGAGAGAAAAAATTATGCCGTTCACCCTCCTAGTGGTTCTGCTATGTCATCTAGTATCTGTCACAAGGTGCGACATAATGAATTATGACATGAAATAACCATTGCGTTGACCCACCAAGGCAAAACCAAATGCAAAATTATTCATTCTGACCAAGCATGTCAGAAATTTCGAAAAAGTCATCCTCCTCACCCATTTATTCATGAGGCACATTCTGTCATAGATCCGGTTAAAGAGTTCTAGCTAATGGGCATACAATATTATTATTATCACCTCTCATTTCTGCAACACTCTTAGGACATGTAATGCAGTGCACTGTAGAATTCTTATTTTATTCCACTTTGAGGTCAGGGAAGGGCCATGGCTTAGAGGCAGCACATCTGCTTTGCATGCGGAAGGTCCCAGGTTCAGTTTCTGGCATCTCCAGGTAGGGCTGAGAAAGAAGCCTGTCTGAAAATCATTCATTCGTTCAAATAATATGCCACCTTTCCCCCCCCCCAAGTCCTCAAGGTGGAGCTTGCAGTTCTCCCTCTTCCTATTTTATTCTCAGAACAGACCTGTGAGGTAGGTTCCCCGTCTCTGCCTCTCGCCCACCGCTAGCAAGCAGACCATAGAAAATTCCCTGTAAAGAAAGGGTGTCTCTACCCCGCCCCCGCCCAATCATTCATCCCAGACACTGAGATCCAGCTCTGGTGACCTTCTGGCAGTTCCCTCACTGCGAGGTTACAGTTACAGGTAGGTAGCAGTGCTGGTCTGCCATAGTCGGAAAAAAAAAAAAACTTCCTTCCAGTAGCACCTTAAAGACCAACTAAGTTTGTTCTTGGTATGAGCTTTTGTGTGAATGCTCACATGCACATGAAAGCTCATACCAAGAACAAACTTAGTTGGTCTTTAAGGTGCTACTGGAAGGAAGTTTTTTATTTTTTATTTTGTTGCAGGGTTACAGGAAACCAGGCAGAGGGCCTCAGTAGTGGCGCCCACACTGTGAAGTGCCCACCCATGAGATGTCCAAGAGATAAATAACCATACGGCTTCCATATACAGCCCTGTATATGGAAGTTTTTTATGGCTGATGGTTTTCTGTGTTTTAATATTTTGTTGGAAGCTGCCCAGAGTGGCTGGGGCAACCCAGTCAGATGGCTGGCATATAAATAATACTATTATTTATAATAATATAATTTATAATAATAATAATAACAATAATAATAATGTTGTTGTTGTTGTTGGAGGAGGAGGAGGAGCCTTAGGCTGAAACAGGTTCCCAACTCCTCCGATAACACTTCCTCAGTCACAACGCAATTATAAAACAAGTAACAGGTTTGGCAAAATGGAAACTGGGGGGATAGGAAGCAAGAGAAGGAAACTGAGGAAGTCTTCCAACCCAACCTGCTGGCTAGCCAGGAAGGGCAACTGTGTATGGAGCCAAAAGTCTCAGCACATCCTGGCGCTTCTCTGTGCATTTCAGAGTGTTTTGCTCCATTCACAACACCGCCAATGTGTTTTCTTTTTTATGGTTTGTTTTAAGAAGGGCTTGCTTCTTCCTTTTAATCAATTAGTTTGCCCCTCACTACTTTTGTTCCCCTACCCGGGCAACCTGCACTCCCTGTTCAGGCCAAAGTGCACCACAATATCATCTAACAAAGGTCATGTGTGTTTTTTAAACACATGACTGTTCAGCGTGTGACAAGGCCCAAGGTCCTAGCACCAGATTTTCTATTTCCTCTGGCAGGTACTTGCAGGTATAGTGGTACCTTGGTTTTCGAACCTAATCTGTTCCGGAAGACTGTTTGAGTTATGAAACGTTCGAAAACCGAAAACTCAATACGGAAGCCTCGAAACGGAAAACTCAATACAGAAAACTCAATACGGAAGCTGTGTGGCATGTTTGACTTATGTGGTGTGTTCGAAAACTGAATCATTTACTTCCAGGTTTACGGTGTCCAAATACTGAAATATTCATCAGCGGAGATGTTCAAAAACCGAGGTACCACTGTAGTTACATATGATCTTGCTTTACCAGATCAGCTGCTGAGAATGACAGCACAGAAGGGCCCGTACTCATGTTCGTACGTGGGAATAGCTTAGTTAATTCAATGACTCATTCATCTCCTCTGTGGCTGAAATCCACTGGGAGTTGAGTATTTTCAGTGATATTTGAAGATCTCCAAACTATAAGAATTTGGGTGTGGGGTGGTTCCTTTATATTTAAATAAGGCCTGAAGACTTGGGCATGGGGCCTGCAGCTGTTTGGCTCACCTATGTGCCCCCTTGGCCTATTTGGGGCTGGGGTGTGGCGAATTCATTGTTACATGAGGGGCTAGCGTGACCATTCTTGATTAAAACAAAATACTCTGGACCCAGAACTATATGACCAGAGATGGAATTTTCTGAAAATCTCTCAGGGATCTTTTACATCCAAACCATGTGATCCACCAACATGCCTCCCTTACATTTCAGCAGCTGCTGCCAGTGGCATGGAATCGGATGAGCATTACAGCTGCCTTGGCTTCCAAAGACTGTGTGGATGGGCCATTGGGGAGAGGAATCCTTTAGCCTGATGCCAAGGTGATGGGGGTGTTTGAGCGGTCAGAGAGGCCCATCCCATTTTGCTGCCTGAGGTAAAGTGGGAAGGTATGGTCTTGCACATGAGCAGCCCACCCCCCTTGCGAGGGAAGTAATAATCATGTTATAGATTAGGGGTAAACCCTAGAAATTAATAAATGCCAGGGTTTTGATTATCTGGGATATGGATTAAACCAGTGTTTTTCAACCTTTTTTGGGCAAAGGCACACTTGTTTCATGAAAAAAATCACGAGGCACACCACCATTAGAAAATGTTAAAAAAATTAACTCTGTGCCTATATTGACTATATATAAAGTAATTCTCTTGAATTTTTTAATTTTTCCCACGGCACACCAGGCAACATCTCGCGGCACACTAGTGTGCCGCGGAACAGTGGTTGAAAAACACTGGATTAAAGTACAGAACTGTGCCAGACAAGGGAATTCGTGAAATTCCTAGGCTGGTTTATGAAAACCAGACTGCCTTGCTTACTGAAAAGCAAACCTGTTACCATGTCAAAAGGTGTGGATGGGCCATTGGGGAGAGGAATCCTTTAGCCTGATGCCAAGGTGATGGGGTGTGTTTGAGGGGACAGGAAAAAAAGAAGTTTTTGAGCAAGAGTTGCTGGAAGAGAGGAGGAGGAAGACGAAGAGCTGGAATCCATCTTTGGGGGAGGCTGGCTGCAGGCAGCTTGTGCTACAGCCTCTTGAAATGACCGTGCTGTAAGATCTGGACTCCCTCCATGCAGACTGAAGGTGTAAGTAGGTGAACAAACCATATTTCTTAAAGTCACAATAGTCTCCGCCATGTCTTCCATTCTCCAAAGGGACACAAACCCTGTGTGGATGTCTGGGACCCCACAGGCTCTTGCCACTGCTCTGGCTTTTGTAACAATAACAAACCTGCTTTTGAAATATATTTCCGACCACAGAACAACTCACAACCTGAGCTTCAGGGGGGAAAGTCTGAGTCAGTGGTCAGAACGTCTAGGCAAGCATAAACTCTGGGCTTTAGAAATCCAAAACATTCGAAGGGTTGTAGGCTGAGGGAGGCTGTTCAATCTGCTCCCCCAACAACGTTAATAATGTTGCAAACCTCCTTTGTGTCCCTTACTGTGGTGCCCCCCCCAATTAAAAGGTCCCTTTCTGTACGTGGAAAATGCAGAGGCTTGAACTACCTCTGCTTAATGAGGAATAGGTGTCATTCTTACTTTCCAGTGTTTTTTAAAAAGAAATTCTGCCTTTTCCTGATCAAAATGTTTACCTTGTTTGTATTCATGTCAGGAAAAAAAACTTGTAAGACAGCAAACAAAATCTGATACCACCTTCGTCTTTAATCTGAAGAATGCATCACTGCATGCATGGATTGTGTGTTTCAATATATATTGTTTAAGAGATCGGTTGCCAGAAATCCTAGGTACAGGGGCTTAACAAAAGTTTTAAAATGCATAAATGCTAACTCAGTCAATAAATGCAGATCGGAACGGAATATGCAATAGATACAAACCTCAAAATTGAGGCTAAGACAGGCTTATTGATGACAAATTTCTGTAACACGGCATTATGGTCTTGCTCCTTTTACATATTTTTGTTTCAAGAAAGGGACCAGGGCGGAAAAAAGGGGGGGCTGGTTCACAATTTTCCAAAGCCAGTCCCAGCCGGTGGGGGTGGGGGGTGGGGGCAGGAATAATCAATTCTCATCTGGAATCAGCCTCGTAATAATTCCATGATGCAAAACATCTCCTCCTGAGCATCTCCCACCCCCCCAAAAATAAGTATTCTATATGGGGAGGGGACACACCCTATGATCCCTAGGTGAGAACTCCGTACAATATCCTCCTGGATGGAATTTAAACAAAGTATCCATCTGCTAAGATTAGCTTTCTTATTAGAATGCTATAAGGATGTGGAATCCAAAATGCTGTCCAAATGCAAACTTTGATATGCTGGGGGAGGTGTGGGTGTGGGTTGGGGTGTTAAGAGAAAGGGTTGGGACCGAGAGGGGAGGGGAGTGGCAAATTGGGGCATGACATTCATGCTTGACTAATGAAAACTTTCTCGAAACCTTGCTGCCCCCCTCCCAATATTTTACTTACTTGCTTATTTATTTATTTATTGTAATTCCAAATCCCTAACACTCTACAACAATGTCGCATTTTAATGTAATATCGTCTCCTCCGATGCATATTCATGAAATAAAAATCTTGGCAGTGGCACAAGAAAAGGGGGATGAAGTTTGTTTGGCGGAGTGTGTCACATTTCCAGACCAGCGGATTTTTTGATTAAAGTCCCTTATCCGTTTTATCATGCATATCCACTCTCTGATTAAAGTGATCTGGAGCTGACACTCACAATGTCAGAATGCACTGAGACCCTTCACACAAAACATGGCTGGAATTTATATCCTTAAAGGAAAAAGGAAAAAGAGGGAGAGGGAGGGAGGGAGAGAGAGAAAGGCCAGCAAATACTTGCCATGGTAATTTAAGCATATAGGTATATAGATAGGTATTGAAGTAAGAATTTCAACTAGTGCTATGCCCTATATGCGCTCACTTTACTATTTGCTTTGGGGGGGGGACTTCCTAGATACAGCTGAATGAGTTACTGGAGAAGGAAAAAGCCACCTCGCCAAATATTTGCAATGTCAAAAAAAATTACGGGGATAAGGCTCACCTGGCTGAATATTTGCAATTTTGCAAGTTATAGGGGGAAGGGGGAAATATCCACTCCAACAAATATCCACAGATTTACAAATTACTGAAAAAAAAGAATCACCTCGCAGAATATTCACAATGTTATAACTTACGGGAAGACAATTCACTTTGATGAATATTCACAAGGTTTTAATGGTTTTGTTCTCCTGGCAGTTGCTTCCTTCCTGATCTTGAGATCCTGTGCAGACTTACTTGGGGGTAAATCCTTTAGGAATTATGCCCTGTTGAATGCAGTGGGAGATCTCCCAATGGGCAAGGCTGGGAAAGGACTCTTTGGGAAGCATTAGCTAGAGACAGGATGCCTTGGAGCACACCGAGAGCAAGATTTCAGGGTTGAGGAACCTTTGGCCTTTTGTTGTAGGACTCCAACTCCCATCAGCCCACCAACATGATCAATGATGAATGAATGGTGGGAACTGTAGTTCAGCAACATCTGGAGGGATGCAAGTTCCTCACCCATCATCCTTGAGAGGGAGGTTCACACAAGAATTGGAGGACCTTAAGATAACCCAGTACACACTACCTCTAGTCGTATCCTAGCAGAAGAGTGCCAACTTGAATAAAATAATGGAGGGCCAGGTAAACCCCAATCAAAAGCTGCCACACTCAAGCACCATTTGAATGGCAAGGCCCATTAACTTTGGGGGCAGCCCCCTCAAATATTGGGGAGTTGAATTGATCTTGGATTTGGTTCCTATGCCTGACAGGTAGGTTTAACCTCCCCTCCCAGTTCTAGGAACTAAGCCAGATATCCATCAGTCTCCATTGCACAAAAACCTTCCTGCAATATGAGGTCACCTTTCTAACCTTGCACAGCAGCATGTCTTGTAATTTGCCCGCCTTCAGACCAGCAATGGAAAAAACATGGAGGAGCCCAGACTGTGTTTTATTGTTCGCGATTGCATATGCTTACACTTTTTGGATTTCTCCACAATAGCAAGTAAAATGAAGATGGGTTTGGTGATGGACGAATAAAAGTTAAAAAGGAATTAGCAACTATATTTAACGGTGTGGGTACCGCAGTGCTGCAGACTTTACCAAGTCAGTTTATTGCATTGAACACATTAGTTCATCTCTCCTTAATTGTTTGTTTTGCTTTTGTTGTTACAGGTGATCTCCATAATTGTGTACCTTATAATTTGCACCCAAATAGAGACATCTCCCCCCCCCATTTATCAGCAGACTTTAATAGCAGAGATAGCATTCATGGGCCATATCACTGTTAATTAAGACTGAAAGCATTTATCAATTAATCAGTTCAATTGATCTACTAATTCATTAATTACAGCGTTTTAATTGAACCTGTCTCCTAGTAAAAAGGTGTTTGGCGCTGATGGCGGTATTATGAACAGTCTATGTAACATCGCTTAAATGCATGGTCCAGATCATTCAACAAAACTGTTTTCTGGGCATGGAGGGAGAATGCTCTGAGAAAAAGGTTTAGCCAATTAATTTATCTGTCTCAGAATAATGTTACAGGCAAAAAAGTATGGCCAATGCAAAGCAGATTATCCATCTTCAAGAGAGTAAAGGATATGGCTCAGACCCAGAGACTCATTATGCCCTCTAAGCTTTTCGTTCTGGTCCTCAAAAGTCTCCCCAGCTGGCCACAGCCTTCAATGGTCCTGCCTCACATCCCATGATGATGATATTATTTATCACCTTTGCTCATCTTAAACTGATTTAACAAAATAAAATACAACCAGATCAAACCAGTTTAAAAGCCAAATTTTAAACAATGTGCAATGTGCAAAATCCACAAAATGCTGATCCAAAACTCCTAACAGAAATTATATGAGGAAGCTGTAGAACAGAGAGGAACACTGGTGGATCAAGGGCAAAAACTAAATCCCCAGAGAAGGCTAAAAAAAATCAGGTGTATGAATAGGGAAATGTCAGACCAAGGCATCCTCAGCGGCCTAATTTCTTCATGTTGAAACATCAAGTCTCACATCTCTTGTGTAACTCCTCAGACCATGGACCTTTGTCAGTGGTTCTAAGGCATCATCTTCCCATACACTATATATATAGATATAGATATAGATATAGATTATTGGTGCAGTTCCTTTCTATTACATTTAAAGAATGCTAAAGTGGGTTTGGGGTTTTTTCGGTCACACCTTTTTAAAAATTACAATAAAATGCCACACCCAAATAATTACATTTGGGTTAGATATATTTGTACAATGCAATGCTGCGATCCTAAGTGCATTTGCTTGGAGGTATGTTCTCTTGAATTTCATAAGACTTACTTCAACACAAATGCATTCAGAATTGCAGCATAAAGGCTCTCTCTCTTTTTTATTTCTAGCTGATTTTCAGCAGAGGGCTGATGGGGAAGGAGGGGAACTGGGTTATAAATCCTGTTTTAGTGTTTTGCTATTTATGCAAATTTCCAAATAGAAAGGCATATGGCGTCAAAGTAGCATTAACTATCTGCTTTTCACCAGATCTCTCACTGCCGCCTTAGAAGGAAAAGGGAAATGACTCAGGGGAGGGGGCTGTATAGAGAAGTGGAATGTCATATCTAAATGTCATATTGGATTTCTATTGTCTCTCTTAAGCGCCCCTGGTTCTCTTCAACTGCTGTGCTTTCTGCTGGCTGGGCCCCTGGTGAAAGTCTCTTGCACACAGAGGTCGTCGACTGCCACCATCAAATTCCCCTCCACATGCACAAGAATTTCGCTTTCTGGAACCAAACATTTCATCCAATCCTATGCTGCAGTTATTGGAACAGGTTTTGCATTCTTACAAATGCAAAACTGGCATGGAAACCACCCTTGCCGCAAGCCAACCACCAAGCATTCCCTTCTCTAAATAAACTTCTTTAGTTTATTTAGACACATTTATGAACTGCATCATCCAAAATAATGATGCAAATAATCCCTAAGCAGTGTACAAAAAAATGATATAATACAATAAATCAGCAATTCAAGTATGCAGAACTCAGTCAGATGTGTAGGTACCGGAACATTGTGTAGGTACCGGAACAGGAAGTGGTGCTATTTTTGGTCACTTCCTGTCAGGGACTGGCAAGGCTCTGATGAGTGTGTAACAGAGGAAGGGGGCGGAGGCTAACCTAAGAAAGGGGTCAGAGATACTGAAAAACAAAGGATAAGATTTAAACTACTAACTGAGTGTAAAGAAAGAGGTGGATTCTCCCTGCCAGACTTGAAACTGTATTATGAAGCGGCTTGTCTCTGTTGGTAAAGGAATGGATGGTGTTGGGGGGGGGGAACAGAACTATTAGATCTGGAAGGACATGATAATAGATTTGGCTGGCACGTGTATTTATGGTATGACAAGATAAAAGCGCACAAAGGTTTTGGGAACCACATATTCCAAAAGTCTCTCTATGAAGTCTGGGATAGGTATAAAAACCTATTGGAAAGGAAAACACCTTGGTGGTTATCACCACTAGAAGCTTTGAGTGTGAAAAAAGTCAATATTAGTAACAATCGGGTAACATATGAAATGTTACTTCAAAATGATGGTGTAAAATGGAAACTAAAACCATATGAGGAAGTGAAAGATTTTGTAAATGATTGGTTGCATTATTATCAGATTAATGAGATGTTCAAAGATGATATGAAGAAAAATGGATTTGGAAATGTGAAATCTAAATTTGAAATAGAAATATTGAATAACAATTTTAAAATACTGTTGTTGGAATGGCATGTGAAAGATGAGGAAGTGAAGTCGGTGATGATTCACCGGGCGAAAGATTTTGGATATAATATTATGTTAGAGGACTGGGAGAAATTGTGGAAACAAAGAATGAGATTTACTGCATGTAATGCTTTAAAAGAAAATGTCTTGAAGATGATGTATAGGTGGAACATTACACCGGTGAGATTAGCTAAACTTTATAAAGTTGAGAATAAATGTTGGAAATGTAAGGAAAAAGAAGGTACCTTTTATCATATGTGGTGGGAATGTATGAAGGTGAAAGGCTTTTGGGATATGATATATAATGAAATTAAGAAAATGTTGAAATATACATTTGTTAAAAAACCAGAAGCTTTTCTATTGGGAATTATAGATACAGACATTAAAAAACAAGATGTTAAATTTTTCCAATATGCTGTAACTGCGGCGAGAATTTTAATTGCACAAAAATGGAAACAAGAAGAAACACCAACAAATGAAGAGTTGACAGTGAAACTAATGGAGTATGCAGAATTGGATAAAATGACGAGAAGAATCCGAGAACAGCGGGACCAGAAGTTCATCAAAGATTGGACTAAATTTGCAGATTATTTGAAGGACAATTGCATTCAATTGAATACGTTGGTAGGACTGCGAGAAGCTTTGTAGATTAAGGAAGGAATGTCATTGTAATATGAAATTTTAGTGATAAGTTTAAGTGTGATAATTTTAAGCAGTGATTGATTGGTGAAGTATAGATATTAGTGGTGAATATTAGGATATCATATGGAGGGTTTGATGGAAGTCACGGCTTTAAAAAGCCAAAATGCTAAGAGTGGAAAATCAATAAATATGATTTAAAAAAAAAAAGAGTTGTAAAGATAATGTGACGGGTTTTATTATTGTATTGTTATAAAACCAATAAAAAATGATATGGCAAAGAAAAACAAAACAAAAAAACCTGTTAATGTAGGCTGACCACAGCCAGGATGGAAATAAGATTTTGTACCAACCAAGGAGGAGTGGCAGACTAAATTAATGGACTATGCTGAAATGGCAATAGTTATGGGAGCAATAAGGAACCAAGAGGAAAAACACTTTATAAAAGACGGGGGAAATTCGTGCATTATCTAAAATGTTATTGTACACATATAAGTTCATTAGCAGGATTAACTGAAACCTAACAGTTAAAAAAATAACTAGAGAGTAATTATTAATTGGAGTAACGAAGGAGATGCAGTGGTATGAATTTAAAAAAATAAGAAACTGCAAAAAGAGGGGGGAGTCTTGTTTGTTTGTTTGTTTGGTTGTTTGGTTGTTTTCAGGGACATCCCTGATTTAGACAAGCTGTCCCTGTTTCTCATTTGATCCTGGAATATCCCACTTTCCCTTAAGATGTCCATATTTTCACTGGAGAAATGTTGGAGGGTATGGAGTTATCCAACGCCTGAGCCATCTGAAGACAATCCTGTATACGGAGGTTTGCCTTTTTAAATGTTTTATTATGCTTTTATATATTTTGGAAGCTGCCCAGAGTGGCTGGGACAACCCAGTAAGATGTGCGGGGTATAAATAGTAAAATTATCATTATGGGATGGGATGGGCCTATCTTCAGCAGAGAAATGTTGGAAGGGATGCTCCCCTTCTTTTGAAATAACAACAGAGAGAGAGAGAGAGAGAGAGAGAGAGAGAGAGAGAGAGAGAGCGTCGCTGTTGCGTTATGACAAGGGAAATGTCACTTAGTCTACAGACACTGCTCTGGAGGACTGTAAAGTTAAGAGTGGAAGATCCAAGTATGTAATAAGAATGGGCGGTAAATGGGAGTAGGGGAGGGAGGGAGAAGAGTGAAAAAGAGCAAAAATGTGCTCTTGTTCCCCATCCCACCCCCCTGAAAAGCATCCACATTGTGTGGGTTTTGGTGTATCCATTTTGCATTCTGCCCGATAATGTACCATGCCCACTGCAGTATTTGAAAGCAGCAGGGTTATTTTCCCCATTCTAATTGATGAACAGCTGTGCGGTAATAGACTACAAAGCACAGCTTCACTGATCTCTCCTCAGGCCACTCCAGGAACTGAAAGCTCCACAGGGAATCGGAGGAGAATGAAAGGCGTCCCCCGCCTTCCCGTCCATTATTATTTTATTTTTAAATAAATAAATACATTTTCAAAATGTCTCCCCATTCTCTCTCTCTCTCTCTCTCTCTCTCTCTCTCTCTCTCTCTCTCTCTCTTTTTCTCCCTCTCTATTTTAGCACTTCATAACAGCAATAATTAACTCCAATTTCTCCTTGGAGAGAAAGCAGCTGCTCTGGTTCGTCCCACCGCATAGCACCATCATGCTTTGCACCAGTCAGAGGATGATAGTGGGATGATTTCATTCTCTTTCTTTCTTGAAAGGAAACATCGGGCGTTTTGATTGCTAGCTGGCTGTGGCATTTATTTATCTATTTGCATGCCTATTTGTACGTATTTTGCTAAGCGTAGGTGGCCTACCTTTGCCAAGCTCCCAGGAAAGGAAATCCAGGGGCTTGCAGATTAGTTTAAGCCTCTGACAGACAACTGCTTCCTATACACATTACTGAAGTCACATGGGGACTGGATCCCAAGCAACTCTTGTATGAACCGGGCTCTGAGGATGCCTCTCTGTAAGCCCTCTTCCCACAGATCTGCCACACAAGTGTAATATGCACAAATGATGCCAATGAGAGCATGCATACCCTCCAACTCTGATGAAAATAGGGACGTCCTAGTCCATTATTATTATTATTATTATTATTATTATTATTATTATTATTATGCCCAAGTCACCTTGGGCAGCTTCCAACATATATAAAAACATAATAAAACATTACACATTAAAAAAAACACTTCCCTGTACAGGGCTGCCTTCAGATGTCTTCTAAAGGTTATATAGTTACTTATTTCCTTGGCTTGGGAGTCACATAGCCATACCTTCCAACATTTCTCTGAGGAAAATAGGGACATTCTAAGGAAAAGCGGGGCCTTCCGGGATCAATTCAGAAACTGGGATGGCTTCTGTAAATCCATGACTGTCCCAGGAAATTAGGGGCATTTGGAGGGTCAGAAATTACATGTGTTGCTCTGCGCCCTTCTGCTTATGACCCTGCCTGCCACCAGCAGTGAGCAGGTTGGGAACCTTGTCTCCTCCCTCATGGGTCGTCACAAGTAGGGAGATGGGAGTGAACACACAATGGAAGGGGATTGTGGCTTCACAAGTCCTCAGCCTGTGTTTAGCTCGTAGCTTTGCCACTGAAGCAGGGTGAAAGCATCTCAAACACTTAATGTCCTGCAACTGTCATAAGCCCTGCAATTCTGGCACCATGAAACTGTCAGTAGGGGAGGGTCACATGAAGCCCTCAGACACCCTGAAAGAACACATGGGGGAGCCCATGGGCTCACACGGGCTTGCCCGACCTTCACCATGTATCCATGAAAAGAACCTGCTGAATCAAGCTACTGGCCCATCTGGTCCAGCATCCCGTTCTCACAGTGACCAACCAGATAGGGAAGCCCACACACAGGATCTGAGCTCAACAGTGCTCCCCCTTCCTGCAGTTCCCAGCAACTGGATTTCAGAAACATTGGCGCCTCCAAATATGGAGGCACATCATACCCATCAGGTTTTGTTTGTATCTGAAGAAGTGTTCATGCACACAAAAGCTCATACCAAGAACAAACTTAGTTGGTCTCTAAGGTGCTACTGGAAGGAATTTTTTAATTATTCTTTATTTTGTTTTGACTGTGGCAGACCAACACGGCTGCCTACCTGTAACAGGTTTTGTAGCCACTGATAGCCTCATCCTCCATGAATTTGTCTAATCCTCTTTTAAACCCATCCAGGTTTGTGGCCATCACTGCCTCCTGTGGGAGCCGGTTCCATAATTTAACTATGCACTGTGAGAATAAGTACTTTCTTTTGCCTGCCCTGAGTATGCCCCATTTGTACACACTCCACCGCAGCCACCCGCAGTGGAAACGCTTCCCAGCTGACTGCATGCTTGGATGACATGGGGACAAGCTCTACACACCTAGAGCTATTTCACATGAAGAGGGACCCTGGTTGGGCGACATGCATAGAGTTCTTTCCCATGCTAGCCGAATGAAGGGAGGATGAGGAAGCATTTCAACGGAGCACTGCTGTGGCAGTTGGCACAGCTGTGGCACATGACACCAACACAAAATAGATGACCACATAAGCAAATAGGTTTCTTTTTGGAAAAGGAATTCTGGACATCCATTTATAAAATAAAGCAAAATCCAACACCTTCACTAGAAAGCACATTGAATTAATAAATAAACATCTCAAACATCCCACACAGTGATGATAACCATTGTTCTTCCATGTTCATCCCAAGTACATAGATGATTCAAATCATGCTGCATTTTTTTTTCCAGCTGAGGAATAACTACGAACACCCCCTTCCCAAAAAATATCTTCCTAGGGTCTTGGTTTTTCATGAATGGTCTGCAACCAGATGAATATGAGTATGAACCCTAACTTACTGACTGAAGGAATTATCTACCACCTATTACACTCAATGGAGAGGTTACCATTGGCTTCAGTAGGCTGTGGGTGTCAACCCAATGGCTGCTTTTCCTTTCTTTAGCCTATCCTTACCATGATTTATTTAACGCAAGCTTGGGAAGGAGTTGTGAGAACCTGAAAGCTGCGGCCCAGCCTTGCTCTGCTAACCACAGAGGCTTGCTACATCTTGCGTCAGCCATGACAGGGCCCTATAATAGAGTCCTGTTCGAAATGGAGTGTCTGGATGAAACCTGTCTCTGGGACTCAGAATTCAGAGCAAGATAAGAACCTAGTCAGCTAGGTCAAGCTCAGATAAGGGTCTGGAGTAGAGCTGACGGTGACAGATTGGTACCGATTTGGCCAAGTGATAGAAGTGATGAGACCAGAGCTGGCAGCTGTGAGGAAGAGATTAACAGAGAAGGTCACAGAGGGATATAGTTCTCAAGCTGTGGTTACTCCTGCTTTAATGTGAAAGACTGGAAACAGTGGTGAAAGGATCTTCCAAAATGGCACACCATGAGGGGGGGAAATTCTGATCTGACAGGCTACACTATCTCATGGAATTCGATTCTCAGGCTGAGTGGAAATTTTGTTCCCTCAAATGTCTTTCTCCAAAAGGGAGTCAGGGTCCTAGATTCCCAAAGGCCAGAAGAAAACGATGTGATAGATGCCCCAAGATGGTACCCCGCACGTAAACAAATCAAGAAACCATTACACCTACAATGTCCAAGTGACCCCTAATGATAAGTAGTTGTGGACTTGTGGGCTGTGAACAATAGTCTGGAGAGAGTTGGGCACTAGGAACCAGGAGTCCTAGGGCAAAGCAGGAAGCAGGACAGGATAACAAGGCAGGAGGCAGGACCAACACCCAAGACTAGACACACAAGAGCTCAGGTAGGCTTTGTTGCTCAAGCAAAGCACCAATGGGGCACAAAGCTCTCTTACAGGCCCCATTTCCCCCCATGCATTTAAACCACAATGCTACCACTTTAAACACCCATGACTTTCCACAAAGAATCCTGCGAACTGCAATTTGTTAAAGATGATGAGAGTTGTTAGGAGGACCCTATTCCCCTCATACTCAAACACAGGACGCAAGGGAGAAACATGCTAGGAGGAAGGCACGCTTGGCAAATCCACACCGTGATCAACTCCCGCCCAGAAACCAATGTCCCCACTGTGGAAGGACGTGTGGATCCAGAATTGGCCTCCACAGTCACTTATGGACTAATTGTTAAAACCGTGTTTATGGAAGACAATCTTACTCGGCTACGAGTGGTCGCCAAAGAAGAAGATCCCCTTCACAGAACTACAATTCCCAGAGTGGTTTAACAAACAGTCCCTTTTCCCAAGGAACTCTGGGGATTGCAATGAGGGGAAGAGGGGAACAGGCAGATTGCTGCACCAGCATGGAACTGGCACAGTAGCTGGGCCTAGATCAAGTTCAGTGCTGTCACATTATGGCAGTGGGGCTGGTTCAGGGTCCAATGAATCCTGGACCAGCTCAGCTATGTCCCTCCCTCCCCCGGAAAGCTCCATCTGAGGCATCCGCTTGCATGCTTGGCGACTAGGAATTGGGGGCCATCAAGGCTGGTTGGAAGGATACAAAGGGAGGTTGGATTATCCTATGGGGCAAAATCCTTCCCAAGAGAAATCAAACAGCCTCTCCCCGCTTATAACTCCATTCAAGGAACACTTAAATACTTTTTTTTAAAATTCCCTTATCCAGGATTCTGTTCACAAGTTTTATGAAGTGTTTACATTGCTGGTTTCAACTGCTTTCTGCAATGCATTTTCAGTGTTCTTTAAAAATATGTTAATGCAATTTTATTATTGTAAGCTGCCCTGGGCTCCCTTAGATGAGGAGGGGTGGGTTATAAATTTGGAATAATAAATAATAATACAAAAATGTGATCATTGGGGAATATGTGTACGACAATATGTCTGAATTTCCTGCAGACTTTCTTACTTAAAAACAACAACAACCCACCTACAAACTGATGCAGAAATGAAGCAAACTGAACTTAATATTTGAAAAATGAGAGAGAGATCATTGCCGCACCATAAATTTAAAGCAATTTATAAAATGTATCTTTCACATGTAATAAACATAGTTTAAAATACAGTAAACAACAGTAGCAGCTAGTCTGCCATTTCTTGGGGAAAGTCTTTAAGTTGCTGTTATGCATCTTAAAGCAAATTTAAAATGCATGACTTACCCCCCAGAAAATCCTAGGATCTATAGTTTTCACCTCGCAGAACTACAATTCACAGCACCTTTAACAAACTACAGTTCCTGGGATTCCTTGGGGGAAAGACGTGTGCTTTAAAAGTGCATTAAATGTGTTTCCAGTGTACGCCTTGGATGTGGCCTGAGTGAAACCAAAACTGTCAACTGCAACAAAGGCGATCTCTAATTCCAGTGTAGATTAGTCAGAAAGAGAACATTTCCTTGGACTCTTCCCTTTCCTTGAAGTTCACCACACAAGCCAGTGGCATATCCAGGGTGAAGCCAAGTTAGAAAGAGACCACAAGAGAGAAGAGAGACATTTCCCAGGAACACCATGCTGTCATGTTCCTTCCTTGCTATGCCCAATATTTTGACAGCAGCAAAGTCATTAAACTTGGTAGAGCCCCAGGCTCATCCTGGTATCACTGCATTTCTGCTGTGACCACTATGAGACACTCTTTTGTAAACGGGAAAGAATGGATTCTAAGTGGGGAAATTACTGGGACTGGTGAGAAGCTTTAAAGGCAACCTTTATATCCTGCAATTTTGCACATTAAAACATTTTTTAAAGCAACTACAGTGCTTATTGTATAAGGCTAAGCTTTCCACTCTTCAAACTATTAATAAGGGCTTCCCATTGAGAAGACAAATACATGCTTGATGCATTTTTAATCCTGTGCCAATACATTTGACTAAAGCTGTTTGCTGTTTCAATGACAGGATTTAACGTGCCCTTCTCTATTCAGTGTTTCTGGTTATTAATGGCATGTTGAAAACAGTGAAAGGGGGCATGAAGTTGTACACTGGTCATTTCCCTCCACTTCAGCTACAAAGAATGGCAACCATATTTATTTTATTAGCAAGAATAATCCTAAAGGCAGACCCTCCTTTATGTCCGTGCTAGAAAGACTGAATGGCAGAGACAGCAGCAAAGATTAGCTCAGTTTTAAATATAATCGGCACAATCCATATAATAATACTATCAGCACCACTAATGATTGGCATATTGTTGCACATCACCCCAATCTCCAAGCGGTGCGAGATCCCAGGCGCTCACACAGGATTCATGTTTCCTTTTGCAATGAGGTATTAACATCCCGAGGGACACGGGTGGCGCTGTGGGTTAAACCACAGAGCCTAGGGCTTGCCGATCAGAAGGTCGGCAGTTCGAATCCCAGCAACGGGATGAGCTCCCATTGCTTGGTCCCTGCTCCTGCCCACCTAGCAGTTCGAAAGCATGTCAAAGTGCAAGTAGATAAATAGGTACCGCTCCGGTGGGAAGGTAAACGGTGTTTCTGTGTGCTGTTCTGGTTCGCCAGAAGCGGCTTAGTCATGTTGGCCACATGACCTGGAAAAACTGCGGACAAACGCCCCCTCGACCTTTAAAGCGAGATGAAACAAAAGCCAATCCAGATAAGCAAGAAGCATTATCAGGGCTAGGGTCTGTCTGCCACCTTTGGTCATGCAAAGTACGGGACACGTTAGTCAAAATAAAGGACAGGTCGGGTGGCTGGGGATTGGGGGGAACACACATTCTTATGACACCAAATCCTCCCCTCTCTTTTGTGGAGGAGCGTTCCCCACATTCAGCTTCCCACCTCCCTCACCACCCCAGCCCTGCTCTTCCCTTCAACACACATAGACAGCCAGGGACCAGGGGTAGACAGCCAACTTGCAATAGTGACTTGAGCCACAGCTCCAGCCTCTCGCCCATGTTGATGGCGGAAGAATGCAGAGCTTCCTCTGGAGGAGAGAGGAGAGGTCAGGTTGGGGTGGTGTACCCACACCATGCTAGACCAGCGGGTGGTGCCTGAGGAGGAGCGCCAGCGAGAAGGAAAGAAGGAGGGGTGAGGGAGGGAGAGGAAGTCATTCCTTCCCCATTATCTCGACTGTCGCTCACGGTGGGCTCCACCTCAGCTGCACCAACAGTGACACAGCCATCTTCGTCTGGTCAAGCTAAAATATGGGGGAAAGTCATCCCACTTGAATGGGACAGGGGACACTTTTGTCCAAAAACAAGGCAACCATATTTTTTCTAGGGAAGGGTGGCAACCCTAATCAGGGTTCAAAGACACACCCCAGCCAGGCAAAAATAATTTGGGGACATAAAGCGAGGTCAGTAAGGGGTGGGGCCTGGGGAGACTTCTTTGGGGCAGTTAGGCCTGGTGGGCCACATTCAGCACCAAGGCCTAAGAGTCATAACTCCTATTCCAGAACAATTCACCACAATTCATCTCGCATTTGGAATCAGGCTCCGTTGCACTTGACCATATTAGCTAGAGACTTCACCAGCAACAAAATCAACAACAGCAACAGCAGTGTTCTATGCATATTATACACCTGCATGCTCCAGTTTTTCCTCAGGTAACCAGCACATTAACAGATACACCCAACATAAAAACCAGAGGATCATAGAGATCATTGGGAAGGGTCCCAAGGCTTATCTAGTTCAACCTTCTGCAAGGCACGAATGGCAGATGTTTAGGTATCAATACTTATAACATGATGCTGAGGAAATGCAGCACAGGATGTGACTCCTTTATATGCATTATATGTATAAAGGTAAAGGGACCCCTGACCATCAGGTCCAGTCGTGTCCGACTCTGGGGTTGCGGCGCTCATCTCGCTTTATAGGCCAAGGGAGCCGGCGTTTGTCCGCAGACAGCTTCCGGGTCATGTGGCCAGCATGACAAAGCCGCTTCTGGCGAACCAGAGCAGCGCACGGAAACACCGTTTACCTTCCCGCTTGAGCGGTCCCTATTTATCTACTTGCACTTTGATGTGCTTTCGAACTGCTAGGTGGGCAGGAGCTGGGACCAAGCAACGGGAGCTCACCCCATGGCAGGGATTTGAACCGCCGACCTTCTGATCAGCAAGCCCTAGACTCTGTGGTTTAACCCACAGCGCCACCTGGGTCCCTTATATGTATAAGGTACGTATTATTTTGCATGTGGTTTTGCATATAATTAGTTGGGGGCAGAGAATTTCGCAAACAGCTCCAAGCCGGGAGCCCCATCAAATACCATGCCTAAATCCATTTGAGACTGTTTCCTCCTCCATCCCTAGCAAATGTTACCCTTCCGCGTTGGAAACGAGAAACGCAGATGAGAGATATGGGCACTCCCTCTAGGAAGCGAAAAGGGAGAAAAAGAAAGAAGCTGGGGGGGGGGGGAGCCACAAAGGAATTACATTGAGTTAAGTTTTAACACAAAAGGAGAGCAGAGAAAAGCTTCCCTCCCCCTCCCAGCCCGATTTATTATTTTGTTATTTAAGTGATAATATGAACCTAAGGTTAAGGAGAAATTACATGTGCTGATAATCTCCTAGTGGCCTCCATTGTAATGTTCCATTATAGTGTATGTTAATCACAGCATTAAGTAAAATGTGCGTACTTGTGCTACTGTCAAACACCAGTGGAAATCAAAAGACACAGGAGGTGCCTCCCAATTGTTTTAACCGTTAATGGCTCTTAAGGAACACAATATGACAGCTGGCGGGTGGGAGCAGAAAGGAAAAGAGTGAAGTTTTAAAAATATATAGGTATAGGTATAGATATCTAAAGGTATGCAAAGCAGCACAGATCAATGTTGTTTGGTGGAACCTCCCCAAGGCATTTCTTTAAAACAACATCTATAAAATGCAGTTTAATAGTGATGCTTTTGAAAGGAAAATCTGCAGTTGCAGATTACATGGCCCCATTACCAAATTTAAGTTAATTTTACACTTTGCGATCTTAAAGGAGGCATTCTGTTTGGTTAAAAGGAGTACACCTGCATTGCCTCTCCCTACCTGCCAGATCCAGCCCCTGCATGAGTGGGGGGGGGGGTTAAGTTTTGGCAAACCATATCACTGTTCCCCAGCCCCCCAGCCCTGGCAACGAGGGGAGGGGGGGGAAAGAAGTGGCGAGATTTTAATAGCTAATAATAGGAGGCAACATAAAAGCACAAATCCAATTTAAGTGAAAGGGTTCCTGTGTAAGCATTACTTGTCAGTCTTTGGTCGTACTGTATAGGGACCAGCTAGAGAGCAGTGGCAGAAAAGAAATATAAAGTCCAGATTTAATTCTGATACAGAGAAATACAATTTCAAAACTGGACGTCTTATCATAGGCATGTCCCATTGGAGAACTCATTTCCCTAGCAAAAGCCTGTCACTGCCATTATGTTGTACAAGGAACCAATTTACTACTACAGCTAAACAGGGTTACCAGTGCTGTTGGAACTTAAGCATTTGAAGTTATCGCTAGGAGAGAGAGAGAGAAAAAAAATAGCATTTCAAATGTCAGTGAAATGGGAAGGTATAATTGAAAAGTATCAATCAGAGAAGCAAGAGGGTTTAGAAGGAAACTGCTGCAGTTTTAGAAGGAGTTTCTGATGCCCCATCCCCC
The DNA here is from genome assembly GCF_009819535.1 of Lacerta agilis. NCBI lineage: Eukaryota > Metazoa > Chordata > Lepidosauria > Squamata > Lacertidae > Lacerta > Lacerta agilis. The sequence continues at coordinate 18,447,044 of NC_046312.1, forward strand.
ATCTTTCTTCCCTCTCTCTCTCTCTCTCTCTCTTCTTCCTTCCCTCCCTCCCTCCTCCATCCCTCCTCTTTCTTTCGTCGCCATTCCCTCCTTCTTTTGGAAGTTGGGAGATTTAGCTTAGTAAAACAAAAGATTTCTGCCCGTTCCTTGTTCGAGTGTCAAGCCACGAAATACATTTTTGATCGTTTCCTCTACACACTCCAGTGCTTCTAATTTCACTACACAAAGTTGCTCGCCCCACCCAAATCCAAAGCTGCCAATCTATAGTGTTTCTAAAAGAAACAAACAAAAGCAGGTTTAGGGCTTTTCCACTCCACTCTCTGCCTCCCCAGCCCAGCCCAGCCCCACAATGACTCATATTAATCTAGCCATTGATTTGAAGAGCTGTCATTTTGACTGGCTGCCACTCCATCTTGCTTGCCCCCCCACCCCGCAGTCTCCCAAATCCTTGGTAGATACTGTGCTGAATAAAATTATAAGCCCAAGGTAACCTTGCACTATAGGATGGGGACAGTGCAGCAGCGGAAGGGGGATAGAAAGAATTTGCAGTCGGAACGGGCGTTTTCACAAGCAGTGTTAAAAAGGTGTTTTATTCTGGAATGGGTCACTTGCTAAGGTTCCTGCAGATGCAGAACTGGAACTGCAAGAGAGACTTTTAGAAATAAAATCCACATTTCCTAATTAATATAGATTTTGGATTCAGAAGATGGATATGGAAAGTGCACAGCGAAACAGTGCAGTGAACTGCATTCATTAAAGCCGAATAAATGTTATTCGTACAACTATGATTCAAATAAAACAAAGTCATGTAGCTATACCCACCAGCATAAGTAATACTAAGGGCTGTTTCACACTTTACACAGCAACAAGCCCAACTGATGTGTCAGGAAACACGTTATCTGAAAGATTGCTGTTGTTGTTCAGTCGTTCAGTCGTGTCTGACTCTTTGTGACCCCATGGACACCAGGCACGCCTATCTTTCACTGCCTCCTGCAGTTTGGCCAGTCGCTTCGAGAACACTGTCCAACCATCTCATCTTCTGTCATCCCCTTCTCCTTGTGCCCTCCATCTTTCCCAACATCAGGGTCTTTTCTAGGGAGTCTTCTCTTCTCATGAGTACTGGAGCCTCAACTTCAGGATCTGTCCTTCCAGTGAGCACTCAGGGCTGATTTCTTTAAGGATGGATAAGTTTGATCTTTTTGCAGTCCATGGGACTCTCAAGAGTCTCCTCCAGCACCATAATTCAAAAGCATCAATTATTCGGCGATCAGCCTTCTTGATGGTCCAGCTCTCACTTCCAACATTACTACTGGGAAAACCATAGCTTTAACTATACGGACCTTTGTCGGCAAGGTGATGTCTCTGCTTTTTAAGATGCTGTCTAGGTTTGTCATTGCTTTCCTCCCAAGAAGCAGGCATCTTTTAATTTCGTGACTGCTATCACCATGCAGTGATCATGGAACCCAAGAAAGTGAAATCTCTCACTGCCTCCATTTCTTCCCGTTCTATTTGCTGAGAGGTGATGGGACCAGTGGTCATGATCTTAGTTTTTTTTGATGTTGAGCTTCAGACCATATTTTGCGCTCTCCTCTTTCACCCTCATTAAAAGGTTCTTTAATTCCTCCTCACTTTCTGCCATCAAAGTTGTGTCATCAGCATATCTGAGGTTGTTGATATTTCTTCCGGCAATCTTAATTCCAGCTGAAAGATTAGGTTACCTGAAAGACCATGATCTCCCATTTAAGCCACCTGGGTGTGAAGATTTTTGGAAGACTTTATTCCTATTGGCATACCAACTTCTGATGTTCATTTAGCAGAAACTCAAGAGTGAGTCCTACCATTTTTCACTGATTAATAAGGGGGGGGGATCCATTTAAAAATTTTCAAAGGGGAGAGAGATATTCAGTGAAATGTTTATGGGAGGGATATGGAGGGGTTATTGCATGTATCATTCTTTCAAGCAGTGTTTGTGAGCCTTCCTTCTTTCATTCTGCAAATTATCTCTCTAGTGGTACACATTCTGCAACCTCCTTGGGTGATCTCACTTATAGAAAACCCTATGAGATCCTCAGCTGTGCTTTTCATGTAAGAGGCTGTTGTGTTGATCGTGGCAGTTATTGTTTCTTATTATTTTGCTTTTAAAGAAATCAGTGCAGAAATATTTTTCTGAAAGGTTAATGAAGGGGTTAGGCACTCAGTAGCCAGGTGCTCTGGCTTCCTAAGTTTCTGCTTCCTAAGTCCAGACGATGATGTTATGAGGTAAATCCTCCCATAGGGCTTTTGCAGCTTAAGAGGTATGGGCAGCCAGGGAGGCTGCAGAGTGCTGCAGAAACATTTAATGGAACAAATACACTACCTTTGACCATCTCAGAATGATAAGCTCAACCATGCTTATGAAGCCATTCTGAAGCACTATGAGAAAGAGGCAGATTGGAAGACAGGTTTCAGCGCACCCCTAGTCTTCTCCCAAAGTCTGAAGCACCTTGTCAACAGATGCCCAACAAAGCTCTTCTCTGATTACCATCTCCCAACAGGCAAACATGTTTGCATTCAGACAGGCCTTTGGCCTCATTAGCTGAATTGTCATGGTCACTGTGAATGCTGCAATTTGTTCAACTGGCTGCTAAAACCTGCCGGTTTATGATCAAAGTTAAGACTATATTATGTGCCTGAGGCCAGCAAAGATGTTCCTAGGAAACTCTGGGAATTGTAGCTCTGTGATGGGAACAGGGGGCTCCTAATAGCTCTCAGAACCCTTAAGAAACTACAGTATTAGTTAGGAGAATCCATGACTGTTTAAAGTGGTATCATAGTGCTTTAAATGCATGGTGTGAATGTGGCCATTGTTGTGGCTGTGCTGCTTAGGTCAATCTCCAGAAGGATCCATTGATTAATGTTGCAATACAAACTTTGTATTGGTGAAAACCACTCTCAGAAATCATTTCACAGGGCTGATGGGTGTCCACCATATTAAGTATTGTTTTTGGAGAGACATACAACAATACAAAGCTGGAAAAAAGGAGTATGTGCTTTTACATTAACTGGGCAACAGAAAAGCTTTTATGAACCTTTTTTTACAAAAAAGTCTTCATAAAACTTCCACAATTTTCTTCTGCGATGGAACACGTGTCCTTTTAAACTTTCTTTGCTTCTGAGGTAATTTTACCTCTCACACAAGCACACATATCCGTTATCTTACATTAGTGTGTAGATATATTCCTCCTCCACTGCAACTTGGGTGATGTACCGGTATTTCAAATATTGTAAAAGCCTGCAATTGTCTCTTATGCTAATACTGATACAGAATCTCTCTGGAAATTTAAGGAAGTAGCAAAGCCGATATCACTCTTGGTCTATGAAGCTGAACACATCCTGCTAGCCATGGACTGGGTTGTGTTCAGTTTGAAGAAGGAAGGCATTGCCAAAAGTTGAGTAAGGCCACATCTGCATCTTATATTTCACTATTATACCTCTTTTCAGTCTTGTCTTCCACAAAAGAATCCCGAGTACTGTTTTTGAAGGATGCTGAGAGCTGCTAGGAAACTTCTATTGCCCTCACAGAGCAGCTTTAACAATCAACCCCTCTTCCTAGAGAACTCTGGGAACTGTAGCTCTGTGCAGAGAATGCTTTCACAATTGTGCTGAATAGAATAATTTCCTGAAAAAAACGAATGGCTGAGCATGATGCATACACTGCGCATGTGTGGTTTTGTGCATGTTTATATCTATTTCTATTGCTGTATTGAATGTTCTGATTGTTCCTAATGGAAAATTATAATAACGTCTCGGAACACTTGATCAGTTTTCTATTGTTTTATTTAAGGAATCCTAATTATGAAGCAAAATAAATGCACACTACCTTTAAGATGCTACAGCATTAAATGAAGAAAATATATTTACGGATGTTAAAAGTTTTTGTGACATTTTTCACAAAACAAATGACTGAAAATTTCCTTGCGTTTCTTGATTCCAAAATGTGATAAGCAACAAACACCCCAACTTTTGATAGCATCTATTTGTGTTTCTATTCTAACTCTGGCATATATGCCACAATCCAACCACTTAATAACCACTCAGTCACAGATGGTGAATCAGTCTCTAGATACACACACACACACACACACACAAACACTTAACACCATTATTCTAGCCCCTATGATGCTCTACACCACTAACTCTAAATCCTCTGGTATGACTGCGATTTTTGAACAACAGAAGAATACCAATAATACCTCTAAAGGTAGTTCATAACCAGTCATGTATTTTACAAAGGAAGACAATGATTTCCGAAATGGTATAGCTGTGGGGCATTACCCAAAAATTGACCAAGTTTAACAGCTTAAAAATAAACAGGAGAGAGAACACTGCTCAACATGAACAATAATAAATAACTGCATGCAAGATCTTTGAAAACTCTTGCATTCCACAAAGGTTAACTTGCATACATTGGGCAACACCCAACTAATCTGCCCTGCCAATTCAAGGATTTGTTGTTGTTGTTGTTCAGTCGTGTCCGACTCTTCGTGACCGCATGGACCAGAGCACGCCAGGCATGCCTATCCTTCACTGCCTCTCGCAGTTTGGCCAAACTCATGTTAGTAGCTTCAAGAACACTGTCCAACCATCTCATCCTCTGTCGTCACCTTCTCCTTGTGCCCTCCATCTTTCCCAACATCAGGGTCTTTTCTAGGGAGTCTTCTCTTCTCATGAGGTGGCCAAAGTACTGGAGCCTCAACTTCAGGATCTGTCCTTCTAGTGAGCACTCAGGGCTGATTTCTTTAAGAATGGATAGGTTTGATCTTCTTGCAGTCCATGGGACTCTCAAGAGTCTCCTCCAGCACCATAATTCAAAGGCATCAATTCTTCGGAGATCAGCCTTCTTGATGGTCCAGCTCTCACTTCCGTACATTACTACTGGGAAAACCATAGCTTTAACTATACGGATTCAAAGATTTGAGGAGGGTGCAGGGCGCACATGGGGACAGCAGGTTGGAAAACTCTGTTGCAGAAGTGTAAATTCAAGGATTTACACTTGTGCAACAGAGTTTTCCAACCTGCTGTCCCCATGTGCACCCTGCACCCTCCTCAAATCTGCTCCAGAGAGTCAAGGGCACCCCTAGAACAGATTTGGGAGATGCAAAGAGGGAGGAGAGGAGGGAGGAGTCAGTTGCATGAGCGTAAATTATTGTATTCATTGGATACCATTCTTTTGATGGAAGCCAGCCATCTCATTTCTGGCAACCTGCCTTCATCAGCATGTCTTCTCTCCATTCATCCCCCATTTTTGCCAAGAAGGTTAAGCTTGTTACCTCCTACGAGCCCCGCGTCCAGCTCAGTTCTGGTATTACTCCTTCTCTCCATTCTCTCCAAGATGGTGGTGGTGAGGTGACACTCGTCCCCAGCTGACTTCATTGGCTGCTACTAATGGTGTTGGGAAATTCACAGCATCACCCTATAGGGGCAGTTGTCCTTGACATTACAGAAGGGGAGATGGAGACTTCGTATGTGGCTCCCGTTTTCGGTGGCAGCTCTGTGTTGCTTGTATTGCGTTGTTCCAGGCTTAGCTGACCTTCATAAATGGCTGTATTTTCTTACTGTGGAAATCATTTGCAAGGAGTCCAAAGGCTGCAATATGTTCACATAAACCATTTGCATAACAAACAACCGCAAATGTTCAGTTGCTTTGCAGACATTCATGCCCACACACACACACACAAACACGGGAAAAAAGCGGGGAGCTACTTGGACAACTGGCTCATTAGAAGTAAATGATGGTATAAACCAAGCTGATCTTGCCTAAATAAAACTGATCAAAATAGATCCCCCCCCCCTAAAAGCAGCAGTAGGGAACTGAATACTTCCAGTAGGCCAGTCCCCTCAGTCTTCCACTACCACACCCCATGGGTCAACTTTGACAAGTGCGCAGAATTGCCCACCTCTCTGTCCCCTGACATTATAATGGCATCAGATGATTGACACCTGCCAAAGTTGTAAAGGGGTCACTGTAACTGCTGATCTTAGAGAGAAGGCTTATTACTGGAAATCAGTACTATCATTATTTGAAATTTAGTTCAAAAGGAACCATTAATTTGAAAGGAAGACCATACTGTTATATTACTTAAACAACTCAAACTCTCCGGTCTGCCTTTACTGTTCTGTGTTTTGGTTTTAAAAAAGAAATGTGAAAGTTTACTATTGATTAAGGATTTACTGAATATTCTCTAATTTAGATATTCGCTACAAAACAGTATATTCAACACAGCCCGATAAATGTCAGTAAATACATCACTGAACATTTCATTAATTTTAAGGGTATTTTATGTCGTTTTATTTCCCAGATTTATCTAAATTAGCCTGTGGGTATCCATGAAATCAACACGTCAGCTGCAGTATCATGATGTCACTGATTTTAAAAAATCACATGGGTTAGCATAGTCAATAGGTTTAAACAGCAAGGTGGGCAAATTAAGCAAAGGGAAGTGAAGGCTATGGGGAAGGGAAAAAATGTCGCTGAAAATATTTCATTGGGTCCTCTCTGCAATTGAATTCAAATATCTTTGCAACAAAGACCAAAAAAGGGAAGGCACTTTCAACTCTCATAAAAAACACAAAACAGGTTAAGTAGTTTATTCACCATCATATAACCTGGGGCCCTCCAGATGTTTTGGATTCCAGCTGCCATCTTCTCCAGCTAGCATGTCCAATGGTCAGGGATGCCTCTGGTAGCCTCAATGGCTATCAGTACCTTTTTCCAGCTGGTGTGCCAACTGCAGCCCCTAAGACCCCTAGATCCTTTTCACATGTACTATTGGCAAGCCAAGTGCACCCCCCCCCCCAATCTTATATTTGTGCAGTTGATTCTTCCTTCCTAAGTGCAGAACCAGACATTTGTCCCTACGTGTGCAGGTGTGACCTAAGAGTGTGTGAAGTCCCTAAAACCCATGTAAAGTTGAAACTAAAAAATTTATAGGAATATGTAAAACAAAGCCACTTGAGCCTGCCAAGTCTCCATTTCACAACTTTGGGATCCTGGCAGAGTCAACCGAATTTCATACTATCAGCCATTGCCTAGTGCAAAGGGGCAACAACTGCCTAAGGAGAGCTTGTCAACTTTCTTAAGGCCAAGGGATTCAATTCGGTCTCGCGACGCTGTGTTGGTGGCACAGCGGGGTTCATCAGGAAGGCCTATTTTTTCCTCGCGATGAGGCGACTTCCCTGGCAGTAACTGCCGGCAACAGACTGTAGGGATGCTGCCAACATTCAAAAGCTCTGATGATGTGAGCCAACCTTAGACTAATAATTTTATATCTCAATATAAAGTGGAAGAAATTACATAAAAATAGACAATTTTAACAGTATGGTATTCTGTTATGAGAGAAGGCTAAATAACACTGGTGCCATATGAACATCTTTCTCCTATCTACAGTACCTAACTTTAGCACAGTCCATATGTCTATTTGTCTGATAGCTGAACTTAACTGAGAGAACATTTAATGGAGAGGGAGCTCTTAACACGCGGTGCCTTGGCGGGGAGGGTTGGAGAGAGAGAAAAGAAACCATTTTAAGGTGAAACACCTATCAGTGCTCTAACCTTTAGGGGGAACAGATGAGAATCGAATTAGCAGTTGTACTGGAACTGTCATTCCTCCTCCCTCCCCCCCCCCCAAATAAACCCTGGGATGTCCAAACAAGGATAAAACATATTCATACAAAAGCATTGGAAATCAACTGTGGCTGGAGACAAGCATCAATTCTTTCAGAGCTGCAGGTGATTTGTAAGAGAGAACTCTGCAACAGTGGGCACACTTGCCCAGTTCTCATCTCTGGAAAACAGCTTTAGTAGGATTCTGTGTTGTTTCTAAAACCTGCACAACCTGTTTGGCCTGAGCAAAAAGTGTGTGCACGCTATGTAACATGATGCCTCTGTTAGCAGGAGTGTTCTACTCTTGTGTAGGACCCTGGCAGAGACACATGCCCAATTGGCATGTTCTCTCCCTCCTGGTCGGTGATTCAGGAGCTTCAAAAGCTTTCTTCTGCCCGAACATCACAGCGACTGATACCAAGAGGCATCAGCACACTTAGGGATCCACAGAGTCTTCTCAGTTTGCATAACAGACCTCAGCAACACAGCATTGTGGCTAATCTACTTCATTTACATATAAACACACACGGGGCACTGCAACATGGCTCCCTCTCTCTCTAGCATCAGACAGCAAAGAGAAAGAACAAAGGACAGTAGTCCCACTTCACGGAACACAGTAACACAAACATCCTGTCTCCATCACTCCCCACTCTGTGGAATGAAAACATACACCATCATGTGATAGATAACAATCCCATGACTGCAGACACGGGGAATGACTCTCCAACAGCCTCTTGTAAGTCACATCCATGTTGTTGCCACAAGGGCAATGGGGTTTGTTTAGAAAAGTTGACACTGAACATGCTCCAGAGTTCAGCCTGCTTTCCAAGACAGAAGCCTGACCGAGGCCTGTTTGAAGAGAGAACCTCATAACAACCTGTTATTGTTTCACCTTATTGGCATAGCCTTTCTCTCACAAGTTGGTGAGGCTTTAAGACTTTGAGGACCACTCAGCCATGATAACCTTGGTGCTACCGCTGTGGCAGTTCCTGCAGAGGCGCCCAGAGCAGCATCTAGTCTGGTTGTATGGGATCAGGTTTAGTTACAGTGACCTAAGGATGTGAATTATCTGTGCTCTCAAACCTTGCCCACCCTTCTCAATGGATGATGTCATTTCACCTCAGGGCCCTCTTGGATAAAACGGAAGAGGGAAACGCTATAGCTCAGTCAGAAAGCCTCTGCATTGTGCGCACATAGTCCCAGGTTCAATCTCTGACATCTCCAAGTGTTGGGGTAGGAGAGCGCCCTGAAAGAGAACCTGGAGAGCTGCTGCTGGTCAGTGTAGACAATACTGAGCAAGATGGACCAATGTTCTGACTCAATATAAGGCAACATCCTATGTGCCTGTTGGAAAACGCCCTGGTGTGCCCCTGCAGCCCCCTTGCTCCAAGCATCCTCCAGTATGCGCAGCTCTGGAAAAGGCATTTCCCTTCTTCTCCAGTGCGCTTCAGCGACATATATCAAATGATATATGCACACTAATCTTCTAGCATAACACAGCAAGAAGCATGAGACATCATAGGGCTAAACTACGTATTTATTTACACACTATGTACAGACAAAGGAATCATGGCGTCCTCTCTCTCCAGCTGCGAGAGAAGAACAGGAACAAGTAAAAGCAAAAGTACAGTACAATAGTACATACAGCGGAAGACATAAGACTGTCTTCCATTCCCACACTCTTCCCAGACAGGCACGTGATTTACACCAATCTCATCTGCAGCATCGGAGGCGTGAAATACTAACAGTGTCTATATTCCTGTGGATTATACAGACGAATTTCAATAAAATTCTCCTCCGTCCCTAGTCAGAAGCAGTTCACCAGGTGGGTTGCTTACAGAGAGTGGGAGGGGTAAGGCAGAAGGCAAGGAGGCTCCCCTGGTTATGGTATACCCTCCTCCAGGAAGCCTCATTGTTCCATTGATTCAATATTTTCAGTGCCAAGCAAAAGCATTTTGATTCACACAGGAATTTTAACTCTACAGATTAGCTTTGATTAAAGATCTTTCTGACTTGTTTTGCTATTGCTTATTTTCTATTGGCTGTGCACTGCCCTGAAAGCCAAGTACGAGGAAGGGCAGTTAGCCTGTGCCGAGAGAAAGCATCTAATAAATTTAATAAATAATAATCATAATAATAAATGCTTTAGATAACTGAATTTGAACAGCATTGGAAAGGCATGATAGGAATGCTCTCCCCAGAGAAGTTATCCTGGCATCTATGGATACCATCCTCTTGCCAGGCAAAGACAATGTGGTCTAGTGGTTAGATTGCCAACTAGGGTTAAAAAAAAAAAAAGATTGCCAACTAGGGTTAAAGACAACCAGGTTTGTATCCCTGCTCATCCATGAATCTCACATCGGACCAGTCACCCTCTATTGACCTAACCAGCTGTCCTTGAGATTATTGGGGAACAGGAAGGATATCAATGTCGTCGTAATCCTCTCAAGCCATTTTCAGTTCTCTTAAAAAACTATCATTAGTGTCCAGCAAGTATCTTTTTGACATATGCAACCTGGTTTATATGTGATTTTAAATAATATACACATTTTTGAAAGCAATTTCCCCAAATGTAATGCACATTTGTATGTTGTTTTCACCAATATATGCATTTTTGTGCACACTTTCCATACAATAAGCTTATTTGTACATATTATTTGGTTGGACAACTGCATCACAAAATTCAGAGAACAGCAAATTTTGATGAATTTTGATGTTTCAGTTTGCATATTGTTTCAGGAAGCACAAATTAGATCAGTTCCGATTAAAATGTAAACCAAACCAAATTTTGCCACATCCCATTACACACACACACACACAGAGAGAGAGAGAGAGAGAGAGAGAGAGAGAGAGAGAGATCTCTTCAGGCCATAAAAGAATGACAACTGTGGTCCAGGGCTGCAGTCTCCGCAAAACTTGCACCAAAATTAGTCATTTGCCAAGGTTGATTGATGGGGACTTGGCAGCAAATATATAGCTAAATTGCTTTCTGTCCAGAGATGAAGAAAGGGAAGGGAGTGGGCAGAATCGCATACGACAATGTTGTCTATAACTGCACCTCTTTAGCCTTGCATGTTGGAGAGTTCTTATGAGCTCTGCAAGAGCAAGTATCTCTCACACATCTTCATTGCTGGCAAAAAGAGCTGAAATATTGGCTTAAAATTCCTTAACAGATTCCACTCTATCATCCTTTTTAATTAAATGTAAAAAAAAAAAAAACCAGCAAAAAAAAACTCTGCACCAACCATTATGCTAATGCAACATTAATGTTAAGACTTTTCATTGGATAGATGTCAATAAATTCAAGAGCTATTGTTCCCACAGCAACCATATTTTACCAATCTGCCACCCGTGAGTACCAGGCTCGGCTGTGGAGCAAGCACACCACCCCCCACCCCCCGAGAGGAAGCTCTGGGGGCAGCCAACCTTCCCTGCATCCAGGTGCCATTCCATTAAGGACAAGACAGAGGGAGCACATGTGCCCCATTTTTTATTATTGATTGGACCATGTGCAAATAAGCACCAGGAGTAGGATTGCCTGTTTGTATCCTATATGCTTGTTCAATACACACCTAAACCACATATCATATGGGAGATCTATGCCTGGAACTCCCAACTTCAAGGCAGCTGCCAAGGGCTCCAGTTTTTCTCTTCCCCACTCCCAGTCCCAAATGCTACTATTCCAAACAAAAATCGGAGCCCTTGATCACCCCATCCCTGTCTGAAGGTTCATTTTTCCTTATCACCGCACTGGAGCTCGGAGTCACCCCACTGTATCAACCTTTGGGAGAGGGTGCAGTTTGTATCAGGAAAATTCGGCGGTTCGAATCCCCACGACGGAGTGAGCTCCCGTTGCTCAGTCCCAGCTCCTGCCCACCTAGCAGTTTGAAAGCACGTCAAAGTACAAGTAGATAAATAGATACCACTCCAGCGGGAAGGTAAACGGCGTTTCCATGCGCTGCTCTGGTTCGCCAGAAGCGGCTTTGTCATGCTGGCCACATGACCCGGAAGCTGTACGCCGGCTCCCTCGGCCAGTAACATGAGATGAGCGCCGCAACCCAAAAGTCGGACACAACTGGACCTAATGGTCAGGGGTCCCTTTACCTTTATGATTAAATACCTCCTTCCCCTCCCCACCCCTTCATGCATCACTGTTCCAATCTGTGTCAAAGCCCTCACCTGACATTTTACAGATCTTCAACAGATCGGATATGTCTTGTCGCATTGATCACTGAAGTTCTGAAATGGTGGTGGCACCTATGGTGGCAAATGTCAAGTGTTTCTTCAAAGAAGTAAATCCCACTAAACCAGGCATAGGCAACTTCGGCCCTCCAGATGTTTTGGGACTACAACTCCCATGATCCCTACAGTGGTCAGGGATGATGGGAACTGTAGTCCCAAAACATCTGGAGGGCAGAGGTTGCCTATGCCTGCACAAAACTGAGTGGGGCATAACTTCAGAGTGAACATTGGCAGGGTCTACAATATGGGTCATTTATTGATTTCCAATAGCTTTTCCAGATGAATTAATAGGTCTCTGCCTTGGGTATTTGCTTAGTATTGTTTTAAAATTTATCTGATGCAATTTTGGGTATTTAAAACTGTTGTTTAGCTTTTTTATAGAATTCTGTACATTGCCTTGAGACTTGTGTGTGAAAGACTACTACTACTACTACTACTACTACTAATAATAATAATAATAATATCCTAAATGGACTAGGACCCAGCAATCTGAAGAAACATCTTTCTGTGTGTCTCTTTTGTCCTTCTATGATTTGCTTGGTACTTTTTTCTGTGATTCCTAATAAAGCAGGAATCACAGAGATAGTACTAAGCACTTTCTCTCATCCAAAGGAAACTAACAGCAGAGTCCTGCATAGGTTTACACACTTTCACTGTGAGCTACAGGTAAGATCTTTTATGGGCAACACATGTAACCCATATGATTTGCTGGTCTGGTCGCTTTTCTTCCATTGTACAATATATATAAATTACCAAAAGGATTCTTAAATAATTATTAGCAGCATTGGCATACTGCCTCTTTAGGAAATGGCAGGCTATCTGGGACACACATTGTTACCTAGTGGGTTAGATTGTGCATCTTATACTAGACAAAGGGCATTGGGTGTGCTAAATATGTTTGCAGAATTGCCAGTTTGTAGAATGAGGGGCATCAGGATACCCCTTTCAGTGTTCCTCGAAATATTTTTTTGCAGCATATTCTTGTCTTAAATAGAGTTTAACGGCATAACTATCATATCACACACAAGCAGGAACACAAAGTTGGGTGTATAGCAAAGGTTGTATTTATTGCACAAGTGGGGTGGGGGAAAACCAGATACAACATGCCCTCATTCTCTGATTAAAAGGAGCCTCGGTGAGGAGTTCATTGACAAACTTCCATATCCACACACAAAAAGGCAGTACAGTGGTACCTCTACTTGCGTTCACCTCCGGTTACGTATCCTTTGGGATACATATGCAGCAAACCTGGAATTATTTTTCCTGGTTTCGGTGTGCGTGCGTGCATGTGCAGAAGCGCTCTATGTACCACACACATACGCAGAAGTGGCTCTTCTGGTTGCGAATTCCTCAGGATACTACTGGAGCTCCAGAATGGATCCCATTTGCAACCGGGGGTACCACTGTATCTCTGGACCGAGTGAGTCTTTGGCTTTATTTTGTTCTCAGACCTTGGACAGGCCTGGATTCATTCAGACATCCTTCTCTCTCCTCCACCCCCATTTCCCCAAAATTTCTCTTTTATCAGTTTTAATTAAAACATAGAGAGAAGAAATCACGTTGTATGGGCACTTGCAATATAGCTTTTTATCAAACTGCCAAGAGTAGGGTCATCTTTTAGTGCTACTAGGTCTATCTCCAAGCTGTGCTCTGGTCTGAAGCCCAAATGTAAGGCATCCAGGGAGTTGACAGATGTCACATGTTGAGAGAGCTTGGTTGTCACTACTCTCAGTGTTTTTTTGGCAAGGAACAGGAGGATGGAGAGGCTCTCTCTGTCAAGTGTTGGCATCCTGCGGATCAGTCAGATTATAACGGCGGCTGACAGGAGGGGTGCTTGTCCTCCCTGTTCCGGGGGGGGGAGGGGAGGAGAGCGCAACATACAATGGCCACAGTTGCTGACAAAAACTGTAATGCTGAGAGTTCTGGCCCCTTGGATCGCCCACAATCCTTCAGGAGCAACTCGTTGTAGCCCTATCTGTGGGGCTGTGGATTTTGGATTCAAAGCTCCAAGCCAGCTGCCCCGTTACAGCACTGCCTGTGTTAACAAGCAATAACGCACATACGTGCAGGTGTGAAACAAACAAACAAAGGCTGTAAATGAACAATACTTGTGCTTCACTACCTTCTCCCATAGTGCAGCCATTTTCTGCAACCTACACCTTGAGCCCTGGGAGACAGGCCACCTCCTGGGTCCTTGCTGCTCTTGGGAGTCAACATGGTATATTGTGATTCCAGTAGAAGGTGGGGCCTCTTCTCTTTGTTCGCACCCACCCACCTGCTTTAGGCCTCTTGCTGAGAATGAGGGTTTTGCATTCCCCTCAGAGAGGGTTAACATTGTTAGGTGTCTGTATTCTGTTCTGGTCAGAACTTTGGACAGGGAAATGGTATCTAGTGGGATTTGTTAACATAATAGCAGGGGGCTGCTCTTAAGCGTTAGTGGGCAGCAGACGAAGCTTTATTTCTCATTTGTCATGCCACCTTTCCTCAAAGCAGTGTGCATTGGTCACCTTCTTGTTTTATCCTCACAACAGCACTGAAATGCAGGCTGAAAGAGAGTGACCAGACCAAGATCCCTCAGCCACTATTCCCTTCACAGAACTATGAGTTCCAGAGTTCCCCATGAAGAGGGATTGGTTGTTAAACCATTCTGAGAATTATAACTCTGTGAGGGGAATAGGGATCACCCAACAACTGCCAGCAACTTTAACAAACGACAGCTCCCAGGATTCTCCAAAAGAAGCCATGACTCTAAAGGTACTTAAAAAAAAAAATGGTGTGAATATGGCCTTCATTTTCTTAAGCTGGAGGAGACTCTTGAGAGTCCCATGGACTGCAAGAAGATCAAACCTATCCATTCTTAAAGAAATAAGCCCTGAGTGCTCACTAGAAGGACAGATCCTGAAGTTGAGGCTCCAGTACATTGGCCACCTCATGAGAAGAGAAGACTCCCTAGAAAAGACCCTGATGTTGGGAAAGATGGAGGGCACAAGGAGAAGTGGACGACAGAGGATGAGGTGGTTGGAAGGTGTTCTCGAGGCTATCAACATGAGTCTGACCAAACTGTGAGAGGCAATGAAGGATAGGTGTGCCTGGCGTGCTCTGGTCCATGGGGTCACGAAGAGTCAGACACGACTGTACAACAACAACAACAACAACAACAACAACAACAACAACAACAACAACATTTTATGCTTCAGCACAGCAGCTTGTAGCATTCTAAATACTGGAGCGTCAGGGGGTATCACGGATCATATGGATAACAGAAACAAATGTGAAGTATAATTATTTCGTTGTGGAACATATTGAACTAGAATATGGGTTTAGGCTCAGTTTTGGAATGGAAACTACCTTGACTACCATGTATGAGTGTCCCTCCATGATCTGTCAGTGGCTTTCAGTACCGTTGACCATGATATTCTGCTGGAGCAGCTATCCAAGTTGAGGATGAGCAGAAGTGCTTTGCAGTGGTTCCAGCCCTACTTGGATGGTCATTTTCAGAGGGTGGAAGTTGAGGGGGAGGTTGTTTGGACCTGTGGAACTTCCAGTATGACATCCTAGGGGTCAGCTTTATCCCCTCAGTTTATTCAACATCTACACAAAACTGCTGAATGGGGCCATCGGGAGTTTTGGAGTGTGCTGTCAGCAATCTGCTGGTGACACACAGCTCTGCTTCTCCTTTACCTCTGCAGCAAACGAATTGGGAAGACTTCTGGCAGTTTCCCCACCTCCTGCAAATAGATGTAAGGATATCAGCCAGGGTTAAAGAGTTCCTGAGCCATTTGATTAAGGACAAGCATGCACTGTTGATCATTGATTTTGTATTATATTGCTGTTCTCATTCTTGTAAGCCACTATGAGCATAATTCTTTGCAGAAAGGTGGAATGCAAATTAAGTGGTGATGATGCTGGCAATGATGATGACTAAAAGAATGTTCCTTTTCTCCAGTAAGCTTGCATTCAGGAAAATAAGAAGGATCGTGTCTGCCTTCCACAGAGTTCCTCAAAATGGTAGGCAAAGGCCACATTAGAAAGCTTCTTGTGTAACATCACCTGTAATACTTTGTATTCACCAACGGGACCACCACCTGCAGGACTCAGGAAACCCTAGTATCATTCTAGCCAGGACCACATTTGTAGCCCTGTGCTGCTGAGTGGCATAATTCAAGAAGGATGTTGACAAACTGCAAAGAAGTTGGAGGCTTCTCAGACAATTTGAGAAGGATGTTGAAGCTGCAAACAAATCAAAAGGGAAAGCCAAAAGGAGGCTGATGAAAGGGATAGAAGACACAAGTTGTAAACGGGGAGGCTCAGAATACAGAGCATGTGTGTCTTAGAGACAACAAGACTGAGGCATATTAATCCCAAATGCACATGTCCCATTCATTTTGACAGAAATATATTGCACAGAAAGATACTGTTGAACATATCCCAAATCCTCAAGCACTAGAATCATAGAATTGTAGAGTTGGAAGGGACCTCAGAGGTCATCCAGTCCAACCCTGTGCAATGCAGGAATCTCAACTAAAGCATCCATGATAGATGGCCATCCAACCTCTGCTTAAAATGTCCATTGAAGAAGAGTCCACCACCTTCTGAAGGAGCAAACTCTGTTGAACATCTCTTACCATCAGAAAGTTACCATCAGAATCTCCTTTCTTGCAACTTGAAGCCATTGGTTCAAGTCCTTCCCTCCAGAGCAGGAGAAAACAAGCTTGCTCCACCTTCCATGTGAAAGCACTTTAGATATTGGAAGATGGCTATCATATCCGATAGGACATCTAATGACTAGAGACTCCAAGGGCTCCAGCGTTTACTTTTCTTTATTACATTTCCATCCCACCTTGGCTCAAGTGAGCACAATATAGTGTCCATATTCCAAGTGGTCTCCCAGCCACTGGTCTCCCAACCAGACCAGCCTACACCATGTGCCTTCAGACCATAAATACCTTTTGCCACCTTTATGCCTTGCTGGCGCTTCTTTCAGCTGCCCTGGCAACAGTGGCGCCCATTCATGCAAGTAGATATTTCATGGGTGTTTGGGGAACAGCCTGAACTAGGCAGGTGCTAGAATGTGACATCCTTCAGCCCGCTGCATCCCTAACCAATTTACCCTGCATAGCTATGTACTCTGCCCTTTATTTGCCCAATTTCAAGGTTATACTGAAATGCTCGTCAAAAGATAAAAGCTTTAAATAATGTACGTTCTCCTCATTGTCCTTTTCACTGAGATCACAGGTGCATGACCTTGTCCCCCGGCACAAAAAAAGCAGTTGCCATGGAAACTCATTGGGATGCCGACTTGACAACAAGTGACATTCAAACCAGGAGAGACACCTCTCCATCTCTTCTTGCCTGCCCCAAGAGCAGTCTTGACCAAAGGCCAGCATTCAAAATGGAGTTTATGGCATTTTACGGACTGGGACGGCACTTGAGAGTGGAATGTATGCAGGCAGGCAGGAGAAACCAACTGAGACTGAGAAATTGCAGCCGACATCAGAGAGAGGACAGAGCAATGCTGATAAGAATGTTACTGCAGCTTAATTGTGGACTAAGAACCAGCGGCGTGAGAGAAAATAGGAGAACCAGCATATTCCACCAGCAACAACAGCAACAACAAGATTGCCATAGGTGGCCACACATTGTAAGGAATGGCTTTTCCTGCCCCATTTATTTAGTATTCAGATGTCTAACTTGGTCCAGCCTAAAAACTTAGGCCAGGCTGGGAGACCTCAAAACTAGGGGGTGAATGTCGCCTTCCAGTTCTGACTGCCAAGGCTTGAGGTACTCTCCAGATCATGCTAAGTATAATTGGTTTAGTTGACACTGAAATGGGAATTGCTATGTGTATTAAAGATGGCTTGTACATGGAGATTTTCAATGGGGCTATATTGACGGCAAGTAGAGCACTCTGAGCTCTTGCTGAGTTGATAATTAACTAATTGTTGTTGTTTTTCCTGCTAGCTAACATGTGAGTGTTTTGTAACCTTTGATCAGGTTACAAAGGTACAGAGTTGCAAATTCGCCATCTTGAAAGGGTGGTGGCTGTTACTTTTTTGGCCAAAGTTGTTGAGCTTTTTTGGCAAATTTGCAGGGGGGGATGATGTTTTGGATCTATTTTTAAGGGGAAACGTCAAAAACAGTATTCTGGATGTGTCCGGGAAATTCTGGACGTATGGCAACCCTTTCAAAGTGCTGCATAGCCTTGGGCAGACCAAGGCATGCTGGAATGGGGGAGAGAGACACTATTTGGATTTTGGGAATTATCTTTTATTTCTCAGATACTGAGCCTATTGCTGGACAGCAAAAGACATTGTATGGATGTTTGGATGTATCATCTGATGTATTTTGTTCTGCTTTTGAAGGGTTCCTGAATAATATTTTTATAGGTCTGGACAATGCTTTATTTCCAAAAGGACTCAGTTTTTATGCATCCAGCTGGTTCAAATATTAATATCTACACTAGGCCATGCCTCCTTCTCAGCCACAACTTTCCTCCTCAAGATGCACCCCTCATCAGCAGTGCGCCAAGGCTTTTCAGCTGTTTTTGTCTCTCTGGGATGTGTGTTTGAACTGCAGTTATGACTCTTGCATGCTCAGATAGGGTGTGGCAATCTCTTGAGTTTTGCATAGTGTACTGTACTAGGGAAAGAGTTGCATCCATTGCTCCACCCACTTTTGCTTCTGGTCCCATCCAGATGTAATTTGTACCTTTCGACAGTCAGCTAGTTTCTGCACAAAGTCTCACACCCTTCTTTATTTTCCATCCAGGTAAATAAGAGGTATTATCCAGCCAATCAAAAACACTCAGGGTGCAAAAAAAAGGACCTGTGGGGTATGTGGTTTGGGGAGAGAGAGACAGGGAAGGCTGGAGGTGTGCATTTGGCCTTGGGCCTGAATTTACCCACCTGACCTAGAGCATGGTCTGGTGAAGCAGGCCTAGGTCTGCTCAGGAGTAGTGGGAGAGGATGGTCTCCCATTCAGGCACCAAGCAAACCCAGAAGCAGCCAGTGGCCTCCTAGTGGTGGAGTCACTGCCACTTAGCGAGAGGGAGAGAGGTGAGAGTGGTGACGTGCAGGCACATCAACAAAGCCAATCCGCTGCTCCCGCCAATATGCCGACACGGCGCCAGCCTTGTAGGTACGCCACCTTGAGTTCCATCCAGGGAAGGGAAAGGGGATATAAGTAAAAGAATTGTCCATTCATGAGGCTCCGAGGCTCCCCCGCCCCAAGACATTTGACTAGCCCGCACAAAATGTCATTATTCAAATCCACTGCAGGACCTTCTTCCCCCTCCCTCCCTTTCCTAATGTATCGATAAGAGGCATTGGGGAAGAGGAAAATAGAATACATGGAATGGCATTTGCTTTTGTGTGGGGCCTGTGTGTATTTTCTTGTTGGAATGCTGTCTTGTGATCTCTACATAACCTTTCAAACACAAGTGCATATTTCACCCTTCCAGACTAGCGTTACCCTTTTTTTTGTCATTCCAATTTCATTTCCAGTGCTGTGTGGACTGCGGGCTCAGCAGTCACTGGAGTCTGAAGTGACTCTTGGGACCTCCTCACTGTTCTATATGCAAATGGACCTGCACCTGGGCAGCCGAGCGGGCCTGCCGACAGTTTAGTTATGCAAATCTGATTGATCGAGAGCATATTGCAGAAGAACACACGCCGGCCTGAGACACTGGCAGCTATATTTCACTGGCTAAATTCCCGAAGAAGGGGAAAGAGAGAGAGGGAGGGAGGGGGGAGAGAGAGAAGAGGTGGGGAGGGGGAATTAAATGCCAAGCGATTTGATGCATATTCCTTTCAACCCCTGAAGTGCAATAGGGTTGATTTCAGTCTGTTTCTCCAACACTTAGCTTAAATGTTGCTAATGCCGTTTTGTTGCATTTGTTTGCCGAGTTAACGGAAGGGCTGGTTTCCTTCTGATTCGAAGAAAGAGGGCGAGAGAAAGGAAGAGGGAAAATATCCCAAACTTAAGAGCCGCTGTGATGTCACAGCACAATAGGCCTGTCAGTTTATTTGAAATAATTCTCCAGGCAAATGGAGTCAATGCAGTGTTAAAATATAATTAGGGTTCAATGGTATAGAGGAGTGCAGGGATAAACTGATGGAGTACCACAAGTTGCTCAGAATTTATTCTTTTATGTAACAAAAGGAAAAAAATAAACTGTGGAGATGTAGATTACATAGCGCCGCTGCATACTGGAAGTGAGTTTTTCGTGCTGAGAAATATATCCTACTTTCTTTTTTTCCATTCTCTTTTTGCCATTCTTCACCAATTTATGAGAAAAGGAATTCTATTCAAAAATTATGAATGGAAAGAGAAAAATTAAGAGTGGGGCGCAGGGTTTTTACTGGGCTTAACTCACTTTCAAGGTGTTCATGGGGTGTTTATAAGTGCCCTTTATTTCATTCTTCAAATCATGTCTCTGGTGGGGTAGACTTCCCTTAAAAACAAAATTAGTGGTGGCACCCATCTTCACATATTCCATCACCAGCCTCACTGACTTCTCTCCACCAAGTAAAGCTCTTGAGTAGGGAGGGGGGAGAAATTTGATTCAGTTTGCATCGAACAGCAAATCTTCCAAATCTACATTTTCTGAAACAGGTATGTTGCAGCCTAACACAGCCATCTTTTCAAATTCACAGTTCCTTGAATTTTGCAATGTTGTTCTCCAGTCAAGTATTCTGTACAAAAATGTGTGTGCTGGGGTAAAGTGTGCATGAAAAATGAATACGTTAGCGAAAATAACCTATCAAAAAAAGCCTTTTGTTAGGAAAAAAAATGTTTTGCAAAAAATGTGTGCTTTGGGCAAAATTACATACAAAAATGTGATTATTTTGCACTGAAATGCCTGCTCAGTTTCATAAGTTCCCAAACTGATATGAGAATGTGGCAAACTGAACTTAATATTGGAGAAAACGAGAAACAAAAAGAATCTGCAATTGAGAGATCTGCCATTCCTTGTTCATGAGGTTGCTTCCCCTAAGGGAGCTTTTCAGCTGAGGAAGTGCGGTTCCCTGGGAAAGCTGCAGAGGGATGAAGAAATGTTGCATGGAAACAAAAGTATGCAGATACCAGGCAGCCACCTCAAAAGGAACAGATAACCCCAAACCTACCCGCACTGCAGTTCTAAATGCATTCTCAAGTGCCCTGAGAAAGAGGCAGAAACGTGGAAGTCTCTTTCGCAATGGTGGGGGAAAGTTTTTGAAAAATTGAAGGACAGCACCAACACACACACACACACACACACACACACACACTACTTATAGATTTAAAAATCTCTAAGCAGTATACAATGTAAGAACAATAAACCATAAGCCATTAAAAAGCATTAAAATGTGGTCTGATATTATGGGTCAAGGAAAGCCTGGGCAAAGAGTTACATCTTCATGAGATGAATGAAGCAACTGGAGGTTGTTGCTTGGAATATAGCAGGAGGAAGGGTGTTCCATAGCCAAGCAACAATAGCAGAAAACGACCATTTTGGGATCACCATGATATTCTGTAGGGCCGGGGTGAACAACCTTTGGCCCTCCAGTTGCTGCTGAACTCCAACTCCCATCAGCCCCAGCAAGCATGGCCAACATCCAGGGTTGATGTGAATTGTCCTTCAGTGACATTTGGAGAGTCAAAGGTTCTCCACCCCTGGTGTATGTTGCGTTATCATGGGACTTGACAGCAGGGGGGAAGGATAATGTCCTGGTGGCTGAGGGCCTGTAGGATCTGGTGGAAGCAATCCTATAGGTCCATGACCACTTTGCTCACATTGCTACAATAGGAGCCTAGGACACGGTGTAATATTCAACCATATATAAACCTCACACAGAGGTGGCCCAGGAATGTCTTACAGGCATTCAGGAGACATTATTCAGAGTTCAAGGACACATTCCAGCCAATGAAAAATATATGGAGATCTCTGAGGGCCAGACAGATGGAGCTTTCCTCCTACTTGCATTTCCATATGAGAAAAGGCTTGCCTTGTGATGTATAGAAACAATAGCCAAGTGACTAAGCATCCTTAGCAACAGCCATGCCTCCGTATCTACCTCTTCATGCAGTGCGTAGGTAAACTATGGAGCTTTTTCCACAGGAGGTGCTGATGGCCACCAACTTGGATGGCTTTAAAAAAGAATTATACAAATTTATGGGGGGGAAATGCAATCAGTGGCTATTACCTCCACTGCCAGAGGCAGCATGCCTCTGTGTCAGGGGCTGAACTGAGGAGGAATGGTGGGGGCCAAACCCACTTCTCCTGCACCTTCCCGAGAAGAGGAGGATAGTTTAGATTTAGAACAGTGGTTTGCAGAAGGTCATAGTTCAGAGGCTGCAGAGGGGAGAAGCTAGGAAATATTGGAAGAGGAACAGCAGGAAGAAGAAACACCTGGGGAGAGCAGGCGAGGGTGGGGCGTGCATCCTGGGGGTCGGGCACACCACCTGCAGGGGAGTGGCACCCAGCGCGGGTGGAGGGCAACCACGATGGCACCCTACCGGGATCACGCTGCCAGGGGCAGTACGCTCTCCCTGCACTCCTCTTCCTCCGCTAGTGGGGCAGAGACAGCTGACAGGCTTAGTGTCTTTGGAAAGCATTCCTGATCCCAACCCTCCCAGTACCAGGTGATCATTGAGGGTACTAGAACAGAGAGCTCAGAAGCAGAAAGCTCAGATTAGCCAACGTAGGGGCAACATAGAATAGGAAAGTCGTAGGGGGGTGGGACTTTACTTGGAGCATTGCCATAATTTAGGAGAGACTGCATTCCTTCGTCTCTCACTGTAAATATTGAATAAATTAATTGATAAGTACTTTTATTGTCTATCTGCTTCTTGGCTACCACCATGGGAGGGATCAGATTCCCTGAAGCCTGACACTCTCTATGCCAGTTGCTGGGAAGTTATGTCCTGTTTACGGACATCTCACCAGCATCTGACTGTTTACTGTGAGACCAGGATGCTGGACTAGATGAGCCATTGGCCTCATCCAGCAAGCTCTTCCTTTCTTATATACCCATAAAGATATAGCCAGCACATTAATTTGTCTATATTTTGGAGGCTTGGGTCATGGCTCCTGTTCTTATGGAGGCCACATCGCCTTCCCTTCAAGTAATCTCATGGGTCCAGCAACATTAGGAATGGGTGAAACACACTACTTGTCTGGAGAACACGCCCTTCTTTCTTATTCCTGACTCAGCCTATGCGGCTTTCAGCTAATCCTGAGGGCCAAGATGAGATGAGATGGAATCTGTTATAGTAAATGCTCTGCCATTATTGAAATGGCAAAGGCCACTGTGCAATTCAGACTGGGACCGTGGCATTGGGGGAGCAGAGACTGGCATTCGTCTGGCATCCGTCTGTGTCAGGAGACAATGGAGGAGTGTGCCGTCAAACTGTTGGAAGGTTGCAGCACCTGCTGTGGCTGGAGAGACCAATGTGGGAGAGACATGTTTTGTTGCAGGTGGGCAGATGAAGGCTTCACAAGTCTGAACTATATTCAAAGAGAGTTAAAGAATACTGAAGAATCTGAACTGGAACTAAAGCCACATTTGAAACCATCTGCATTCCCTTGAAGGACAACCTCCAACCCCCAGATAGTGTTCGTACTGTTACCTTCATGAACATATCCAGCAAACATATATACGCATTATCTGCATGTGTGTGTGGATACACATGTCATAATACTAGTCAACACAAGTGAGGTAGTCAAAAGTCAAAGGTGCAAAATTTATCAGGATTGAGTAAAAGTAGTAAGCAAGTTTTCAACTTCTCCAGAACGCTTCTTCAGGCTGGCTGGAGAAGAGCTACGCAGAACTCACAAGCTTGCTCACTACTTTGCGACACTTCAGTTGATTCTAACAAAGATATTGCTCAGCTATGGCTTTCCTCCCTACACGGTTACCTACAATTTGTGAGTGTGTTTTAAAATAAGCAAAATGTTTCATCTCTGCTATGTCATCTATCCTAGCCTGTTCCAGTAAACTCGTGCAGCACAGCTTGCTAAATAAGGACCTCCGTTCCCATGTACATTTAAAATTGTATTGCCCTTTGCCCATTATTATTTGTTTTTTCCCAAATGTAATTTGCCCTAAAATGCATACAGTACTGAGCAGAAAAGTAATAAAGCAAACAGACGTTTTACAGCTGACAGAGAGCTGATACTGAAGCTTGTCTGTTCCATTTAAAAGCAAAGGAGTAGGTTGTGTGTTTTTTTTAAAAAAGGCAAAGATTTCTTTTCTCTTTTTAAAGAGAGAATGAGAGAGCTTTTGTCTTCCCCTAACCTATGCTTCTGCTTCCCCCCCCCCCTTAAAAAATGGACATCTGACAAGCAAAGCCTAGCCAGAGGGTCAAAAATGAAGATCCTGGGAAAGGTCAAGATTAATCTCTACCCACGATGCCCTCGTGCATCCCTCACAACAGCTGACTAACAAAAGGGGCTCAGCACTGTGACTGACAGAATTCTTAATTGTATCCACTCATTCATGACAATTTGATTAAAATATTACGCCAAAGTCTCACCCCCTGTTTGCTTCGATCCTCCAAATCTAATTTTGAATTTTCAGAAAGGAGATTACCTCCACAAGCATGACTGGGATGCTATTAACTTCTACTTAATCTTTATTACTGATGTGAATTTAACATATGTACGGCTTCGTCTCGCCTCTGTTGTTTTCCTCTCTAAAGTAACGTCTAGGCAATATACAAGTGGCGGACATTAATTTTCACTTTGATATCCTGTCATTCCGGAGCTCATACTTCCACATGAAAACTTAAAAAAGATGCACTGTCTTAATGCTACGGCCCAATTAGAAAGCCTGCCGTACAAACGCAAACTGTTGAACAGTCTCCGGGCTTCAAAGTGTCAGAACTTCTGCTCACATTTTTGTCTGGCTGCACACTGCTCGCCCTGTCTTATTTGCTAGTTTGAGGGCATGCAAACAAGTGTCTTAAGAAACACCATTTGATCCAGATCATCCCCAAATTGACAAAGGTGGTGCCTGAGTTTGGCTGCTTGTTATCCTCTTGTTTTGTAACAGAAAACATTAACAATAAATGTCAAAGTGACGAGATATTTCGAGTCCCTCCAAGCATCATGCACATAGATCGTGGTTAGGCAAACTAAGGCCCGGGGGCCGGATCCGGCCCAATTGCCTTCTAAATCCAGCCAGCGGATGGTCCGGGAATCAGTGTGTTTTTACATGAGTAGAATGTGTCCTTTTATTTTAAATGCATCTCTGGATTATTTTGGGGGCATAGGAATTTGTTCATTCCCCCCCCCCAATGTATAGTCCGGCCCCCCACAAGGTCTGAGGGACAGTGGACCGGCCCCCTGCTGGAAAAGTTTCCTGACCCCTGATATAGAGCATCCATAAGAACATAAGGAGAGCCTGCTGGATCAGGCCAATGGCACATCTGGTCCAGCATCCTGTTCTCACAGTGGCCAATCAAATGAAACCAGCAAGCAGGATTTGAGCACGAGAGCACTCTTCCCTCCTGTGGTCTCCAGCAGCTGGTATTCAGAAGAGTTGTCTCCTCCAACTGCCTCCAACCAACCCAACAGTTGGTTGGGTTCCTATTATTCCATGTAACCTAATGATGGAGTCATCAGTAGGTCACATGGAATGGTAGGAAGCTGCCTTATATTGAGTCAGCCCACTGGTACAGCTAGCTCAGTGTTTTATGCATGGGGTTTGGGGCACAGGGCATTCCCATCCCTATCTGGAGATGCAGAGAATTTAACCTGGGACTTTTTTTGGAAGCAACGTTTATGCCGTGTTGAGTTATGGCTCTTAATGTAGTTGCTAGCAGATGTCATGGTGGGGTGCTGCTGGGTGACCTGATTGGTCACATTGCTTATGTTTACTGTGAGGTAGAGGAAAAGCAGTGAGGCAGCATTGAGGTTGGCACAGAGCCCATCTCCAATGCTAGCCTGCTAGGGGTAGGATCAAATCCTGCACTGGCTTTGTTCCCAACAGGGAATGGGAGACACAGCCAAAGCATCAGGATTTAAGACTCCCCCACTTGTCACTTGATGAACAGGGCTGAGCTGCCAAACTGAGCAGGATTTAAGCAACCCCCCCATTCAATGAGGGGGTTAGAACCTGCTTCGATTGCATACGAGCCCCTTCTGGATTGAGAAAGGGGTTTACATTGGGACCCCCTGCTAAAACAAAGGGCAAAATCTTTTGTCTAGCAGTGCATTGTAAGGTGCTTTGAAAAAACCGAAGTTGGGACTTCAAAGCACCTTACACATGATGTCGTGGTGACATCAGCTGATTGACAGTTGGGTGACCTTGCACACCTATCAGCCTTGCCCTGTGAGGTCAGTTTTGATAATTGAGCCAAAAAGGTTCACCGCCCCTGCTATAATGTGATCTTACGTACAGCTTGGCTCATTCTGAAGCGGGCAGGCCAAGAGAGGCGGACCCAACTGTTGCCCATGCTCTCCATGCTATCGAGATCCAAGGAGAAGCCAGTGCAAGATGGAAGCTTCCAAATGTTTATCCTTGGCAGGTAGGATCCATCTCTACAGTAATGTATGAATATGGATGCCTTTCACTGCCTGGATTCAGCTTCTTCATTTTAGTACGGAAGTTGCCTTCTTGATCCAAAGCCTGGAGCCAGGGTAGCGTTATCCAAGCAAGGAAACAGAAGGAGCTCCCCCACCCTGCATTTCTTCCACTTAATTATGCCTGCAGGGTAGAAATGGATTAGTAGTTATACTATTGCAGATTCTTGTTAGTAGTTAAATAAAGTGTGACCCTTTAATCTCAACCGTTGTCTGGTTTTCGTTTTTCTTTTAGGAGGTGGAGGGAGAGAGTGGTTTCTTCCATCACTGCTCTGCAAGGAGAGGAGAAACTGTACCTGCCACAATTCTCCCAAGCATCCATCCAAGGAAGGACTCCTTGAATCTCTGCCCATGGGTCTAATCAGCTCAGCCAGGCTTCCTCATTTAGCCTGCTACTCCATTTCCCCCCCCAACCACTTGTCCATCACCTGATGTCATATGACTTCAGGCACTGGTGGCCAGTAAAGACACAGCCCCAAAATCAAAAAGACAAACGGGAGCACCCTCTATGTGTGCTTCCTTTCCATATGTTGCTTGAATTCAGTGCTTTTTTATTTTTGGCACCTTTCCTTGTCATCTTTCATGGCAACAGGAACAAGTGCTGAATTCAAGATGCAACGGCAAAGGAGGAATCGGGAGCACATACAGAGTATGCTCCTGAGCCTTCCTTTGCCACTGCAGGCTGAATTCTTTTTTTAAAAAAGTAAAATTGAATTAAGTCACAGCTGCAAAGTAAGAAACTCTATAAGTGCACTCCTGATTCTTCCTTTGCATCCACAACTTGAAGTTCAAATCACCTGACATCATATGACATCAGGTGACGGTCAAAGTGGCCTGTGGACAGTTGGCCACGTCTGGGGACTCAGCTACAGGGCTACCTCGCTAGACGAAAAACTCACTAGACGAAAGGCATTTGCTAGCAAAAGGGTGCTTCGCAAGACGAAGTTTCCTGTGGCCGCGACTCGCAAAACAAAAATGTTTTGCGGGATTTTTTCCGTAAAGCCGCGCTTCCTCCGACCGTGCTTTGCAAGACGAAATTTCCGCTATACGACAGCACTCATGGAACGAATTAATTTCGTCTTGCAAGGCACCACTATACATAAATGACGTTTTGAATGCATTATAAACATGCAACACCAGATGGCACTGCAGAGCAAAAAAACAAATATAAATGCAATTTTTACATAGCTTTTTTCCCTTTTTGCTATAACAATTTTATTTCTGAGTTATTTATAGTGTCTTTCCCCCCTGTGTGTAAATCCACCCTGGGTCTGGCCCTCTGGTTGGACCGAGTTCTGTACCCCTGCCTGAAGCCTTTTCGTACATTAGTCACAGACTCGTGGAATTGCGCAGTTGGAAGGTTCATCTATTTCAACCCTCTGCAATGCAGGAGCCAAGCTGCACTGCTGGTTCCATCCTGCTGCTACCTGTTGAGCTTAGGCATCTGTAAAGGAACCCCTAAGCATGAGCAGCTGTTTGTTCATAGGTGTCTCAATGCAATCCATGTGATCATGTGGTGGCAGCTAACTGAAGGAGGAGGACTCTGATGAAGCTCATTTCCCAACAGAGCCAATGGAATAAACCTGCTTCCGATCACTCCCTCTCCTATAGACTAGTGCAGGAGTGGCCAACTCCCAAGAGACTGCGATCTACTCACAGAGTTAAAAACTGGTTGTGATCTACCCCATTTTGGGGGGTTCAGGTCAAAGTTGTTGAGCTTTCTTTCGGGGAGCCAAAGTTGTTGAGCTTCTTTGGGGGAAGCCAGTGGTCTGTCAGTGATCTACCGCAGACGTCCAGTGATCTACCAGTAGATGATTATCTGCCTGTTGGACGTGCCTGGACTCACTAGTATGTAAGCGATATTAGCCCCAATGTAGCTGGATTCTCAACAGACAGGGCCAATGGAATGGCTCTGCTTCCCACTTTCCCCTTAGCTCAGGCATAGGCAACCTCAGCCCTCCATAATCCTTGACCACTGGTCCTGTTAGCTAGGGATCATGGGAGTTGTAGTCCCAAACATCTGGAGGGCCGAGGTTGCCTATGCCTGCCTTAGCTGTTGACTTTTTTTCTGCTTCAGATTTCTGCTTTCTGGTTCTACATTTTATTGATCGTGCCATACTTCTGCATATTTTTTAATTTTGCTTTTAATTAGCATAAGCCTCTTTGGGGATTCATCTGGGCAGCATATTTACAGAAACACTTCAAGAAATAAATATCAGGGTAACACTACCTCCTCTCCAGGAGGTCAGAGCAGCAAGCCTTATCTATGGCTGCCCGTAGTGAGCTTCATGTCCAAGTAGGATGCAGCTGGCGCTGTGGTCTAAACCACTGAGCCTCTTGGGCTTGCTGATAGGAAAGTCGGCGGTTTGAATCCGCATGACAGGATGAGCTCCCGTTGTTCTGTCCCAGCTCCTGCCAACCTAGCAATTTGAAAGCAGACCAGTGCAAGTAGATAAATAGGTACAGCTGTGGCGGGAAGGTAAACGGCATTTCCATGCACTCTGGCTTCCGTCATGGTATCTCGTTGCACCAGAAGCAGTTTAGTCATGCTGGTCAAATGACCCAGAAACACCAGCTCCCTCGGCCTGAAAGCAGAGATGAGTGCCACAACCCATACACAAATTTGACTAGACTTAACCGTCCAGGGGTCCTTTATCTTTACCTTACCTTTACCTTCATGGCCAAGCAGGGATTCACACCCATTTTCCCCCAAGTCCAAGCCCAGCCCTCTCTCTGTAACGCCACACTTCCCACTTGGAAGTTCTCACGGGAACTCTGATTCATTCAAAGCCATAAGCTTTCAGTTCAGGAGTCTAATCTGAATGCACTCATTTACCCATCTGGTTTTCTGACTCCCCTGATACCCAAATGTGCAATCAAATGGGCGAGGCAGCTCAAATCCACTTCCCCCGATCGGCATCCCCCCTACCTGCCAATGACATAACCCTAAATAACAAAAGATTTTATTTT
Source organism: Lacerta agilis (assembly GCF_009819535.1). Taxonomy (NCBI): domain Eukaryota; kingdom Metazoa; phylum Chordata; class Lepidosauria; order Squamata; family Lacertidae; genus Lacerta; species Lacerta agilis. The sequence continues at coordinate 18,476,464 of NC_046312.1, forward strand.
TTTTTACTCTCAAAACCAACGAGATAATTATCTGATATGTTTCAGTGCTACATACAGAGAAATGAAACTAATTTTTGTCTTAAAAGGAACCTGGCAGCTGTTTAGATATGCAGCCAACGTTTGAATAAAACAACCCCACTTTGTGCTTGATGTCTGCCAAATGGCTTGCTGTTATTTTCAGCAGTGTGTGTGTGTGTGTGTGTGTGTGTGTGTGTGTGTATGCCAGTTCACAACCACCACCATCTATTGTCGATGCAATGAATAGCCAACAACAATTTAAAGTAGCAGGCTGCTATCAGCATTGTTCTCCTGTTCAGAAGCACCGGGAACAACGGTGTGTTTTCTGAATACTGTAAGGAAATGCAATTCTCTTCTCAGGATCCTATCAGCAACTTTCATCCCAACCTGAACCCCGCAGACAATGAATGACAGTTTGAGCTGTCCATGCTGCGCCAGAGAAGTTGTATCTACAGGTCAAGGCTGCAAGCTCAGATTTCCTGCCCCAAAGAATATTATTTGAGGACTTCCTATATTCTTAACCCTTTCATTTACATACACAAAATGCAAAAATGGCTGGCTTACACAAGTTACAGTCTTCCTGGGGGTTTGCGGGGGGGGGGGTGTTGTTTGGTGGGTTTCAATATTTTGGCATCTTTTCTAGGCAGGGTAGAATTTCTTTCCAATGATGTCATGGCCCTCAGTTTTTGCTGTAGAGCCTTCTCCTGGGAATGGAAGCTAAACCTAACAATGAACATGTAGCAAACAGAGGTCTGATTCTCACTGCTTGCATGGCGCTCTTGTGTTTGCTGCAGTCGAGCTGATCCTCAATCACTGATTTCTGCAGGAAATGCAGAAAGCACAACCTGGAGATGTACTTCCTCCAGTGCGCAGTGGATATGCATTGTTGTGTATTGATTCAAGGGTTATCATATCTGTATTATTAGTGTCTTTTATTCACATTGGGGAAAAGTAGCTGCCTTCCTGTTCCAGAAGGAACAGCTACTATTGGTTCATTTAAGTTGCTGCATTTGGATCCTCAGTCCTATTGGTTCCCACCAAAAGGCAACTTTGTGATTGCTTGAGATTGTTCCCTCCAAAATGTATCCCTTCTAGCCAGTCTTTCTGTTCCTATAAATGTAGCATCTCTCTCCTCAGTTCCCCAGTCTTGTTTGTCTGAATAAAGAGGGTTACATGAAGAAGCTGTCTCCTGCCTGCTATGTCAGAGCTGAAATCTCTTGCTGAATCACGATCCCCACGTTACAACATGCATCAAGGAGCTACTACCAATCACAGCTTCCAGGTGTTTGAATGTTTGGCGATGAACAGCTCCTATTTACTCTTTCGCAAAACGTTGAGAGGCAGAAGGTGTTAAGAGACTAGCCCGTGAGGGCTGCTTATTCATGCTGGGCTTGTAAACCTCCCCAGAAAGATCTGGCTGGACACCATAGGAATGCTGAATAAATTGGGCCTTTGGTCTAACCCAGCAGAGATCTTATTTGGTCTAACCCAGCAGGGATGGCTATCTGTCATGGATGCTTTCCCTGAGATCCTTGCATTCCAGGGCTTGGACTAGATGATGGGAGCTAACCCTACGCGAATCTAGAGTGGAGTCCCTAAGGCAGTTATGTGGCGTCTTGTACACCTCTTTCCAGCAAGGCCTGCAGCCCAGCTGGTGCCAAATGTATGGTTCTGCTTCCCTTTGGACCATATCAGTGAGGCTGAGAGGGGGTTGTCTTGTCACCTGGGCAGCTCAGGACCTCCATACACACTGCCCAATCTTGGACCTGGGAGAAGTCACTTCGGTGCTGCTAACACAGCAAAAACAACATGGGGGGCAGCACTTAAGAATTATCAGTCTCTGCAGCCACACCAAGTGCTGTGATTCTCCAGTGGTTTGACATCCCGCCCCCAGAGGCACACTCCAATGTCCTCAAGACAGATCCAGGTGTTAGTGTTGTGCTGGTCTTACCCCAAAGGACCACAACAGCCCACCTTATATTGTTCTATATGAAAGCCATAAGATTCAGTCAAAATGCAGGCTACAAGGTGGTGGTTTTGCAAACAGAAGAATCCAATAACTATCCATTTTAATCTGGACCTAGTTTATGTCCCTGACCTCCCATTTTCTAAAACTCCCCCACACACACACACACACACTTTTGCTATAGGTCATCCTTCCTTTCAAACTCCCCAGATTGAAATATATTTCACAGCATCCTTTCCTCTGCCTCATTTTTCTTCTCTCCCAAGCGTCCAGAAAGGGATATTTGATTGTATATGCATTCCCCCCTCAGTATAAAGTAGTCCTATTGTGCGGCTTCTTCACTGGCAAACAGCAATGCAACAATAGCCATATTGAAGGGCGATTAACTTCAGGGACAGCAGGCCCCAGAGCAAACAATGAAAGATCTCAAGCTCTGAAAACAGCATTGATTCACGGAATGAAACAAAAGTTTGACACCATTGGAGAGAGGGGAGGGGAAAGGTAAGGAGCAACAAGGTTGTGACACCTCTGGCATACAAACGATTTACATGCCATTAATGTACGTGGATTGCATGCTACAATTAGGCCAGCATTTAAATATGTGTTAGCCTTGGCAGGCTCTGTATTATCACGCTGAATTTATGTCGCCTCCAAGGTAAAGAGCATCTTCGCATTGTACCACACACAACTAGTATAACGTGTCAAGTGCGTTTTCAGCAGAACATTCAGAGGGGGAAACAATGTTTTGCCTCGAACAGGGCTTGCTTCATTTCAATGTCCCTCTGCTCCCAACCATTCCAAGATGTTCCTACACATCCATTCGACCGGATGGTGGTTTTCAAGGTATCTTTATTTTAAATTGTTCTACATTTTGTCTTGCACGCTCTCCCTCGACGTTTCGGAAGCATCAAGAGTTTCTTTCAAAGTAAAACAAGATATGGGTGGGGGAGAATGCAAGGAGGATTAAAAAGGGGTAATGTGTGGTTAACCCAAGGCTCACTCACTCACTCAGCATCACTATAATAAAAAGCAGTGCTGCATGAGAAGACCTGTTTCAGGCCTGCATGTTTATCCCCAGATGACTGAAACTTCCTGTGGTGTCTTATAGGTATGAATGGGCCATCACAGACTTAAGGCAAGAGAGGAAAGAACCATAGCTCACTGATGAAACAATCACGTAGCAAACACATGGTGGTCACCTCCAGATGGCCTGTTTTATTGAGCACCCATCCTGACCTGTGTGCACAAAGTTTGTTGGCAGGTTCGGTGGCATCTGCTGTATGCCGAGTATTCATTCTGATTTGTTTTGCAAGGCTATAGACACTGCACCAAGCAATTGTTGTATCACACATTCCAGCGCATTTTCCCCATCACTTCCCTGTGTCTTTTGGGATGGCGGCAGAGGGGGAGTTGGGTCTGTTGTGCAAGAGCTCCAAATCAGCTTTAATTGGCTGAATTTTTCTGGAATGTGATTGAAAATAGCAACAGCCAGAGAACCACACACCATTCCAACAGCAAAGCTGTTTTCATTTGTGGTATGAAAAGTTGCGATATTTCAGCAATAAGAGATGGGATGTGCACGGATTGGAAAGGAAGCAGTATGTCTACCCCGTGACTTATGTAGGTGCTAACAACACTGCAAGGAAAATCACCTATAGCTGCTCCAATACCATAATGAGCGACAACCATCCCGAATGCACAATGAAAGCAGTGTCTGGAGGGACCCAGTAGCGTACCGAGGGGGGGCGATGGGGGTGAAGCGCCCCGTGTGCCAGCCTGGGGGGAGGGTGACACTCGGCGCCACCACCCCCCACTCCCAAGCCACCACCCAGAACCCCTTCTGTGCAGCGGCGGCAACTTTTAAGGCTGCAGCACGCAAGCAGCAGCACAGATGTGCCGGCCGCTCGCACCCGGCATCTTGGGTGGACTGTGCATGTCTGCACATGTGCACTCCACCCTGGGTGCTGTGCATGCGCCGCGACATCACAATGCATGTGTCGTGACGTCAGGTCACACGAATGTGTGCGTGCGCTAGGGAGCGGTGTCATGGCCCAAGGGGGGGGGGTGCCCCCGTGTTTGCTGCTCCGGGTGGCAAAGTGGCTCCCTACGCCACTGGAGGGGCCCTTTGTCTTTTGCTGCTCCAGTGTAACATGAACCACCTTCTGGGATTTTTTTTGCAGGTAGCAGATGCCTTTGTGTTCTCTAAGCGGTTAAGGATTCTGACTCCCAGCAGCCCTCCTGGTATGTCATCAATGTCTACGCCATCCTCTCCTAATCTTTGTTTTCTACACATCCCTGCCCCAAGAACCTCCAGGCTGGCGGGTAATACTGGTTGCCAGAGGGGCTTTCAGCAGCCGACTATTTTGTAACAATGACATTGAATCAACACTGGATACATGACCTTTATGGATTCCAGCTCTTGCCAGGAGTGCGTGAGGCATTCACAATGAAAGGCAAGGCCACTTGTCATTCAGTCTGGACCTCAGACAATTAGCATGAAAGCAAAGCACCAACTCAGTAAGATATTTACATCTCCCATGCAGAAAATGTATTTAAAAACTCTTCGGCAAAGTGGGTGGGGTATTGTGTTTTTATTGCAGCGGGGAGGGAATGACCTACGCTTACTCTCTTGCACATCTTCTGGAAGAGCTACAAATCTTCTTTGATTTTACTAAGCTTGTGTTTCAATGATTCGTGGATTTTGTTGTTTTTTTAAAAAAAAAAACACAAATTAGCGTATTCCTTATTTGCAGCAGAAATAACAACGAGATCTCACAGCAGCAAAATCAAGGAGAGAAGGTATTTGCTTTGAATGTTTTTATTCAGGGGAATGAATGGGTTATGCTTCAATTAAGCTAAAAATAAATGTTTGGTCAAAATGAAGGACCTGAGGTTCATAGCTGCAAGAAGACCCAACTTCATTTTGGGGTGCTCCATAGATTCTTGTTAAAATCCAGAGGGTCTCAGCCTTCAACAGCCCAGCACTGACGGCATTCCTTCCTTGTGAAATGAAGGATTATTACGATGAAGAGCAAATTCACTGAATGGACCATAAACATTACAGGCAGCTCATTTCTGATGCTTCCCTCTGACAAGCAAGTGAAGTTTCAACACACAAAGTCCGCTCTGACTGTAATGCAGTCTGATTGAAAATATCCCTCAGGGGAAGGTTTTAATGATTGTTAAAAAGCCTTGACAGCCTCACGTCATACTATGTCCATGTTACCGAAAGCTACAAAGCAACAGCCTTTCTTTAATTTTTAATTTTTTGTTTAGTGAAGAGTGGAAAACTCACGCTGGACGAAGCCAAGGTCAATGGCAAAGATCACTGACAGTTATCGCTCCTGCATTTCAGTGACGGGGCACACCTTTGGAGAACTCTCTCACGTAGGCCTACAGTTCTGCCCCTTTGCAAAAATGAAAACAACGAGGAAATGTCACAGCCGATATCCAAGGTCCTCATCCAGCTCTTGTGATGTGAAACTATCCAGGTGCAACAACTAGTGATTCTAGATGGGATTGCACATTTACATCTAGCTTGCTTCCAGGTGCCATGTTGACTGAGCATTCATCCTGTTTTTGTGGCCAGGGAGATTAACTGATGTTGCATTGAGACAATGCTATCCCTTGCTTTCTGGTGCATCCTACCCTGTTTATTCCTTCTAAATCAGGCTTCCTCAACCTCAGCCCTACAGATATTTTGAGACTACAATTCCCATCATCCCTCACCACTGGTCCTGCTAGCTAGGGATCATGGGAGTTGTAGGCCAAAAACATCTGGAGGGCCGAGGTTGAGGAAGCCTGTTCTAAATGACAAAAGGGAGGTTGGAAGTAGCTAAAGGGTAGTCTTTCTGGAATCTGACTGAAACATTTGCTTTAAAGCAGCCCCCTCCAGATGTTCTGGACTACAGCTCCCATGGGTGGGGCTGGTGAGAAATGTGTCAGTCCGCATTTTTAGTGCAGAAAGTATTGACCTGATGTGTAGAGATCTTTCCTATTCTACTTGATTCAAGAGAGTTCTGGAAGCTTCTCTGTGTGAAAGAAACAAGCAGAAGGTTCGTGATGTTTGGGTTATTCCTTCAGAGAAGCTGAGTACTGCTGGTTTAAACTGGTTCTCTTATCTCTTCTGTCAATACAAAATCGAAAATTCTTTCTAGTAGCACCTTAGAGACCAACTGAGTTTGTTCCTGGTATGAGCTTTCGTGTGCATGCACACTTCTTCAGATACACTGAAACAGAAGTCACCAGATCCTTAAATATAGTGGGGGAGTGGGGAGGGGTATTACTCAGAAGGGTGGTGGGAATGGGTGATAGGCTGATAAGTGTGGAAAACCTGTTGACGACTCTAAACGGCTGCAATTAGTCTTGCAGGGAAAGGCAAGGGGTGAGATGGCTAAAGATGGCTTTGTTATGTATAATGAGATAAGAATCCAATGTCTTTGTTCAAACCAGGTTTCTCCATGGTTTTAAGTTTGGTGATTACTTGCAATTCAGCCACTTCTCTTTCCAGTCTATTTCTGAAATTTCTTTGTATTAAGACAGCTACTTTGAGATCTTTTATAGAATGTCCTGGGAGATTGAAGTGTTCTCCTACTGGTTTCTCTGTCTTGTGATTCCTGATATCAGATTTATGTCCATTTATCCTTTGGCGTAGGGTTTGGCCTGTTTGTCCAATATAGAGAGCTGAAGGGCACTGTTGGCATTTGATTGCATACACAATGTTGGAAGATGAGCAATTAAATAGTCCTGAGATGGTGTGTTTGATGTTGTTGGGACCAGTAATGGTGTTATCCGGGTTTATGTGGCAGCAAAGTTGGCATCTGGGTTTATTGCAGGCTCTGGTACCAGTGTCCATGTTGAGTCCTGTTTTTGTATTATTGTGGGTGAGGAGCTGTTTGAGATTGGGTGGCTGTTTGTATGCGATGAAGGGTCTTCCTCCCAGAGCTTGAGAAAGAGAACTGTCATTGTCTAGGAGAGGTTGTAGATCTCTGATGATGCGTTGTACTGTTTTAACTTGGGAGCTGTATGTGATGACTAGTGGTGTTCTGTTATTTTCTTTTTTGGGTCTGTCTTGCAGCAAGTTCTCTCTGGGTATCAGTCTGGCTCTGTTGATCTGTTGTTTAACTTCATCAGGTGGATATTTTGGTTCTAAAAAGGTTTGCTGTAGATCTCTTAGGTGAGAGTCTCTGTCTGTCATTGACTCTTCTGTCAATGTCATGCTGACTATAAAAGTAGGGCCAGAAGGAGCATGGGCTTCACTTTCTCTTTCTATCCCTCTTCCTTCTGGTGTGGTGTTCTGTACATAGTATGCTTAGTGTTAAGGTTTAAACTTATTATATGTTATTGTAAGTTTAAGTTAAGTCTGCTGCAACTGGATTTCTTACGGACAGTGCCAATCCTGAATGAATTGGATTTGTGACCAATATGCTCATTTGCCTTCAGTAGCAGTAAAGCTCTGCTGGATGAATTGCAATTGCCTCTAATTTATTTTTTTTTTGGGGGGGGGGGATCCTGCAATGTGTTGTAAGTTTTTACTCTGCTAACTGTACATTGGAATCTACCCTGGATTAATATTGAGTAGAATTTCATGAAAAATTGTAATCCATCATCTGCTGTGGATGCTTTAGCTGAGATTCCTGCATAGCAGGGGATTGGACTAAATGACCCATGGGCTCCCTTCCAGTTCTACAATTCTATGTTTCCATGACCTGGAGTCCCTAGTCTAGGAAAGGGTGTTTTACACAGTAAGGTGGTTGTCTGAACCTGGATGAAATCTAGAGATCCATGCAGGTGTTTCTCACCTTTACCTATGAAGGGAAACATTTTGTGTGTGCATTTTCCTTTGAGTTCTTCCTTGCGTAATCTAGAATGACCATCATGTGCCACCCAGTTGGCCAAAATCATACTGTCTACAACAAAGGTGAGGCCATGTTTTCCACAATGCCATCCCCAACGATTCAGTGGAGCTATGATAAGGGTTATTGGAAGTAGCTGCGCAAACATCTCCATTGAGCACATACCAGGGGAAGTTGCATTGTGTGACCTTTGATATACCCTCCAGAACTAAAATTCTACTATTCTATGACTGCATATAGGCTGTATTCAGACATTGGGGTTGCTGTTTTAGCTTTCCTGGTTATAATTCTAGTGCTTCTGGACCAGTTTCCAATGTTCCTTTTACACTGCATTAGCACTTGCATTATGGAACACTATTTTTTTGATTCTCAGGACACCATGTTGTTGCACTAAATTTCATTCACACCAGTAGGTGTGGTGTGACACAGCAGCGGACATACCGGTAACTGGATGTCTCGTCACTCTTGCTTCTGTTCCACCATGGTTTACCCATGAAAACAGTCAGAAATAACTGTTGGAATACTGTCACATGGTATGATTCATGAAAACAGCAGGAGAATTACAGCACAAAACTCCCCAATGGGTTAACAGGGAGGCTAACAGATCCCCTCCTCAAACCAAGTAACACAGAATGAGCCCTAAATTTCTGCTGGATCCCCCCCAGATTTTCAGAAGTGGCTTTATCGGTAAGGAAACATCAGAAAAGTGGGGAAAAGTTATGTCCGAATGCAGCCATAGTTTGCCCAAAGAAGAAAGGGATGGGAATGAGGTGTCAATGGATTTTGTGGAAGTTGTTCCTTAGTTCAAAGACAACTAGTGAAGCCAAAGTGTTGACTAGTACACGTTTGGGAGAGCTTTTTGTGTTTTGGAAGAGCAATCTCTTCACCTGATTTGATTTTCTACAAAAACCCAGATAATGGAGGGTGTGTTAAGTTTCTTGCTTTTGGGGGGATTTTTTTGCTCATTCAAATGACCCTAGCATTTAAATAACAACAACAACAACAACAAGAAGAAGAAGAAGAAGAAGAAGAAGAAGAAGAAGAAGAAGAAGAAGAAGAAAAAGTATATGATAGAACATGCATCCCAACTTCCAACTTCATCTTCTAATTGTCTTCCCAGTTATGGATGAAATCAGGTTGAGGGTATCATGTACTACCTGCTAATTTGCCCCTAATATACAATGCCCAGATAAAAAATTTCTATTGCCTATTCTTAATTGGTTCTCAGGCCGACCCCCCCCCCCCCGGAAGTGACAGTTGAATTCTTAGCTAATAAAGATCTACAAATTACACGCCTGGTAGCCAAATTTGCTTGATCACCTAAGAAGCTTGGTTCCAGCTACGCTAATGCTTTCAATCATTTATGCTGTACAGGGCCGTAGCTAGGGGGTGGTGAGGTGGAGCCCCACCAGGGGTGCAGGCAATTGGTGGGGGTGCAAAATCGGCTTTAAAATATATCCAAAAATATAAATATTGATTATTGCCTCATAAGAAATGGTTTCAAATAGAGGGTGAATTGGTGGAGGGTGTGCGTGGAGGAGAGGCAGAAAGAATAGCTAATTTGTCCGTGGCTAGGGGGCACAATCTGGACAGTTCTGCCAGGGGCACAAGATCACCTAGCTATGGCTCTGATGCTGTAAACTTTTATAAGCTACGTTGTGCCATTTCAGAGGAAAGCCTTGCTCTTGTCCTCTGCTGTTCATTGTAAAGGCCTTTGGCTATACACAACAAACTGATGGATTGATTGAAATCGAGAAGCAACACAGTTTGCCCTTAATGTCAGTGAAGAGCTTTCAGTCGCTTGATGACTTCAGCTTCTAACACAGAGTGGGATCTCAGCAGCTTTTTCTGCTTCTCCTTGCTGTTAAAGAGATTAGGGCATCCTCTTATAAACATATTTATGAAGTAAAAGCAAGAGACTTCATCTTGGCAGCTTGGAATCTAACACCATTCTGTATCTATATTATTTTTTTCAGGATTAGAAGCTATTAATTCCTAAAATTGTGCTCTGGAGCGTAAGTGGCAGCAGCTGTAGCTCTTTGCTCAGAGCCTTTCCACATGGGTTACTTTCTGCTCAAGATATGCATTGCGAGGAGGAGAGGACCCAGACGAGGTGCTCCTCTTCAGACAAGCAAAGAAAATGAAATCAGATTATTTAAAAAAGGGAAGCTGAAAGGCTGAAGTCCACTGTCCATAAAATGAGCAACCTGGGTGTTAATAAAATGGCATCTCGATGCAGGTGGTTACACACTTCCTGTTTCTGTAATCCATTCTTCTTGCATGCACAGACTAATAAAATGCCTCTCCTTATTATGTCACTACTGTACATGGAACATTTCATGCATAAAATATTAATCCCCCACACTGGTCTTTGGAGGGACTGATTGCACTGGCTTAAAAGAAGAGGAAGAAGAAGAAGAAGTAGAAGATGGAAGGATGGATTCTGAGCAAAGCACTGCCAACACTGTACCCAAGACACTCAGCAGCTTTCAAGAGAAAAGGAAGACATGGGTCTGATAGGAATGCTCTAGGTACGCGAGGTTAACACTGATGATCCTGCAAGGTCCTGCCGGAAGTATGATCCTATACATCAGTGTTTCCCAAACTTGGGTCTCCAGCTGTTTGGACTACAACTCCCATCATCCCTAGCTAGCAAGACCAGTGGTCCAAGTTTGGGAAACACTGCTATAAATCAGTGGTTTCCAATTCACTAAGAACTGAACCACCCTACCCCCCGTTTTTCAATTGCCAAGCCATGGACCCTAACTTTTGAAAATGTTGGTCTTTCTATGGTTAGTTTTTGTTACATGAATGGTGCCACCAACCCCACCCGCCGGGGTCCACAGACCACCAATTGGGAACCACTGCTATAAATTCTTTTACAAGGCTTCCTCTCATGCCCTTTAGGTATCCTGCCCCTAACCATTCTCACACTCTAGAAGTTCCACTTTGGCTGCATTCACACAGCAGCTTGCTCTCTTCCTCCAAACTGCTAATTTCCACATTATATTTGAACTTTCACATGATGAACTTTCAAAATCTGGCAAACTCCAATGGAAGGTTAGCACTCATTCCCGGGTTAATATCTTCCAGAAAGGAAAAGAAAAACCCTATTAACCCAGAAAATTGTGGGAGTGAAGTGACGGGATCGGGGACAGTATTTTGGCACATAGTTCTTTACTGCCACTTTCATTGAGGGATCTTGGGAGATCAGAAGCAGGCATGTTCAGAAAGGGTGGTAGAGTAGCAACATTGTTCAAGGATGTTCGTTGTCATGCTGCACCACACCCATTGGTGTGAATAAAATTTAGCATGACATGCTGGTCTATCGGTCAAAAAGCCACCGTTGCATAGCACAGCAGGTACCGCACTGCGAATAGGACATTAGAAAATCAAGACATTAGAAAAGCTCTAGCATTATAATCAGGAAAACTAATGCAATATTTCGCACGCCTGAATGTAGTCTCCATACCCAATCCTGCACGGCAATTGAGATCTCAGGCTCACTGGCAGCCAGGGCTTTTTTTTCAACCGGAACTCAGTTCTGGCACCTCTCTGGTGGGCGCCATTGCCATTATAAGAAAACAATGCGTGTTCTCCATCCTAGAGAGCACGGGTTGCGGTGGGGGCCAGAAAATCCACCCTTCCAGTGTGGGTTGGTTCTGAGTTAGTCGCTGTTTTGATTGGGGCATTACTTGTTGTTGGGGAGAAATTAACGTTGCAATTTTGGTTGATGGACAGTTACTGGATTAAAATCCTTGGCATGCCCTGTATTATTCTCTTTGTTGCTTGCAACGGATCGCCCGCCCTCCCCTCCCTCGTTTTAGGCCTCTGCGTTGACCTTGCTATGCCTGTCATGGGGTCGTCTGCCATTGGTGCAGGGGCCTGGTAGGAATTTTTCCAGTTGGCTGATTGGCTGGTGCCTTCTGGTTTTCGCCTACTGCGTAGCAATTAGTCACAACTTGTAAGGTTGGCGGTTAGGCATTGGTTTCGTGTTCGTTGCTGGAGGGGTAATGATTGGCTGTGTCTGCTCCTCCAATGCTGCTGCTGCTGCGTGGGAATTCCATTAAAGGAATCCAGGGGCTCGCAATGCTTTTGTCCGTATCCCCCGGTCGGGGGCCAGGGCCACGCAAGAGTCCCTGGGAGCATTTGGGGAGAGTCGTTGTGTCTGACCCCCCAGCTCCTATTCTCTCCCCAATATGCTTTCCCTTACTGACTGTCGTCAGTTCTGTCCCCAGTGGGTCAGATAGTCTAAACCAATGCCTATGCAACCACTCACATATCTTGTATTTTAATAAAGTTGTGGCCAAAATTTATCCCAAAAACCAAACCAAAATTAATGTTTCTGGTGTGAGTTATTTACTGGAGGGTGGTTGGGGACCTCAACATGCAAGAGAGGTGTTCATGGTGTTCCAGAACACCAGTGTGGTGTAGTGGTTAAGAGCGGTAGACTCGTAATCTGGGGAACCGGGTTCGTGTCTCCACTCTTCCACATGCAGCTGCTGGGTGACCTTGGGCTAGTCACACTTCTCTGAAGTCTCTCAGCCCCACTCACCTCACAGAGTGTTTGTTGTGGGGGAGGAAGGGAAAGGAGAATGTTAGCCACTTTGAGACTCCTTCGGGTAGTGAAAAGCGGCATATCAAATCCAAACTCCTCTTCTTCTTCTTCTTCTTCTTCTTCGTCTTCTTCTTCTTCTTCTTCTTCTCTTTTTCTAGAAAAATAGCATTGCTGGCAGCTCCTAATACGGGGCTGTCAGGACAAGAGAGTTGAAATGAACCTACCATTTGTAGCAGTAGCAGCCACTTAAAAGCATCGCCCTCTAAACATACGGGGTGTGTATTTATTTATTTATCTGCCACATCTGTACCCCACCCTGGCTCCAAGCAGGTCAGGGGAGAATGAATGAGAGCTATCGCAGCCACATTTGATCCTCATCACAATCTTGGGAAGTAAGTTAGGCTGAAGAGAACTCCTGGCCTCATGGCCCTGCTATTAGACAGAGTGAAGAAGGTAGCTACTTCAAGTGGCAGGTGCACAACTGAGGGAATCACTGTTGCTCTTAAGTTCTGCTCACGGGCTTCCCCTAGACTTCTCATTGGCCACTGTGAGAAAAGGATGTCATTGGCCTGATCCAGAAGGTTCTTTCTTACATTCGTGTTTTAACTATTTTTAATGGTTTTAGATGGTTTTTACCTGCTTTAAGACCTGCTGGCAAAGGCTGGATAAGAAGAACAACAATGAAGAAGAAGAAGAAGAAGAAGAAGAAGAAGAAGAAGAAGAAGAAGAAGAAGAGGAGGAGGAGGAGGAGGAGGAGGAGTTTGGATTTGATATCCCGCTTTTCACTACCCGAAGGAGTCTACAGGGTGTGGTGGTGCTGGAGGGTGTGGTGGTGGTAAGAGTTGTAGTCTGCACACCAATCACCACTACTGAAATAAGAGCCAACTTACTTCAGCCTGCCAGCCTGGTTAACCTCTGTACATGGAAGCGAGGCACTGTCTTGCCTTTTACTTCAAGCAGGAAAATTGCTTTGGCTGGCCCTGCCGACTGGCTCAGAGTCACTCAATTTGCTTACCTAACCAGTGATCTGAACCTGCTAGAATAAAGGAGGCCCCATCAGTATTGGCATTCCGCCGGCTCCTGAAGACCCAACTCTTTCAATGTGCATTTCCCAGATCTCCAGACTTCAGGCTCCTGCTTTGATGGTTGTTGTAACTGTTACGCTGTTTCAATGGGCTTGCTTATTATAGATTTTAATTACAGGTGTTTTGATGTAGACTGGAAAGAGAAGTTGCTGAATTGCAACTCATTACCAAACTTAAAACCATGGAGAGACCTGGTCTGAACAAAGACATTGGATTCTTATCTCATTATACATGACAAAGCTATCTTTAGCCATCTCACCCCTTGCTTTTTCCTGTAAGACCAATTGCAGTCGTTAAGAGTCGTCAACAGGTTTTCCACACCTATCAGCTGATCACCCATTCCCACCACCCTTCTGAGTAATACCCCTCCCCACTCCCTCACTATATTTAAGGGTCTGGTAACTTCTGTTTCAGTGTATCTGAAGAAGTGTGCATGCACACGAAAGCTCATACCAAGAACAAACTTAGTTGGTCTCTAAGGTGCTCCTGGAAGGAATTTTTTTATTTTTTATTTTGTTTTGACTATGGCAGACCAACACGGCTACCTACCTGTATGTGGTGCAATGGGCAGGCCCGGTGCATCCATTAAGGCGAACTAGGCAATTGCCTAGGGCACCAAAATGGAGGGGGTGCTGGCCAGGCTTGGGCGGGGGGCGGGACGGGACGGGACGGGCTAGCAGCAGCTTCTCCGCTGTAGTGGAAAGGTGATGCTTGCCTCTCCACCACCACCTACCTTCCGCTAAAGCAGGCATTGATGGTCTGCCTAGGGCACCAGAAACCCTAGCACTGGTCCTGGCAATGGGTAAGTGTGTCTGGCTGTTAACCAGAAGGTTGGTGGTTCGAGGCCACCCAGGGATGGCTGTGGGCAGGATTCCTACATATCAGGGAGTTGGAGCAGATGGCCCTCGGGATCTCTTCCAACTCTATGATTCTATGAGTGCAGTTATCCCCATCTGTGGAAGTTCCTGAGCATACTAATTTGTTCTAAGAAGTCAATGGATGTTATGCCAGAGTGCTAGCATACAGTGGTGACTGGTGACCATTGGGGCAGGTGGGACAGAAGACAGGGAGCTCAAGAGTAGGTGGAGCCAGAGCCAATGACAGATGGACCCAACTAATTTTAGTTTTGCCCCCATCCTCCACCCTGCTGAGTTCCACAAGAGCAACATTGAGATTGAGAAGGAAGGTGACAGGTGCTGACAGCACCCCTGAGCTGGACAGAATAAATATATGAGGCAGGTGGGGGGTTGTCTGAGGTCAGACTGAGGTTGGTGGGGGCAACACCCCATTCACCCTAATGGGTCAGCCTCCACAGCTGGCATGCCAGACAAATAACAGTATGCTACTGTAGTCTCGAATGCTTATTTTGCCAGTGATTATTTCCAATTTTCTCTCCCAACGAACAACTCTAGGGAGGGAACTGGGTGGCCTAAGTATTGGTTTTGGCTTCATCACGTGACCTCTACTTGATGACTTTGGCAACCAGCGCTTGCCAAATCTATGCTTGGAAGTACATTCAGCTAAAGCATCCTTAGCTATGCCTGCATATGTTGTGTTGTTTTTTTTACACATGAGATTTCTTCTGCGTTTGGGTAAGAACAATGTCCAATTACAGGCTTTTCTTTGGAAATAAATTAGAACTTCAATGGGGTATCAACTAATTATCTCCTAAGGAGAGAAAAAAACCAGCCCTTTAATTTTATGTTAATAGAGCTAAAGGAATATTTAGCTGTGTCATTTCTGTATGAAATGATGCTATAAGCTTCACAACATCGAAGAGCTGAAAGGGTTTAAATCAGGAGCTAGAGCCCCACACGGTGACCTTGCCACCTTCTCCCAGGTGGCAAGCTGGATTGGAAATTGGCAGCACCAAACCATATGATTAATTAAGCCTCATCGTGAATTTCTAAAGTCATAGCAACTAACCAAGCTATGCAAGTACAGTTCTCTTAAAAGATTTAATCAGATTTTGGGCAAAAAACAACAACAACCCCACTCTATATTAGTAGATTTGGCATTCATCTGAGGAAAAGATCAATGATGCTAAACTGTCAAATACTTTTTAAAAATGTTTGCAGAAAAGAGAGTGTCAGGGGAGAAAACTCCTACAAAAAGTTTAACAGCATTGTGCAACTAGAGAATTTGTGTTGACTTAGAACAAAAGCCTTGCCAACAAAGGTCCGTATAGTTAAAGCTATGGTTTTCCCAGTAGTAATGTACGGAAGTGAGAGCTGGACCATCAAGAAGGCTGATCGCCGAAGAATTGATGCTTTTGAATTATGGTGCTGGAGGAGACTCTTGAGAGTCCCATGGACTGCAAGAAGATCAAACCTATCCATTCTCAAGGAAATCGGCCCTGAGTGCTCACTAGAAGGACAGATCCTGAAGTTGAGGCTCCAGTACTTTGGCCACCTCATGAGAAGAGAAGACTCCCTGGAAAAGACCCTGATGTTGGGAAAGATGGAGGGCCCAAGGAGAAGGGGACGACAAAGGATGAGATGGTTGGACAGTATTCTCGAAGCTACTAACATGAGTTTGGCCAAACTGCGGGAGGCAGTGAATGATAGGCGTGCCTGGCGTGCTCTGGTCCAAGGGGTCACGAAGAGTCGGACACGACTGAACGACTGAACAACAACAAGAACAAAAGCAGAGGGAATCCTATCAAAAATGAAACCATGGCAGGATAGTTGTTCATATACATGTATATATATATTTTCTTGCAAGGAAATGTGAGGTTAGCTTACAGTTTGCGGAGGATGGGAGGATTTGCAGATATTAAAATCCGCAAATGTCATCCCTTAAGACTATCATTTAATTCTCAGTAAATGGGAGGAGGAGAGTGTCCTTTGCTAAATATTTATTGATGTCCACGTCTGCAGTTGCACTTCAGTTCTTTAAGAACTCATGTCCAGCATCAATGATCAATGACAAAAGTTACAAACACGTTCTGATTCCATAACTGCATTGATGGTACCTAGCAAATAAAAGATTGGGGGTGTATAATCATGTGAAAAATAATGGAAAATCTGAATGCATTAGAGTGCACAAAATGTTTTTGGGGGGGAAATACAGGGACAAAATATTTAGAACCTTCTCCCTTGGCTAGCAAAATGAACTAGAACATGGATGTTAGTTTTTAAGATGCCAAAACATTTGGTAGCTTCCAGATCTGACTGTTGTGCCACGCAGCTTGCATCTTTGCATTAAAGGGGGCACAGTTATTTGTGTGGCTACAGTCGTACCTTGTGTTACATACCGTCCCCCTTACGAACGCTTCAGGTTATGCGCTCCGCTAACCCAGAAGTAGGTCTCCTTGTGGCGGAAGTCGTGTTCTGCCAGCACGCGTGCAGCGGGAGACACCATTAGCAAAAGCGTGCCTGCTGTTACGAGTGGTTTCCGGTTACAAAGGGGCCTCCGGAACCAATTAAGTTCATAACCGGAGGTACCACTGTATTTGAGGGATCTGAAATATTGTTCACCTGCCCGTGAAACTGTACCTTCAGCAGCACACCCCAAACTGCATCGCCATGAAGGCTTCATTACTATGTAGGCTTACCTGAGCATTGGTTGGCATCCAATGTCTGTCTCAGGAAACAATGGAAGAGGACACCTTTGGGGGCTGAAGTCAAACCGTTGGAGAGTTACGGCGTATGATGTGGCTGTAGAGACCGATATGGGAGAGACATGTTTTGTTGCAGGTGGGGCAGATGAAGGTGTCCGGTTGGGCTGCTGCAGATGCGCCATGGTGTTTCTTCTCTCTGCGGTCCTCCCAGCAGTCATTCCTCCTCTGGTCACTGCTATGAATGCACAACCTGTCTGTCTGTCTCCTGGCACTGGAGGTCATCTGCAAGGGATTCCCATATGGTGGGGTTGGTGTTGCCAGCCTTCATGTCATGCTTGAAGACATCTTTGTAACGCACAGTTGTTCTGCCAATGGTCCTGCTGCCTGAAGCCACCTCCCCGTAGAGGATCCTGCCATCTTCCATACTCAATCTCCCCGTAGAGGATCCTGCCATCTTCCATAATCAAGCCAGCATAGATGTGGCTGAGACAGGGGTGCGAAAATGCTGGGAATGTGTGCTGGGGAGAGCACATCTCAACTGCAAGGAGCCTGATCTGTACAGTGATACCTCTAGTTACGAACTTCATTCGTTCCGGAGGTCCGTTCTTAACCTGAAACTGTTCCTAACTAGATGCGTGCTTTCGCTAATGGGGCCTCTTGCTGCCGCTCCACTGCCAGCACACGATTTCTGTTCTCATCCCGGGGTAAAGTTCTCAATTCGAGGTACCTCTACCAGGTTAGCATAGTTTGTAACCTGAAGCATTTGTAACCTGAGGTATTTGTAACTCGAGGTACCACTGTATTATTATTACCTTAGTGGGAGGAGGCTCTTAACCCCTTTGTCCCTTCCTGTGCCACTCAGTCAAAACCGCTATCTGCATCCAAATTAACACATCTTAAAAAAACCAAAACATTTTACAATATATTGTCAAGAAGTAAGGTTATTGTCAAGAAGTAAGAAAACCAGGCAGAGGGCCTTCTCAGTAGTGGTGCCTGCCCTGTGGAATGCCCTCCCATCAGATGTCAAGGAAATAAACAACTACCTGACTTTTAGAAAACATCTGAAGGCAGCCCTGTTTAGGGAAGTATTTAATGTTTGATGTTTTATCGTGGTTTTTAAAATTTTGTTGGGAGCTGCCCAGAGTGGCAAGGTATAAATATATTATTATTATTATTATTATTATTATTATTATTATTATTATTATTATTATTATTAAACTGCCACAACACGTTTAACATTCCAGCTAGATTTGCCCTGAAGGAATGGCTTCAATTTGCCTCATAACAGGTCTTGCTGACTTCTCATATACATCTGGTTGGTCACTGTGTGAAGAAGAAGAAGAAGAAGAAGAAGAAGAAGAAGAAGAAGAAGAAGAAGAAGAAGAAGAAGAAGAAGAAGAAGAAGAGTTTGGATTTGATTTCCCGCTTTATCACTACCCAAAGGAGTCTCAAAGTGGCTAACATTCTCCTTTCCCTTCCTCCCCCACAACAAACACTCTGTGAGGTGAGTGGGGCTGAGAGACTTCAGATAAGTGTGACTAGCCCAAGGTCACCCAGCAGCTGCATGTGGAGGAGCGGAGACGAGAACCTGGTTCACCAGATTACAAGTCTACCGCTCTTAACCACTACACTACACTGAACAGGATGCTGGACAAGATGAGCCATCTGCCTGACTCAGCAGCGTTCTTTCTACGTTCTTCTGCTACTAGTTCTTATAGTGTGTAACTCCATGCACGTTTACTTGGAAGCCAACCCCATTGAAATCTCTACAAGCAGCTCCCAACTTATGCAAGTGTGCATTGCACCGAACACGGAAGTGACTAAAAGGGGGGGGGAGAACACAAATCGGCAAAAATGGCACTAAAACAGCAGCTGACAATCCCACAAGGCCTGTGGTGAGTGCGAATATGAAAAAGGGGGCTTGGCGGGAGCGATTGGGGTGGAGTTTGGCTGTCTGATAAGTACTGCTGGTTTTTTAAAGAGCTTTCCTAGGGATTCCAAAGGTTTAGAGGGTGTTTGCAGGCTTTTCCAATGGTGTATCAAATACACTGAGGTGCTTGGTGCCTCAAGACGTGTTGTTGTTGTTCAGTCATGTCCAACTCTTCATGACCCCATGGACCAGAGCACGCCAGGCATGCCTATCCTTCACTGCCTCTCGCAGTTTGGCCAAACTCATGCCAGTCACTTCAAGAACACTATCCAACCACCTCATCCTCTGTCCTCCCCTTCTCCTTGTGCCCTCCATCTTTCCCAACATCAGGGTCTTTTCCAGGGAGTCTTCTCTTCTCATGAGGTGGCCAAAGTATTGGAGCCTCAACTTCAGGATCTGCCCTTCCAGTGAGCACTCAGGGCTGATTTCTTTAAGGATGGATAAGTTTGATCTTTTTGCAGTCTATGGGATTCTCAAGAGTCTTCTCCAGCACCATAATTCAAAAGCGTCAATTCTTCAGCGATCAGCCTTCTTTATGGTCCAGCTCTCACTTCCAGACATTACTACTGGGAAAACCATAGCTTTAACTATACAGACCTTTGTCGGCAAGGTGATGTCTCTGCTTTTTAAGATGCTGTCTAGGTTTCTCATTGCTTTCCTCCCAAGAAGCAGGCGTCTCAAGACGTAACCCCGCACAATTTGGGAGTTGCCTGTACTGTGGGAATATGCATAGGATCGGTCTGTGCACCTGATATTCTCAAGTCTGGCAAATCTGCAAAGTTTTGAGAGCCAGATTTCCCAGTCTCTAGAAGGCAGATGGCCCCATCACCCTCTCTCTCTCTCTCTCTCTCTCTCTCTCTCTCTCTCTCTCTCTCTCTCTTTGTTTTAGTTTTAATCTGGACCATTTGACATCAAGGACAAAACAACAACACAGAGCCCTCAGGCCTTTGTGTCAAAAGGCCCCTATCCCTTTGGAGATGGTATGTATTTCAGTGAGATAGGATTCCCCATTGTTTACCCTCCCCTTTATGATGTAAATGTGCCCTGATTTTTATTTGTGCGATTGTGTCTCGGAGGCCCCTTTTCATTTGGCAATGGGGGGTTTCATTTAATAAATGTCCTATTAATCCCGGTGCTCTATCAGGAGAATTTAAGCTTGTTTCAATTCTTTGATTGCTTTTTAGGGATTATAGGAAACTTCATTGTCCTCCACTGCACTGTGAATAAGTAAATTTAAATGATAGGTAGGCACCCAAAAGAAATCTACCGATAGCTCTTAGATATATATGCAGAGTATATATGCATTTATATAGCTTACAAAAAAAGAGGGAGAGACTTCTCCCTCTATGCCATTTGAGAGAGGGGGGAAATATCAAATCAAGGCACGAAGAAACTGAAAAATACTACATGTATCATTCACCTGATTTCAATTGTGGCTCCCTTTTGAACCTCGGCCAAATCATTTTGTACATTAAAAATTGGTCAGGGATGATAAGATTCCATTTTCATGGTTGGTAATGCAGAACCGGTGAAAGAATACAATTACAGACCCCTGAGTAAACTCTGCGAATGTCAACTTGATGTAAATGATCAAGTGTCGACAAAGGGGCTGGCTGGTAGAAGGGGAGGGGGTGGCAGGCTGAGGCGGGGAGGGGGCAGGGAGAGAGAAGGGGCGAATCTGCTCCCTCCTCGCAGGCCTCCTACATGCTGGGGTGTGGACTCGCGTCGGGGGTTCTAGGCTGGTGATTCGGAACCTGCCACAGGCAATACCCCACACACTGCTGCTGATCAATGCTGTGCCATAGCTCTCTCCAATAGTACGGCTGCAAAAGAAACCATACACTCCAAATGTCCCCATTTCTGGTCGCTGTCAATATCTAGCTAGCTAGCTAGCTAGCTAGCTAGCTGTCATCTATTGCTGTAGTGGCTTTGGGGGAGATTCTGAGGATGCTTTTAAAAAAATATATGAATTTGGTTGTTGTGCTAACACATGCAGTGTGGTGTATCTCACCCCACCTTGTATCGCCTTCCATTGGAGTGCCAACTTGAAAAACATATGGGAGCTCAGGTAAGCCCTGCCCCTCATAACTGATCACAGGACATGGTGCCCCCTTGAATATTTTATTGGGGGGGAGGCAAAGGGTCCTTGACCCCTAGGAGTTGACTCCTATGTCTTCCACAATCCCCACTGAATAATAAGGATTACCAAATGTGTATTATTATTATTATTATTATTATTACAGCAAGATGTTGCCGCGTGGCATGCTGGTGATCAGTTGGTCAGTGTTCCAACCATGCCCGTCCCATGGATACTCCATTGTATATCCATTCCCTCCTCCTCTCTTTCTCTTCAACACTTAGCATTCTGTACTCACTGAACACAGTCAGTTCTCACTGGGCGGTATTTGGGTCCTCAACTTTTAGTCGCTCCCACCATCACCACCAAGTTGTTCTGTATTTCTGCCAAATTTTGGAGTTTTATGATATCTATCTCCCTTTTATGTATAGTTGACACTGTTGTGGCTGCATAAGCTATGGCACCACCTCCATCAAAACTGGAATTAGCATAGATGATGATGATGATGTGTGTTGGGGGGGGGGGTGATTGTTGTTGTTGTTGTTGTTGGGCTACAACCACTATCAGCCCAAACCATTTGACATGCTGGCTGGGGCTGACAGGATTCCAAATCCAACAGAGCCAGCATAGTATAGTGATTAGAGTGCTGGACTAGGACCTGGGAGACCAGGGTTCAAATCCCCATTCAGCCACTGGGTGACCTTGGGCCAACCACTGCCTTTCAGCCTAACCTACCTCACAGGGTTGTTGTGAGGATTAAACAAGGAGAGGAAAGGCCATGTACATCACCTTGAACTCCTTGGAGAAAAAGATGAGCTACAAATGCAATAAATAAATAAATAAATTTCTGGAGAGCCACAAGTTCCCTATAACTACTGGATGTGATGCACTAATATAAAAAAGAAACATACAGGATATATATACAGTGGTACCTTGGGTTACAGACGCTTCAGGTTACAGACTCCACTAACCCAGAAATAGTACCTCGGGTTAAGAACAGTGCTTCAGGATGAGAACAGAAATCGCACAATGGCAGCATGGCGGCAGTGGGAAGCCCCATTAGCTAAAGTGGTGCTTCAGGTTAAGAACAGTTTCAGGTTAAGAACGGACCTCCGGAACAAATTAAGTTCCTAACCCAAGGTACCACTGTATATATATGAGAACACAGATCCTTCTTCCCTCAGGGAATGAGTGACCAGTGTGTGGGGTGTGTGGAGGAAGCATATTAGTGGTTTATAAAAATGATGCCTGGTGTGGATAGTGGACAGTGAAAATCCCCCACTCCTCTGTTATGAGAGTAAAAATAGAGATGAGGAGAGATTTGATTGGGTTCGCGTTTAAAAATGAACCTCCCTAATTCATACTTTCGGGGGGGGGGGGTAACCAAAACATGGTACAGTGGAAACCTTGGTTGATACTCAAAGGTCAAAGATGGGCGGAACTCAGGCTTTGTCCTCACTCATGGGTTCCCTTCACCATCATTGAGAGGTGATGCCCACACCTTCCTTGGCATTTACTCTGCTTCACTATCTGAAAAGCTGATTGGTTTGAACTGGAGGGAATGTTGGTACTTGCAGAACAGGTGGCTTTCGTGGGAACAGTGTTTGAAGGAATACCTGCGCATGCTCTTTTGGGATGACAGCTGTGGTAGGCATGGGAGGCAACAGCCATTGGACATGAGATGCAAGACTTGTTGTAATATTACAACGCATTGCCATCAAATGAATGCCATCATCAGTGAGCTCTATAGCGACAATGAGAACAGCACAACACTACATATGACCATGGGGAACCTAGGAACCTAGGAAAATGCCTTCTGCTGAGGCAGACCATTGGTCCATTTATCTCAGAATTGTCTACAATGGCTGGCAGTGGCTCTTCAGGGCTTCAGACGGGGGTCTCTTTCAACCTTACCTGGAGATTGGATATGAAACCTTTTGTATGCAAAGCAGATTCTCCAGCCTAGAATTAGGGAACATCACCTCCTGAGTGCCTGAATTTTTCATTGAAGCAAAAAGGGGCAGCTATGGAATCCTACCATCCTGGCTTTAATAAAGGGATGAGGAACATTTTTCATTCCCTTCAGGCCAACTTTCTGGGAGCCACATTGAAGTGATGAGCAGGTCTAAGAAAAAACCGGGTAAAGCAACGAATACCAATTTTACCTTTGTAGATGTCCAAGACAAATGGAAAGTGATTCCCACGGTCGCTGAACTTGTTTCTCCATTCTCCGATCAACCAGGTTTGGCAGGTTTTTTGGAAGCGTACAAAAACCTGTGAGACTTCTTTGCTGAAAGTGAAATGTTGGATGAAAAGACATACCACGCATGGAATCTCACTTTCTAACCACCTTCTACTCTGGGTGGGGGAAAACACACACCTCTTGTCTGTCTCCATCCTGAAACAATACATGGCTGATTCCTTTCTCCCTTTCTCTGGAAAACACTGCCTCCGAGTGGCAAGCTTCAAGATAGAAGACTTCCAGTCCCCGTTTCCTTCCCCACTCCCCTTCATCTTATTCCCCTTTCTGAAAATCCCCAACTGTATTATTCGAAAGGATATTCATTAACCTTTGTTGAGTGGAAAAACCAAAGTGATCTTCCTAAAAACTGAGTCATATAAGCAATCTCACAGTGGACATTATTTCCCCCATTTATTTTAAGAATTATCAACAAATTTGTTTAAAGCAGTGACCAATTTCCGTTTTTGTTTACTTGCCATCTTCATTTTTACATTTCCCAACATATTGCGAAGGAACATAAGAACCTGCCTTATACTTTAATCAAGCCATTGATCCATCTAGCTCAGTGCTGTCTACACTGACTGGCAGCAGCTCTCCTGGGTTTCATGCAGGGTCCTCTCCCAACTCTACCTGCAGATACCAGGGATTGAACCTGAGACCTTCTGCATGCAAGGAAAATAGTCTACCACTGAGCCAAGGCCCCGCCCCTTTCATGTATGCATGCTGAATCACTTATTGAAACACAATGGTATTTACCTGTCCTCCTGTGACATAGAGAGCTTGTTTTCCTAGACACACCCCATTCCCCTGAAAGCCAGATCTTTCCCTTCATCAGCTTTGTTTGTCTTGGAATTCTCTTCCACCAGGTTTCGGGTTTGGTTTTGTCTTTTAGGTTAGGAAAATGAGAATGTTTTTGTTTGTTTCTTTGCAAAAGAACCAAGGGCTGATAACAACAAGTTGCAGAATTGCAAGGTTGCTCCAAAATACAGTGGTGAAGTCTTGAGGGAACAACAAGCTTCCAAAAATATATATATGAGTTTTTACACAGACGAGAAGAGAATAGATAATTAATAGTTTGCCAGTGGACTTGGATCTAGGTCAGGAGTAGCTAACTTGGTGCTTTCCATAAGTTTTGGACTCCAATTCCCATCAGCTGCAGCCAGCATGGCTAACAGTAAAGGATGACGGGAACTGTAGTCCAACATCTGGAAAGCTATCCCTAAACATAAGAACTTGGTGTAACGGACCAACCCTGAGCCTGGGTGTGAGCAGGTGCCCAGCACTCGAAGAGTTAACACCCACTCTAGATGACTGGCAGCTCAATCGCAGAGGCGGGTCTTTTCGACCTTTTAAAAGGGAGAGAATGGCAGTTGGGCGGTTGTTGTGGGTCAGGGATTGAGGGTGAGAGGGTGAGCGGGTTGGAGGTTAGGCTTAGGCTAGGGAAGGAAAGCTTTTATCCTGTTTAATGTTGTAACCAAGCTTACGTACCTAATAGAAAAACATTGTAACCGCATTCTACCTTAACATCCTTGATATTTAAGTTACCTCAATAAACATATTTTGTGTTTCAACGTTCGTGGACTCTGGCAGTGCGTCAGTACCTCTAGAGGTGTGGTTGAGGGGGAAAGCACTAAAGGTTTCCTGTGGAAGAGGGAACGGGTGGCTTATTTTCCTAACACACAGAGGTCTGGGCAGTGAAGCCAAAGGTGCCACGCAGTTGCCAGAAGGAAAGGCAAGCTGCAGCAGTTTGGGAACCCAGGGCGGGAGATTCCAAGGTGGCAGGAGTTTCATTTTAAGAACGTGGAGCACTGAGGTACCCCGAGGACATCTCTCATAACATCACTTTAGGATTCATTTTAGTCGTCGGTGAAACCTAGGGAGAGACACAGTCAGGGGAAACGTTTTACAGTGTGAGGGCTCTTGGTGGGAAACGAAAGGGTCCCTCACACTTGGCAGGCTCAGACCAATGCCGCATCTAATCCAGCACCCTGTTCTCACAGCAGCCAACCAGGTCCTTGTAGGGAACCCATAAGCAGGATCCCAGCACAAGAGCATTTTCCTTTCCTGTGGTTTCCAGCAACTGGTATTCAGAAGCATTACTGCCCCCCAAATGTGGTAGCCACTGGTGTATGCCCTGATTATTCCGCTTCCCCCCCCCCATTCATTTCTAACGGGAACACATAGCGATCCTGCTCAATAGCTATGGAGAATATGCTGCTATGATTATGGTGGGGCAGGAAAGCTGCGGTGGTAGGGGGAGGAACTCAACCCGTGGGATCAATATATCTCAGGATCGGTTTATATCACACATAAAAAGACACCATAACTGTACTGCTCGCTTCTTGTTTAGTGTCCTGTTCTTTCTATCCACTAATACATCATAAAGCAGCTGATCCCTGAGGTAGGACACAGGCAAGGAATCACACACTTTTTAAAACTTACTTTTCAGGGGCTTTGTGCATCTAGAATTGATGCAGGATGTGGAGGCAAAGAGAGGGCTGGAGGAGCTGCCTTCAGCATTTGTCTGGGAGGCAGAGACACCAGCCGCAAGAGATGATCAGGCCAAAGAAGACTGCTGTTGTATTCAAGGCTGGCTGATGTTTTATCAATGTTCTGTAATTTCTTTTCTTTACTGCAGGAAGATAGGAAGCTGCATTATACTGGGTCAGATCACTGGTCTGTCTGTCTGCGTGGACTAGCAGGATCAATTCCGGATTTTGGGTAGGGGTTTCTCCCACCCCTACCTGGAGATGCTGGGGACTGAACCGGAGGCCTTCTGCAATATGCTTCTGAATACCAGTTTGGTGGTAGCAAGTGACTGTTGCTTGCTTGAGGTTTTAAGTTGGCTCACCTTTATTGAGAACATGATCTTGGACTGAACAGACCGTTGGCTAAACTGAGACTCTGAGATAATAGCAACTAGGTAGGCAGGCTGGGCACACCCTTTAAAATAACTAGTCACACACAAACACACACACACACACACACACACACACACACACAAAATGTCAATGCAAGAAGAGACCTACTGGATCAGACTAAAGGTCTATCTAGTCACCCCCAGTAGACAATGCAATGTCTATCAGAAGCCTACAGGCAGCTCATGAGCTTCATAGCATTATCTCGCCACTTGTGACCTGAACTGATTAAAGCAGAAATTCTGTGCTCCAATTTTGTGCTCAAACAGGGCGCCACTGGAATTTGAAAGGCAAAAGTCCACCCTTAGCAGAAACATGGTACATAGGTATGAATTGGAGAATCTATCAATTCTGGTTTCTCTCTTTCTCGTATTTGCACTCTTAAGTTCAGTTTTCCACATTCCCACATCAGTTACAGGTGGGTAGCCGTGTTGGTCTGCCATAGTCAAAACAAAATCGAAAATTCTTTCTAGTAGCACCTTAGAGACCAACTAAGGAACAAACTCAGTTGGTCTCTAAGGTGCTACTAGAAAGAATTTTCGATTTTGTTTTATTCCCACATCAGTTTGCAACATTTTGAAAAATCGTGAAAATTCAGGAGCATTTTATTGCAGATTTCTCCTCCTATGCACATCCTTTATACTTGTTGTTGTTGTTCAGTCGTTCAGTCGTGTCCGACTCTTCGTGACCCCATGGACTAGAGCACGCCAGGCACCCCTATCTTCCACTGCCTCCCGCAGTTTGGCCAAACTCATGCTAGTTGCTTCGAGAACACTGTCCAACCATCTCGTCCTCTGTCGTCCCCTTCTCCTTGTGCCCTCCATCTTTCCCAACATCAGGGTCTTTTCTAGGGAGTCTTCTCTTCTCATGAGGTGGCCAAAGTACTGGAGCCTCAACTTCAGGATCTGTCCTTCCAGTGAGCACTCAGGGCTGATTTCTTTAAGGATGGATAAGTATGATCTTTTTGCAGTCCATGGGACTCTCAAGAGTCTCCTCCAGCACCATAATTCAAAAGCATCAATTCTTTGGTGATCAGTCTTCTTTATGGTCCAGCCCTCACTTCCATACATTACTACTGGGAAAACCATAGCTGTAACTATCCGGACCTTTGTCGGCAAGGTGATGTCTCTGCTTTTTGTACTTAATTTTGCCTAATGTAGCAATTTTTACAAAGTGCTTCTATACAAACACACACACACTTGATGGTTAATTTAAACTGGTTTTTATTTCTACTGCATTTTCTATTTATATTATATTATATTATATTATATTATATTATATTATATTATGTCACTTCCCCCCCCCAAAAAAAAAGAATCTCAAAGCAACTTACAAACATAGGGCTGGTTAATTGATTATAGAAACTGGTTTTCTATAATCAATTAATCAATCAATTAAAAGCTCAACAACTTTGCCCCAAAGAAAAAAAGGTCAACAACCTTTTCTGTCCGGATTTTCACTCTTTGAAATATGGCAACCCTATACAAACATCAGCATTTTAAAACAAGGATAAAACAATCTACGATGCCCAAGTAACATACTGTATATAGAAAAACAGGTCAAACCTCGCCCCATCCCACTAAAAGGTAAGCAGGAAAGGTAAGCTACAAAGGCCCGGGTGAATAAATATGTTTTTACCTGGTGCCTTAAAAACAATAGTGAGAGTGCTGGGCATGTATCCCTGGGGAGAAGATTACATAAAAAGGAGCCACCTCTGAGAAAACCCATTCCCGTATCTTTTGCAAGCTTACTGGATTCTGCTTAGAGAGTATGGTTAAGTGGTATATAAACTTGTAACTTTAATAAAGGTTAAGGAAGGCCAACACCAATATGACAAAGTCAAAGAAAAGTGCAGCTGATTAATAATTGGAATGAAATAATCTAGGTTACTGGGGGAAGATATAGATTAAAATATATTTACGATATACTTACATATTAAATATACTTGGCTAAGGTAATCTCTTTTTAAACTATAATTATTTTATAAATTAAAAGGAGAGATTTTGAGTGGTCTTGTATTGAATAACATTTAATGTCTTTGTAGAGTGTGCATTTCAGATTTATGTAACATTGCTATATTTATAGACAGATGAATTTAATCTTAGGATGTTTGCATTTAGTAACTATGATAGCAAATTTCTCATTTATTATATCCAAATAAATCCACGGTACTTATGGACAGAGTCATTAATGCTTCTGAATGCCCGTTGCTGAAAAATGCAGGAGAGGAGAGTATTCTGGTCCTGCTTGTGGGTTTCACACAGGTGTCCAGATGTCCACTGTGGAAAGGGGGATCTTTGCCTAGATTCATTCATTCATTCATTCATTGAATTTATATACCGCCCTATACCCGGAGGTCTCAGGGCCGGCAGGCTCTTCTTATGTTCAAACAGAAAAAGGGGAGGGAATGGGCTCCTATGTTTATTGTGACCATTCTCCATCACTTAATGAGAAAAGAATTTGTATTCAAAAATTATTGAAGGGGAAATCAATTTCTTTGAAGAAATTCTTAATTCTTCCTCAGCTAGATTTTCATGGTCAAGGTGTACCAATTCTCTGTATGCCTCATGAAAATCTAGCTGAGGAAGAATTAGCGAAACAGGGCCTTGTCCTGGAATTTATTTCGACTGGAATTTGCTTCTATATTAATAAAACTGTTTGAAGACTTTAAAATTGATCTCCCGCCTGGCCAGAGTTCTTGGATTCTTTAATTTTTGCTGAGGGAAACATGGCAACATAGGAGCATAGGAAGCTGCCTTATCTTGAGTTAGACCCTTGGTTCATCCAGTTCAGTATTTTCTATACTGCATGGCTGGCAGTGGCTCTCCATGGTTTCAGGCAGCAAGTCTCTCCCAAAGATTGAATCTGGGACGTTCTGTGCACAAGCTCTACCACTGAGCTATGGGCATTCCCCAAGAATTGCGGGATACTTTGGCCGTGAAATTCAGCTACAGATGTACTGTGTGCTCTAGGAACAATACCTTTCTGGGGATTCACGCAACACCAGTCGTCGGCAACTGTGGCGAGCAAGGGGGTCCGTGGTGAGCACTACCTGTGAGCCAGCCATGCCTCGTTAAACTCAGAGCGATCAAGGCTCGAGTTGGAAGTGGTCCTGTTTGCCGCCACACGCTGCGTGTTCACTGAATTCACTCTTACAATAAAATAGACTTTGTGGCTGCTTTTCATCAGCGCCTCGTGTTCTTTGGTGTTTGGTTGTGGTGTAGTAGTATCAGATCGCCTGTGATAGATGGCTTTGAGCTTCAGCTGCAGACCTCAGTAAAATCAAACAGCATCGCTATTTGTGTGTGGGGGGGGTTATTTTCCCCCTCTTCCCCTCCCCTTTTCAAGGAAAGAACGTCAAATTTTTAAAGAGCTCCAAAATGCACAAGAATCCGTTTATATTAAAAATGCAGCATAATTGCCTAATTACAGTATTTGCATCATGCTACACAGATTGGCTGGGTTATTTCAAATTGTTTTAGAGTCAGAATGGCAGCGGGCCTGCAGTCTTCCTAAAGCGCTCGGCACATGTGCGGTTGCATAATGAAACACCGCAAATTTTACCCTGCAATTGTGCTTGCTTTAAGAGCATCAGATTACCAAATTTACCCAAAACACTTACAAATAAAAGAGCTAACTCCCCACCACCACCGCCACATCGCACCACTGCCAACTCTCATCCACAAATTAAGTCCCTAAAGATACTTTTTAAAAAATCATTAACTGCACTGAAGCAATAAATATTTTCTTTTTTCCAGTTCCTCAACCGTTTTGCATGAGGAGGAAGCCCGTGTGGGGTTTTATCAGTTAATTTACACCAGTATTGTCTCTTGTGTAAGTAGGCAATGCAAACACTTGTCTTTTATTTCATTGCTTTGAAAGCTGCTTTTCCTGACACAGAGACAGAGAGATGGACAGGCAGGCACACACACACACACACACACGACAGAGTGATCACTACAACACCAATTGGGCACCAGAGATGTAGCCCAGACTTCTTTGCTATCATCCCTGATTGCCCTGTGGGATGAGAAGTGGCCAATTTAAAGCATGAATATAGTCTGGGGATACATGAATCGTGAATCAAATTTCATGTATGGAAAGGAACAATCATTCAGAAAGGCAGAAAATGCAGTCATCTGCTTTTTTAAAGTTGGAAGGGAAGTCTGCAATAGACAACAACAAGGAGATATATTAAAATACCTGGAGTATAGTACCTGGACATTGCATATATATATATATATATATATATATATATATATATATATATATATATATAGTGTCCTTGGTCCTGGCTTTCCTTTTTGTTTTGTTTTTTAATTGGGCTGGAAAGGGTTACTTCATTATGCAGCAAATTAGAAAATTCATAATTTATCATTGCACCCAGTCGAAATGCCACCCAACTGAGTCGCACCCCTGCGAAAACCATCACATAGTAACAAACTGTCAAAGTCTGCTGCAGCCGACGGGCAAAATTAATATGCAAATGTATGCAAGAAATTAAAAAGCAGAATTACCCAGGCAAATGAGGTAGCTATACTTGAATTGTTAGAATTATGAATAATTACTGCGAATTTTCTGCTCCTAATATAACTTGTTTTTTGATAAACAAAGACTTAATTATCGAGATGCGCTGGAGAATTTCCGTGGCGCTCATTAATCTTGCAAAAAAAAAACCCACAAAAAAACAAGTCCCTGGTGCCCAAACCGTAATGAAGAGCGCGTGCCCTGAATCTTCAGAAAGATCAGAGGCACCAGGATGCCAGGGCTGGAGAGAGAGAAAAAAAGACAGTGCCAGTGTCCCCTCTTGTACCCTGGAGTGTCATAACGTCTTCCACTAACTATCAAAGGGACTTATTTATGCCAGCAGCTGAGCTATAAGTCCAATTTACGATGCCTTGAGCAGTGGTGAAATGATCTGTTGATGTGCTATGGAAATGCCATCTTGCGGTGGCTCAGCCTGGTCCCAGGGATACCAACTTGACAAAGGGGAGCCCTCCACTCCACGGCTAATGGATGCCACATGACAGACCACAATACCCAAGAGGGACAATCTTTTAGGACCAGTCTCAATGGTCGTCCATTAATCTTGGTTCTGCAGTGCTCTGGTGTCCATGGGAACAAGGGCATTATCATAAACACTGATTTTAAATTTCCCCATTAGGGACTGCAAGACAGACAAGAGTTGCTTGGGGTGATGAGCCTGGAAGCGGGGGGGGGGGGGGACGGACGGACAAGAGAATGGCCACTGTTAGCTTGTAGATATATGGGAGCCAGCCTCACCCAGGAGTGGGTGGTATAGCCAATATTCCCCCTCCCCTGCCAAGATATCACATAGGGCCAACAAAGAGGGAAATAGCTCTAAGTGTGTCTGTGGAATGCTGAGTGTTCCTTTCCTCTGTTTTTTTGCAGAGAGAGAGAGAGAGAGAGAGAGAGAGAGAGAGAGAGAGAGAAGGAAATCTGTCTGGCCCTGCCGGGTTGAGATAATTTACCATAAGAAAGCAAAAAAAGGGAAAATAACCCCAGGTACTCTCCATGCAGACCAAATCGAACCTGCTGTGAGCTTATTATTACTTAAAAACTGGCATGTAAGTGGAAATGACTGACTCCCTGTCATTATCCCTATTTACCAGGATGATAAACCCCGAGCAGATGAGAAGGCAAAATTACAAAACATCAGTTCTGGCGCTCAGAGGCTACTTCAAGGAGCTCAAGGCAGGCTGTGTTTTCTAAAGCATCCTCTCTGAATTCAAGTCCCCAAATTTCCTGATGCCTTGACAGGACCATTTGGCTGCATAGACAAATTGTCACCTTTTAAACCAGGAAATCTCCCTCTCTCTCCCCCCCCAACACAAAACTCCACCACTTTCTCCCCCTAAATCCTCCAATTTCTCTACATGCACAGAAAAGAGACAGTAGCAGAATATTTGAAAATATTTCCTCTTGCCGCCTGGTCTACATACTTAAATATGAATGTGGGAAGCTGAAGCCTTGATATATGGAGGGTAGGGTGGTGGCGAGGGTGGAATGGCTTTTCGCTCTGATCCAAAATTATGTCTCTTTGGAACTTCCCTTTCCTGGATGTTGTTTTAATGCAGAAATAGGAGAGGCTGTGCTTTGACCCCACCACTCTATGCAAGTTTACTCAGAAGTAGGCACTGCCGAATGCATTAGGAGTCACCGCTACAGAAGGGTGCAGAGGAGGTCACTCTCTGTCTCACTTTCTGCAAGATTAATTCACGCCACGGGCATGGCACAGATGATACTCTGAAACAAATGCTCTTTTCTGTGAGCCTCTAAAAAGAACCATTTGGGAAGCTCACTTGGATACCATTAGAACTCTGAAAGCACAGCCCAAAATTTCCATTTCATTTGGAAGGAATAATAATATTTTTTAAAAAAATCTACAGGATCAACGTTTCCCAACTAAAGACCTACCTGCCTGGTTGGATGGCTCATTCTAAATCCGCATATAGACTTGTAGCATTGGAAGAGATCTCAAGGGTCATCTAATCCAACCTCCTGCAATGCAGAATCCTGCCCACAGCCAACCCTGGGTGGGCTCAAACCACCAACCTTCTGGTATTTTCAAGCGTTCTCCCATCCAAGTACTAACCGGACCTGACCCTGCTTAGCTTCTGAGATATCGGGTCCTCCCTCAAAGAGGGCATGTGTTGCGGTGCGACCTGGCAACCAAACCCTGTGTTGTGGGTGGGATCGTTTGGATAGCCACAACACCCTATTGGTAGGTCCCTCGGTGCTGGGAGCAATCTGACCAATGGGCCGCAAGTAAAGGACATCGAGGGACCTATTTAAGCCCATGTACATGTACCTGAGCTTCCTCTTGGGGCTAGTGCATCGAGGGAAACCTGCCTACCTCTCCCTATATTTAGGGCTTGAGCTTGACCTTGCTATGCTGTCGTGTGTCGTCTGTTGTTGGGACAGGAATTTTTCCCACTTGACTGATTGGCTGTTGCCACTTGGGTTTCGCATGCCACGTAGCAATTCATCACAAGGTTGTGGATAGGCTCTGGTTCAGGTAATAGTGGTGGCAGAAGGGTCACACCATCCCTATGCGAAGGGTATTCCAGTAAAGGAATCCAGGGACTCAATGGTTTGGACAACCCTGAGAGGGGCTGTGCCCATGCCAGAGTCCAGGGGGGCATCTGGGTGGCAGACTGGCGGAGTCCCGCTTCCCGTTGTCCCTGGTGTTCACCCTTGGCTGACCTAAGATAGAACTCTGGGTCAGCGCTGCCTGCAAGGGTGTAGGGAGCTAGTCGAACCAGAGCCTATGCAACCACTCACTTGATTGTAAACAATAAAGTTGCGGCCTAAATTCTGCCAAAAACCAAACCAAAGATTTGAGTCTTGACTGAATTTATTTCTAGGGGGTGGTTAAAAGGTCTAAACACGCAACAGACGAGAATGGGCTTGTTCAGGTTAGTTAT
Source organism: Lacerta agilis (assembly GCF_009819535.1). Taxonomy (NCBI): domain Eukaryota; kingdom Metazoa; phylum Chordata; class Lepidosauria; order Squamata; family Lacertidae; genus Lacerta; species Lacerta agilis. Next base: position 18,510,123 of record NC_046312.1, read on the forward strand.
GTGCACAGACATTCAGGGTCAAACTGGATGTGAAAACAGCAGGCACTTCTACGCATCTGCACACTTGTTTCTGAGGCTGTGTGTGCTTAAAGCACATGGCTCTCCTCCCGTCCATCCTAGGAACAGTAGTTTTTTTTGTGTGTGTGTGTTTTTAAGGCTGTTTGGAATTGTGGTTCTGTTCCCAGGATTCTTTGCAGGGAGCCCTGTGTTTACAGCCTGGGTCATGTAGAATTTGTGAGGGGAAAGGCCACAGCTCAGTGGCAGAGTACACACTTTTGTCTTCCCATTGAAATCAACTGATTGCCTGCCTCCCCCCAAAAAACTGCTCAGCATTGGCTGGGTTGCATCCAGTGGTGTGTGTGTGTGTGTGTGTGTGTGTGTGTGTGTGTGTTTGAGGGGGGGGGCTTTAATTTTCAGACAAACCAAAGTTCAGACAAACAACCAAAGTTCAGTAAGTTCCCACCAGCACCTGAAAAAGTCATCGAATGAATTAATCCACAGTTAATTATTTTGATGTACATAGATGCTTATTATTTGTCTATTTGAAATGCATAGCCTGACCTTCCTCCCCCCCCCAGGGTGGTTTAAACAAATTAAAACAATTTAAAATAGCACTATATCACATATTGCAGATAGCAGTTAAAACCAGCAGAGTTAAAAGTTCATAAAAGTATTAGCCCAATGCCTGGATGGTTTTGTTTTTTTTAATGTCACTACATGTTTTCAGAATGCAGGGAAAGGGTAGAGAGGGGAAGAGAGCTGCTTTATTCCCCTTGGGAGGCGGTTCCATAACTGGGGTGCTGCCACCAAGAATGTCCTGCCTGTTCAGTCCTTGCCTGGGGGATGGCAGAAAAACAAATAGAGATGGAGGACGGAGAAGGAATTCCATTCAATCTGCATTTGCAAAAGCAACCCTACCCGAATCATATTTCCTGAAATCACACAAGAACTGAAACACAGCCATTCTTTGAAATTTGCAGTTTTCCAGATTATGCAGTGCAGTTCTCCAGCCAAGCAACATATACAAAAATGCGTAGACTGTGATAAAGTGTGACTAAAATGCACTACGTTAGTGCAAATTACATGCAAAAATGCATTACATTAGACAAAACTGCTTTGCGCAATTTTGTGCATTGGTCAATGCCGCATGCAAACATGTTTATATTAGGACAAATTCACACTAAAATGCTGGTTCATTTTCATGAGGACTTTCTTTTTCAGTAAGAAAGAATAAATGTGGAGAACTGAACTTAAGATTTGAAAAATAAGAAACTGAGAGGAAGTGAAATGGGCAGATTCGCAAGCCCCTCAAAGCCAAAGGCAATGGGGTAGTCATAAGAGATATTTGATCAGACCGAAAAGTGTAGGAGCAATAATAGAATAATAGAATAGTAGAGTAGGAAGGGACCACGGGGGTCATCTAGTCCAACCCCCTTTAATGCAGGAATCCTTTGTCCAATGTGGGGCTCAAACCCAAGACGCTGGGATTAGGAGTCTCATGCTCTACTGACTGAGCCATCCACCACCCCTTTGCTGCCTCGAATGGATAAATATCTCTTTTGACTGCCCTATTTCTTTTTTGCTTGTCCTCTAGTTCCTTTTTTTGGGGGGGGGGGTTTCCTAGATTTGTCGCATCCCACCTGAGAGATGCCAGCTTACAGCCCGGTCCAAGTTATGCTTTCTGCCCTAATGATGCTAATGGGAGAGTTAAGCACCGCCAAGAGTTAAGCACCTATACTGTTGCATATGCCTCTCTCCTATTGACATCAAAGGGATTTAGAAGTACTTAACTGGATCACTCCTACTGCGATTGCATAGGGAGGGGGGTCGGCAGGGGAGGGGGAGAGCCCTCAAACATGGCTCTTTTGTTGTCACATTCCTCCATTGTATCGAGTGGCGTATTATTCAGCTGGCAGAGACTGAAAACTGTATTTTTCCGAAGCACTGGTGTGCCTACCTTGTTCTTACATCTGAAATGGCATTACCTTGTCACATGCGTACATTGATCTAGTTTGACTGTCATCCTCCCCCTTCCATTATTTAGGGTTATTACTTTTTTGTTATTATTTTTCACTCAACTCTGTAATTACTCTTAACTTGCAAGTTTATTTTGATCTCTTTGTTCATGGATTTAGGCTCCCCTCCCCCCCTTCTTTCTCTTTGACAAAAGCATGTGGCTGTTGAGAATACAGCCATAATCATGCCTAATATTGTTCAATTAACAGTCACTCATTTGTGACTATTAATTTGGTTTTCCTTTGAACCTCTTAATGCATGTGGATGTAACAAAGCGTTGTCAATCTCTCTCTCTCTCTTTTTTTAGGGTTCTCCCACTTTAGTTTTCCCCAAAGGAAAGTTGCTACTCGACTCTTAGTTAAAGAATCCTTAAACTGTACCTGCAACAGGGATCAGACCTTAGTGGAAAGGTGAAAGCAGGCACCCAACTGGCTTAAAACACCACAATTTTATTGATACAGTGGTGCCTCACAAGACGAAATTAATTCGTTCCGCGAGTCGTTTCGTATTGCGAAAAATTCATCTTGCGAAGCATGGTTTCCCATAGGAATGCACTGAAATTTTTGTCTTACGAAGCATGACCATAGAAAAATTCGTCTTGCGAGTCACCTAAAAAAATCACAAAACCCTTTCGTCTAGCGAGTTTTTCAATGTGTGAGGCATTCGTCTTGCGAGGTACCACTGTAGCAGCTTAGAACGTGATAGCAGCTTACTACTATTTAACTTTAAGAATTGTTCCAGGGTGGTTGTTGTTGTCCTCTTCCCAACCCACCCATTTTTCCTTTTGTGCTGTGTCTTTCGAAAAAGTAAGTCTGCAAGCAAAAATTGTCTTGTTTTGTATTGATTGCATGTAAGCCACTCTGAAAATCTTTTCAGCTGAAGAACGGGGTGAAAATGCTTGAAATAAATTAAACACAGTAATTCTCGACATAGGAAGGGAAACGTTCTCCGGGTATGAGAGTCCAAAAGTCATGAAATGCTGGGGGGGGGGGGGCTGGCTGGAGACAAAGCCTATGTTAAGGTAGTCAATTGTTCACCCCTACCCAAAGTCAATCCCAAAACTGAGGTGGCCCCTTGCTTCCCAAATCCCTAGCTCCCATAAATATCACCACCCCATAAAGGCATGCCAGGCACAGCCAAACATCCCATAATGAGCTCAGGGGCATAGCAAGGTAAAATGGTACCCGGGGGCAAAAAAAATTGTCACACACCCCCCAGAGGTGTAGGAAGGTCAGGTGGTACCCGGTGCGGAAAATTTCTTGTCACCCCCCTCCATTGATTCCCCCCCTGCAAAAATGGTTTTACATTATTTCATATTTTCTTACAAAGGAATAATAACAAGTAATAACTTTTATTTATATCCTGCCCTCCCTGGCTGAAGTCGGGCTCAGGGTGGCTAACATCAGATACATAACATTGGTATAAAATCAAAAAATTATTAAATTACCTCCTAAAAACATCTCAAAATCAAATTAAAGTCTAATTAGATGGTTTTCCACAGGGTTAGGGTTGGGAACAGTAAGTGCCCACTGAACTGAAATTTCAGCCTTCACGACACAGGAAAACAAACAAGTGAACAGCTATTTTGGTGGAGGAGGGTCAAGATATTAACCGATATGCATGGAATTTCATATATAGCTATATAATCCCTAGTATAGTAAGATAAGACCTTTGGAGCAGGCATTTTAAAAAAAAAAGTTTTTTATGAACCGCCCTAGTAGGGCAGTAATTGTTCCTTGATAATTTGTCACCCCCTCCATTATGGAACATGGGGCAACCCACCCCCTACGCCCCCTTGCTACGCCCCTGAATGAGCTGTTGCGACAGACAGCGCATATGGTAGGAAAGCATACAGTGTAGCTTTTAGGTCTGTGCGTTCAGTCTGAACAAATCCCAGATCCTGAGGCATCATCGGGTTGGCCAAGGTCAGGTTAGAGCCACCTACCTGTATAGAGCAATCCAGGGCTGTCACAAAGGAGCAAGGGGAGAAGGGGTGTTTGGGTGGGAGAGAGAGAGAGAGAGAGAAAGATTTCTCTGATGGAGACTGTCTTGCTCTGTGCTAGACTCAAGAATTGTGGTTTTGGGCTTCTTTGAAACCCTATTGGGAAGCAAGAGTGGAAGGTTCGTGCTATGAGTCCCTTCATCCTATGCTCAGGTATAGATGTATATATACAACCATATAAGGGACGCGGTGGCGCTGTGTGATCTAAACCACTTAGCCTCTTGGTCTTGCTGATCAGAAGGCCAGCAGTTTGAATCCGCGCAATGGAGTGAGCTCCAGTTGCTCTGTCCTAGCTTCTGCCAAACTAGCAGTTCAAAAGCATACCAGCGGGAGTAGATAAATAGGTACCGCTGCAGCAGGAAGGTGAACAGCGTTTCCATGAACTCTGGCTTCCTTCACGGTGTTCCATTGCGCCAGAAGCGGTTTAGTCATGCTGGCCACATGACCCAGAAAGCTGTCTGTGGACAAATGCTGGCTCCCTTGGCCTAACCCTAACCTCATAGTCAAATTCAACTGGACTTAACCATCCAGGGGTCCTTTACAACCCTAATTCCTAAAGATACTACAGTCTCAATTGATCTTCACACTAACCAAACTCTGGGAAAGCTCAAGAACCCCTTCCTGTTCAGAGACTGGCGTGTGTGCAACAATAGTCGTTTACCATAGTCTTTCCCCCCAAAGAAGACAATATATACTTTCACACCCACATTTTCACTTGTACACGTCAAAAACAGAATACACATACACGACAAATGCAAGTTTGCAAACACAGAAAAAAAGACCAAGGAGCCAGGATTGGCTACGGTTATGCAGAACTGGGGAAGCAAATGTATATTTTCGAATGCATAGTGTGTGAAAGAAAACAGCTCTAAATGAATATCTAGTGCAGGCACGAGAAACCTAACCCTGTCCCAGTGCTGGACTGGAAAATTGCAAGACTAACTTTCAAAGTAGTGCAGGTAAAGTCTGCAGAGTTGCTCGGATTTCCGGAACGTGGAGTGGCTGCATTTTTGTTCTGCAAGCGAAGCTCAACCATACGCACCAATCGTACAGGCAAAGGAAAGAGTAACATAAAATCGCACAGACAGCAACAGCAACACATGATCCCCTTGGTGCCATAGCTAGAGGCTTAATGAAAATATATCTACAAGATACAAAACCACTTTAAAACAATTTTGCACCATTAATCACCTCTTTAATACCGAGTCTTATCTTATTAATTCCAGTCTAACTAAATGGAATTGCAAAGGGTTTCCAGAGATTTCTTTTGTTAGATGCAGGTTGGAAAATCATTACATACGATTTGAACTTCTGCCTCTGACTCTGTATTGTGGATTCTTTTGGGCTCAACCCTCCGGAATAGCCAGGACACGTAGGGTTCTTCAAGTGGTGACCCTTCTTTCCAATCTTTTCCTTCTTTTTTAAAAATAAAAATCAGTATTACATTTCAGAATGTACTGAGAGAGCAAATTAAATAATACGCATAGCTTTAATTTGTCTCTGATTTGGATTCTACAGGCACAAATCTGCCTTGGCTATCATCGTTATCATATTGTTTTATTACGACTCTTAAAATTAAAACCCATTCTTGTCTTTAAATGTTTTATTGTACTTGTCGTTCTTGTTTTGCATTGTGGGATCCGTGATTAATTTCGCCCGCCAAGTGCATATGGCTACCTGGCCATCATCCATTATCTTCAACACTGTTGCTTCAAAATGAGCACTTTATTATTACCTCTCTTTTTTTCCCCCCTCCAGCTTTTCAATTACCAGATGTGCTCTCACATTTCTCCACTCTGGAGGCACCTCCCTAGACTTAGACTTAAGGAACGTGCACAAAAAGCCCCATGTAAGTGAGCGAGGTCAAGGGGAACAACTTATCCAAAGAGGACAGCACAACAACAAAATCCAGAACAGCTATTTCTAGACAGTTAGTGGCTGTGGGAACAACATGAAAATGAACTGGGGTTCTGTCTGTCTGCTGCAGGGGTGTCCAATGTTATGTATTGAAGTTCTCACCCTAGGCCACTAGGGGTGTGTGTGTATAGTTCATTCTGTTGCAGTTTTCACTCAGGTCCGCACATGCAAATGAGGGATTGAAAGTGACGTTCAGGGATTGGGTAACTACAGAAAGTTGTTACTGTTGCTTGTAGCTGAGATCTATATAAGCAGGCTGCTGAGCCCTTCAGTTAAGTCCTGTTCCAGCCTGAGAATAAACAGAGCTGCTTGGAGAATCATTGTGTCGTCGGCTATGTCCACCCACTATTTAATAGCCAACATGGTGTTTTCCTGGCATTTTGGACACCTCCCGTCGTTCCCAGACATCACAGTCAATGGTCAGTCCTTTGGCCTGATGTTGGAGGTCTGTGTATGTGTGTCTGTTCTTATATATTCTTCACTGTGTGGTAATATGAAATATCTTCTCACGTAGGAACATGTCAGGCTTAAAAACTAAAATTCTCACTCCACTCCTTTCCACCACATTTGTCAAAAACCTGTCCTGGTACGGGTACAACATGTTGTCAGGCAGAGACGGGCAGCCACGCCATTGTGCTCTCCTTGCCCCTGCTTGACCTCACCCCATTCCCATCATGCCAAGTGCAGCACCACCGTTGCCAGGAGAGTTGCCGCGTCTGCTCATCCGACGTACCCTCCAACTGCCCCCAAAATACCAGGTTTGTTATGAAAACCCTTAAGTCTTAAGCCATCGCAGCTTCTCGCTTTTTCACACAACGTCCCAAATTCCCAAGGGGCCTTCCCTTCGGTACAGCATTCCGACGTGTTACTGGAACTTCAGATCTGTGCATCCCTGTAACGCATTTCTAGACTTCCTGTTCCCTTTCCCCGTCGCGCAATATGAAAACAAGATCCGGGTCAGACCCTAAGAAAGTTTTTCGGTCAGTTTCTCATGAAGGGAAAGGGGGCAGGGCCTTTCTGTGAGGCCGCTGCCATCGCTGTGGGGGGTGCCGAGGCGTTTCAGTCAGTGAAGAGCGGCCATTACAATCGTTTGTTTCTGGCTTGCTTTGTTCGGCTGCTACATCTGTGTTCGTGTCCCAGCCTCTGAGGAGGAAGCATGAAGTAGGGGAGACAATGGTGTAAAATATGTCCCTATTTTCATCTGAGGGATGTTGGAGGGTATGATCCCACCACCCCATTCACCATTGCTGCTGGGAGTGACAGTGATATCCCCCCCCCCCGATTATTTTGAACCACCACCAAGAAAATGTTGTGGTTTTTTTTTAAAAAAAAAGAGTCAGCACTGAATGACATGTTTTGTCTTTTTTAAAATGGAATAAAAATAAGGCTGCTCTCTTCAGCTGCATATATATTGAAACAGGAATAAAAAATAAGGCTGCTCTCTTCAGATATAGCCAGCTGTCTTTGGCTGCATACACACTGTAAGTTTAATGTGCACATGACTTCCCCAAGGAATCCTGGGAACTAGTCTACCCTTCAGAGATCTATAGTTTCCCGCACCCTTAACAAACTGCATTTCCCAGGATTCTTTGGGGGAAGTCACGTGCTTTGAATGTGCTTTCCGTGTATGGTGTGTACTCGGCTTTCTACTCTCCCATGGGCTTTGTCCATAGGTGGAATAGGACATTATTTTTACCTCTATAGGCAGGAAAATAAAAAGGTCAACCGTTTTGGAACCCGTCAGGGTTCTTTTTAGACTGAAATGCCCTCTACTCTTCCACCTTACAACAGAAGAACAACGTCTATATTAATGGCTACTAGCCCTCCAAGTCCAGAGGCGGTGTGCTACTGGATGCCAACTGCTGGTGAGCAATGACAGGAGAGGGCTCTGGCCTTCATGACCTGCTTGTGGGCTTCTCAGAGAAGCATCAGATTGGTCACTGTGGGGAAAAGGATGCTGGATTAGTTAGGCCTCTGGTCTGATCCATCAGAGCAATTCTTATGTTCCTAATCTGTCCCTCACCGCTAAGCTGAAGCCACAGGGGGTTGACTCTACTAACTGAGCTAAATTAATGCTGAAGGTGACAGATCACTTTGGCTTATGAAGTACCCGAAAGCATGCTAATTTCGTGCAATATTCAGAAACAGGTTGGATCTCAGCATTTGCTTACCGCTCTGAAACAAGCCCCCCGAATCCAGACCTTGTGAGACTTTGCTTGTCTTCTGCTCGGAGAGGTTAGATGTTGCGCGACAATGATGCGCAATGGCATGGTGGACTTGACTGAGTAAATCTAGCCTGACATTGTTATTTTCCATTTCTGTCAGGGAGAAATGACTACCTGCGAAGTGGACATCTCTTCGCCCACCTTCCCCTTCCTGCTGTCCCCCTTCACGTCTATGTCTTTCTGCCTGACACACATGTGCACGCAAGCCCAAACCTTGTGGGCTCCCCCCCCAAAAAATAATCTCCTGCGTTTTTTTAAATTCTCCAACAATTAATGAGAATAACGTATTGCGAACAGAAATTATCGAAAGGAGAGAGAGAGAGAGAAAATCCCCAGTGAAATTCTCATAGGCGGAGTTAGGGTTTATGACACACTTTCCTTACCGTTGAGGTGGTTGGGGGGTATGCTGGCTGAGACCCTACCAGAGTGATGCATGCTCTAGTTATCTCCCCTTTGGACTACTGCAATGCACTCTACGTGGGGCTACCTTTGAAGGTGACCTGGAAACTACAACTAATCCTGAATGTGGGGGACTGGGAGTGGCTGCCAAGACCATATAACACCAGTCCTGAAAGACCTACATTGGCTCCCAGTACATTTCCAAGCACAATTCAGTGCGTTGGTGCTGACCTTTAAAGCCCTAAACAGCCTCGGCCCAGTATGCCTGAAGGAGCGTATCCACCCCCATCGTTCAGCCCGGACACTGAGGTCCAGCTCCGAGGGCCTTCTGGCGGTTCCCTCACTGCAAGAAGTGAGGTTGCAGGAAACCAGGCAGAGGGCCTTCTCAGTAGTGGTGCCCGCCTTGTGGAACGCCCTCCCATCAGATGTCAAGGAAATAAGCAACTATCTGGCTTTTAGAAGACATCTGAAGGCAGCCCTGCTTAGGGAAGTTTTTTATGATGTTTTATTGTGTTTTTAATATTCTGTTGGGAGCTGCCCAGAGTGGCATGGGAAAACCAACCAGATGGGTGGGGTATTACTACTACTACTACTACTACTACTACCACCACCACCACTACTATTACTATAAGTGTCCTTTCCTTCACCCTGCAGATCATTTCACCTGTGGCCTGCACTCTGCAGCCTTCCCAGTTTCCCTCTCTTCAATTAAAGCCTAGGGAAATATATCAAGAGTTAACCTCTCCTTTTTCAGTTCAGGAAGCCCAGGCAACCAAGGAGGCTGCAAGCATGTGGGAGAAACTCAACCTAGGAGGCACAAGATTTAGATAATGGGAGATCGGAGAAGGAGGGTGTGAAACTGAGAGAGGGACAGCAGCTCTTTTCATGGCTACCAAACTGTTCCCAAATTTATAAGCATCTGCCACTGCCCTCCCCCTCCACACACTATTTGTTTTCCTAAATTAAAAGGTCTCAAATGCTTTACTCTTTCCATGAGTATTCCATTCTGATTACCCTTTCGGGAACTTTTCGCAACCCAACAATATCCTGTTAGAGATGGGGCTACGAGAACTGTACCTCATATTCCAAGTGCAGCTACCCTGTAAATTCTACTGTGCCGACAGCTTTGTAGAAAGGCCCCTCCAGATGACCTATTTATGAAATATTCATCAGAAAGGACGATAGTTCAGTGGCAGAACATCTGCTTTGAATGCAAAAGGCCCCAGGTTCAACCCCTAGCATCCGCAGCTAGGGCTGGTAGCGACTTCTGCCTGAAACCCCACAGAGCAGCTGCAAGTCAGTGTAGACAGTATTGAGCTAGATGAACCAACAGTCCGAGGCAGTTTCCTATAGTCCATCCTGATTTGCTTGCACAAAGCTTAGGAGAGGTTAGATCATATCGAGTCTTTATCAAGAATTTGTTCAGATTTGTTTACAGGGCCCTTGTATTCTTGATTCTGCATTCACCCTGATTTGTTTGTGATGTGGGTGACAATCATCTGAATTTATTAGTCACTTGTTACCTAAAAGGTCTCCAAGCAATAATGTTTAACAACATACATGTGTTATTCCATAAGAAAAATAAAATAAAATAAATATTAATATAGAACTAGGGGTGCCACGGGACGCAGGTGGAGCTGTGGTCTAAACCACTGAGCCTAGGGCTTGCCGATCAGAAGGTCGGCGGTTTGAATCCTCACGACGGAGGTGAGTTCCCGTTGTTCGGTCCCTGCTCCTGCCAACCTAGCAGTTCGAAAGCACGTCAAAGTGCAAGTAGATAAATAGGTACCGCTCCGGCGGGAAGGTAAACAGCGTTTCCGTGCGCTGCTCTGGTTCATCAGAAGCGGCTTAGTCATGCTGGCCACATGACCCGGAAGCTGTCTGTGGACAAACGCCGGCTCCCTCGGCCTGTAAAGCGAGATGAACGCTGCAACCCCAGAGTCATCTGCAACTGGACCTAATGGTCAGGGGTAACTTTACCTATACCTTTCTAGGGTTGCCATATTTCCAAAAGTGAAAATCCGGACAGAGTTGTTGAGCTTTTTTGAGGGGGGTGGATCCTGCCACCTTCCCAAAGCCTGCCTGATTTTGAGAAGAGCTCTTGGATGCTTCTGCAAGCGTGGGTGAGACCTGCCTGCATCTCCCTAGCCCTCACTCCAAACTGAGCTGACTGAAAGCGCTACAGAAGCCCTCGAAGGGACAAGGGATTGCGTGCCAAGGCACCTGAGCCACAAAGTTTCCGGGAGAACAATAAAACACATGAACACAAAGTATTTTGGTTTATGGGTTCAAATAGGCCACAACTTACGGATGTGAGCAGTTTGGCTTAGGCACTGGAGTGAAGCCAGACCATATATTGACTCCTGCCCATCTGCAGGGAGTCCACTTAAGGATAAACCACCGATAGGGGCGCCCTGTGACTTACATCAAATAGGGGCACCCCGAAGGGTCCCCATAGGGGCTGTGACATGGCCCTAGCCCGCGTCCAGGCTTTAAACAGGATTCACACCCTGGATCCCTTTACCCCTACTGAGGAGGGGCAGGCAAAGACTACAACTTCCCCTCCATCCAAACAAAGGCTTACCCTATGCCTATCCCGAAAACTTGTGACGATTGTTACTAGGTAGGTGGCGGTGCCGGCCAGCCATGCCACAGTTAATCACCCATGGCCACACCCACACTGAGAGCAGATTGGCTGGGGCTGTCCCACAAGGGCAACAATAACGTGGCCAGCATGACGCAGGGAAGAGGCAACAGCCCTCTGCCCCCTAAGCCAGAATACTGTTGTGACCCGGCTGCCCGGCCGCAACGCCACCCACCTGGGAAAGTTGAGTGGACATCTGGGAAGTGGAGAAAGGGAGGGAATGGAAGAGGGATCCCAGAAGAAGGAGAGAGAGGGATGGGAAAGAAGAGGGTCCAGAGCAAGATGAGAGGGTGCTGACAAGAGGCAGCAGGCAAAGGACTGAAAAAGCCATGCAACGGCGAGAGGCTGGGGTGGGGGCAAGGGAATGCAGCAGCAGAGAAGGGAGGGTGAGTATTTGCAGCAAGAGGAAAACCCGTTTGGAGGGAAAGTCAGGGAGCCAAGCGAGAAGTGGGTAAAGGGGGCGGGATTAAATCAGTAAGTTCCAGTTGGAAGAAAGGAGGGTCTCCCTGAGCCAAATACATCCTTGTTTTCTGGAGGGACCCCCCAAAATGGGGGAGGAGGGTGGTTGGGGGGGAGGGATCATTAGATGGAAAAGAGAGGGGAGAGGGGGGGGTGCAGAGGAGGCATGCCAGGGGAGGAAGCAGAGGGAGAGAGAGAGAGAGAGAGAGATATGTCTGGGATTTTCTGGACGTATGGCAGCCCTAATAGAACATTAGCACATTTTCCCACAACATACAATAAACAGCTCCCCCCATAATGGCCATGGGAAGCATTGGCAGCACACTAATAACAGAATTTGTTTGGTTCAGTAAGAGATGGGGGTTAAGTCTTTACCTGCTGCTGAAAAGATGTCTGCGAAGACTCCAGGCGGACCTCATTGGGGAGAGCATTTCACAGATAGGGAGCCACAACAGGAAAGGTTTGCACGCCTTCCCAATTGTCATTTGTTCATCCCACACTTTGTTTTCAGTGCATTTCCCCATTGCTTTCCAGTGTGCCAAGATGTGTACATTTCCCAAAGCCTGTTGGGAAATAATAGCCAGAGAGTGTACAAAATTCAGTCAAAAAATGCACATTTCCCCAAGGGTACAAAGTTCCCTCTTCATGGAAGGATTGTATCCACATTCTCCACAAGGCTTGGTGAAAGTATACAGTGGTTGGTTATTATGCACAATATCCACTCAACTTATAGACCCCTTGCCATGCATGTATACAAACAAACAAACAAACAAACACAAGAGAGGTCTGTATGGAAAGCTATGATCCGAGCTGCTTTATTTTTAAAGCAACATTAGGAAGCATTAAAGCACAAGATCACTGGAAAGACCATTTCAGATAATGCCACGAACTGCTTTTCTTTTCAGTTTATGAGATGAATACTTCAAATTACTCATAGATTATTGTTAATTGTAATAAGTTCAAATAAAACTTGAGAAAAGACCTGTCTCGTATCCGAAAGAAAAATATTTCCACAGTAGAGTTGGTAGCCAGAGGTCTCCCTCCACAGCTTTGTGAAAAGGTAGAGATTATTTAATTACTTTAAGCTTTTTATTAGCCACTCTTCAGGCCAAGCTCTCCTAGTGGCTTACAAAATCTAACAATGAAAACCACAATTAATAAAACAAATATAATAAATAAACCACAGTTAAGCAAAAGAAATGTAACCTGCCCCATGAGAGGGGAAGGAAGCAAACCTACTTACCCAGCCATTGCTTCATCTACAACACTGTAAGCAAGTAAATCTCTCCCCTGCCCACGGCTGCTGCCATTAAACTAACTTCCTGTCAGGTGGGTCTCTGCTGCTTACCAGGAGGGAAAGGGGCAGGACAAAGCACTGGGGAGGTTGGCGTGGTGTAAACACACTAGCAGGAGCCAGTGGCAAAGCTGCATGCTCTGCTACTGGGAGCGGAGAGCAGGCGGGGGTGTGGCTGGTGCCCCCAGGGGGCGTGGCATGCTTTCTGGGGGTGTGGTGCCCTGCGCACCGGGGGTGCATGGTGTGTTCCGGGGGGGGGGGCGCCGCAATGGCACCCTATTGGAATAGTGGTGCCAGGGGCAGTCCGCTCCCTCCGCACTCCCATTCCTCTGCCAGTGGCAGGAGCACTAAAATGGCCCCAGCATTTGCAAACCTCCCTGATGCCCCCCCAGTAGGCAACCAGGACCCACTTGTGGGAAGTTAGTGTAACAACTCCTCCCCACCCAGCAAGCTTCCTACATTTCAGGTTATTTGGACTAGATGACCCTTGCTGTCCCTTCCAGCTCTACGATGTTGTGATTCTGTCATTCTGTTCCAAATAAAATTAAACCAAATCAGTGTTCTGATGTAGCAACACTCTGGGGGAACTGGGGGAAATTGAAATGGCCCAGAGTCCAGCAGTAAGAAGCATCGCTACTGCTGCTGCTCCTGCCTGAAGCCTGCTGAGGTAGGATGGTGAAAGATACTCGGAGTCCAGTGTGATTTTCATGCTCTTTATTCAGCTCATAGTAGTAAGGAATGCAGTTCCCCCAAAATGTTTGCTTTATATACACTATTTACACAATGGGCCCCACGTGATTGGCTAATTCCGGGATACTCCTGTATGCCAATCGGAATGCGGATTCACTTCCACCTGGAGCTGGATTGGGTGGCTCCTGCAGACCAATCAGACTGCTGCAATCTCAATCCTATTGTTCTGGGACCAGTCAGACTGCTGCAATCTCAATCCTATTGTTCTGGGACCAGTCAGACTGCTGCAATCTCAATCCTATTGTTCTCGGACCAATCAGCCTGCTGCAGTTTGGATCCTATTCAACTCAGTACATAACACCCCTCCCCTCTAAGTTCCAGTAGTGCCTGGGAGGTTGCATCCATACTCCTCAAGGTACGCTGGTCGCCTACGTGTGCGTTGCGGCCTGGGCTGTTCCCTGGTCAGGGGTTCTGGTTCTGGCTCGTGTTCCGAGGCTGCTGGTTGTGATGGGGCTGTTTGGTCTGGCGCAACCAGCTCGCTCTGTCGTGGCTCTGGTTCCGGTGCCCTTTCGGCCTCGCGGGTCCTCTCAGTATTTACTGATTCTGCCTCCCCTGCCAGCCCCTCCTGCTCTACGGGTCTCAATGCCCCACTGTTCCCTTGGGACTCCTCTGACCTGTCCTCCTCCTGGTTTTCTCCTGGGAATCGTCGCCGTAGCTGGTCGCAGTGGCGGCGCCAGCATTGCCCCCCCTCTGTTAGCACCTCGTATGACACGGGGCCAGTCACCCTGGTGACTGTGGCGGGTACCCATGCCGGGCCTGCCCCAAAATTCTTTGCATACACTGGATCCTGGGCCACAAAGGTCCGGGGGTTCCTGCCTTCACCCACCACTACCTCATCCTGAGCTCTGTCGGGGTGGAGGCGGTCCAGTCTGATTGCGAGGCGCCGGCCCATTAGTAGTTCCGCGGGGCTCCGGCCAGTCGTTGAGCTAGGGGTGCTGTGCTGTGCTAGAAGGAATGTGGCAAGGCGGTACTCCCAGTCCCCTTGCGTCATGCGGCGTAGGGTGTCCTTGGTGGTCCGCACCATGCGCTCTGCTTGGCCATTGGTGGCAGGGTGGAATGGTGCTGAGCGGATGTGGCGGATGGCATTCTGCGCTGTGAAGGTCTGGAATTCTTCTGACGTAAATGCGGTTCCGTTGTCTGAGACGAGAGTGTCAGGGAGTCCATGGGTTGCAGACAGCCTGCGTAGTACCCGGATGGCTGCGGACGTAGAAGTGGATGGTACCAGTGCGACTTCCAGCCATTTGGTGTAGGAGTCCACCACTATGAAGAATGTTTTCCCCTGGAAGGGGCCCGCGAAGTCCATGTGCAGGCGTGACCATGGTGCTCGGGCGGACTCCCAGGACTGCACTGGGGACCTTGGGGGATCTGGGCGGGATTCTTGGCAGGCCTGGCAGTGTTTGACCCAGGCCTCTATCTCTCCGTCAATCCCTGGCCACCATACATAACTCCTGGCGAGGGCCTTCATTCTCACTACCCCTGGGTGTGTCTCGTGTAGGGCTGCAAGGACCCTTTTGCGAAGGGGCTCAGGAACGACGACCCTGCTTCCCCATAACAGGCAGCCCTTGTGGGCCGACAGTTCATGTTTACGGGTTGTGTAGCCAGCGAATTCTGGCCCGGGACTGCTGCTGGGCCATCCCCTCCACACCCAGTCCAGGACCCGGGAGATGACCCTATCTTTCTTGGAATGGTGTGCAACTTCTTGTGCCTGAATAGGGCGGTCGGGCAGCAGCTCCAGGCTCATAACCTCTTGTGCGGGTGCTGGGTCGGGGCCTGTTTCTGGTAGTGGTAGCCTGCTGAGGGCATCTGCGTGGCCCATCGCTTTCCCCGGGCGATGAATCAGTGCATACTGGTAGCCGGCAAGGAAAATTGACCACCTGAGGACGCGAGGAGACAGCACTTGGGGGGTCTGCTTTTCGGGGGCAAACAAACCAAGCAACGGCTTGTGATCAGTCACCACGGTAAAGGGCCGCCCGTACAAGAAATCATGGAATTTTTTTACTCCCTTCACGATTGCCAGACCTTCCTTGTCGATTTGCGAGTAGTTCCGCTCGGCTGCGGTGAGTGTCTGGGAAAAGTATGCCACTGGCACCTCTCTTCCATCTGGGAGTTGGTGTCCAAGGACAGCGCCGATGCCGTAGGGTGAGGCGTCGCATGCTAGCACCACCGGCAGCCTCTCGTCGAAGTGTGCCAAGACCGAGTTTGAGACGAGCAAGTCCTTGACTGCCTGGAATGCGGCCTCCTGGCGCTGGCCCCACACCCAAGGGGCCCGCTTGTCCAGGAGTCTGTGTAGGGGCTCTGCTACTGCTGCCTTATGGGGAAGGAAGGCATGGTAAAAGTTCAATAGCCCCAAGAAGGCCTGAAGTTCAGTCTTGCCCTTGGGCGCTGGGGCATCACAAATGGCCCGTACCTTGTCCCCAGTCGGGTGGACCCCTTCTGCATCCACCATAAATCCCAGAAAGTCCACCTGAGGCACTCCTAGTAGACACTTTTCCCGCTTCACCTTGAGACCCGCCGTCTGGAAACGGTGCAGAACGGTGCGAAGGCGGTCCTCAAACTCCTCTGCCGTGGGCCCGGCAATCAACACATCATCGAAGAAGGGGGTGACGCCAGGAATCCCTTTAAGCAGCGAGTCCATTAGATTCTGGAATATGCCTGGTGCCACGCTGACACCGAATTGCAGCCGCTTTACCTTGAACGCTCCCCTGTGCGTCACAATCGTCTGTGCCTCTGCTGTAGCTTCATCTACTGGCAGCTGTTGATAGGCTTGGGCCAAGTCCAGCTTGCCAAAAAAATTTGACCCAGCCAGGGTGGCGAGGACATGGCTGACCACTGGCACTGGGTATGCGTGGGCCATGAGAGCCTTGTTTATGGTACATTTGTAGTCTGCGCAGATGCGGACCGAACCATTAGGCTTGACGGGTGTGACAATCGGGGTTTCCCAGGTGGCATTAGGCACAGGCTCCAGCACTCCTTGCTCCACGAGCCGGTCCAATTCCTCGTCTATACGGGGTTTCAGGGCGAACGGGACCCGGCGGGCCTTGAGCCTGACAGGTCGTACTGCGGGGTCCAGCTGTAGGGCAATGGGGGGGCCCGTATACTGTCCCAATTTCCCATCAAAAACTGCAGGAAACTCCTTGCATATGGCGTCCACATCCACTTGTAAGCTAGTGCGGTTCACCCCGGTGACGGCTAGCCCCAGTGGTCCAAACCATGCCAATCCCAGTAAGCTAACGTAGGAGCCCTTGACCACGAGCAAGTCCAGTTGCCGCGTCCGCCCTCGATATTGAACCCTGAAGGTCCCCACCCCCATTGTGGGGACCTTACGTTTCTGGAAGTCCCGGAGGGTGAATGGGGCCGGCCTGAGTTTGGGACCCCCACTAGGGCACAGTTTCCTTAAAGTCTGTGCCGAGATTATGGATAGGGTTGAACCTGTGTCCAGCTCCATGCGGCACGGGGCCCCCTCTATCTGTACCTCTACATAAATTTTCTCTATGTTGGGGTGGGGCAACTGGTATACCTGGTAGTCCGTGGTCTCTGTCGAGTTGCCTTGATGCGTTGGGGCCCAGGACCTGGGGCTCTTGGGGCGGTCATCTGATGCCTGGCGTCGGATGGGCCGAGCCCGACACACCCGGGCGATGTGACCTGATTTTCTGCACTGCCTGCACTCGGCATTGCGGAAACGGCAGGTCCTCCTCTCGTGATTCTCCCCGCAGCTTGCGCAGTTCCCTCCTTCTGGTCGCGGCAGCTGTGGTGTGTGCATGGCTTGAGTGCGCCGCTGTACTCTGTGCACCTCCTCCCTGTCTGATCCTGAATCGTCGATGAGGTCCTCGTGGTGGACCCTTGGTTGGGACGGCACGCTCGGCCGTGCCTCTTGCATTGACCTCTCGGCGGCTTCTGTTGCCAGGGCCTCCTCCAGAGCGACCTGGAACGTTAGGTCCTTCTTGGCATAGAGGCGTCGTTGCAGCTTCTCGTCCCTCAGGCCACCGACGAGGCGGTCACGCAGCATGTTCTCCAACTCTGAGAAGTTGCAGAATCGAGCGGCTTGGCGGAGGGAGGTCACAAACCCTGTTATGGTTTCCCCAGGGGCTTGCCGCTTTGCATAGAAGGCATTTCGACGAGCCACCACCGAGGGCTGTGGCGAGAAGTGCCCCTTCAGCTGTTCCACTATTGTTTTGTAAGGAACGGTAGCGACATCATCAGGCGCAAGGAGAGCCCGGGCGATTTCAAATGTCTCCTCTCCGCAGACGCTGAAGAATATCGCCCTCTTCTTGGCATCGTTGGTGACCCCTTTAGCTTCTAGAAGAAAGGTGAAACGGGTGGCGTATCCTTCCCAGTCTCCTGATGCTGGGTTGAATGGCGAGAAGCTGCTGTCCGTTGCCATCTTGAGTTCCTTGGGACCCGGAGCTGAAGCCTGGATACACGGTGCGAGGCAGCTGTGCGGCAGGTGGCGTTGCTGCGGTGCTGTGTGTGGCAGTCAGCTCAGCGGGATCCCACCTTCGTCGCCAGTGAAAGATACTCGGAGTCCAGTGTGATTTTCATGCTCTTTATTCAGCTCATAGTAGTAAGGAATGCAGTTCCCCCAAAATGTTTGCTTTATATACACTATTTACACAATGGGCCCCACGTGATTGGCTAATTCCGGGATACTCCTGTATGCCAATCGGAATGCGGATTCACTTCCACCTGGAGCTGGATTGGGTGGCTCCTGCAGACCAATCAGACTGCTGCAATCTCAATCCTATTGTTCTGGGACCAGTCAGACTGCTGCAATCTCAATCCTATTGTTCTGGGACCAGTCAGACTGCTGCAATCTCAATCCTATTGTTCTCGGACCAATCAGCCTGCTGCAGTTTGGATCCTATTCAACTCAGTACATAACAGATGGGGTCCCCAGAGAGCATCCGGCAAAGGCCCACTCAAGCCTCTCTGAGGACAGAGAGGGTGGCTGGAGCCGCTGATGGTGGGAAAAGGGCTGGCGAGCGAGAAGGGTCAGGGCCATCTTTTGATATGCTAAAGAGGTAAGATTCCCCAGCCCTGCTTTATATGCAAACAAGGTAGTCACGCGAGAGATCTGCAGTGAGGGGCAGGCACTTCTACGTTGCTTTTAAAAAGCAGAAGAAAGTGTATGACCTGAAAGGGGGACATTTGCATGTGCTAATTGATATGCAAAGATGCAAATTTGGAAACAAGTACTGTCATTTAAGCAGAAATACAATGCATCTCACCCTCGAGAGAAGGACCAGGGGACCTGTGTATCCCTGCTCAGCCTGCTGACCGAGTGTTAAGCTGTGGATGGGCAACTTGGAGGAGCCTTCCTGCTGTCCCTTCGGAGGGTTCTTGAGCTTTAAACTGGACATGGACCAGGAAACCTTTCAAACAGAGTTCTTCAAATAGAGGGCTGTGCTCTGTACTGTAAGACACGTGGCCACTTGATGAGTCATGGCTGCATCTCCTCTGCTTTGACCCCAAGTATCTGGAGTCCCCTGATGTTCTCCGCTGCAGAATTCATCGGAGTGCCTTGCTGACTGGCTGCTCAGAATAGTTTCAGTGAAAGGGACTTGGTATCAGCACATTACTTTTAAAGGTTTTTACAGTGGCAGAACGGAGGCCTCGTGTGCCTTTGAGCATATAAAACGGAGCAAAGTTAAATGATAAAGTGCACCTTTAACTTAATGACAGTAATTCAGTTTCAGATGGTGAGTACACCCCCCCTTTAAGTCTAGAATCAGTCATAATCGAAATGACAATTATAATAATCCTCGTGTAATGAAGATTATTCTGAATGAAAGAAAGAAAGAAATCTTTTTGGATGGAGTGTGTGTGTGTGTGTGTGTTTTCCCATAACCTAAGTATAACGGCATCGTTCTCTTTAGGCGAATAGACAAGTGTTTCGCTTGCCACTAAACTGCTGCAGTTTTGCTTTCCAGGTTCAGAAGCAGTCAATGAGCATTCTTCCAACGAACATTTGGCCTCCAAACCTGAGGTTCCCTACCGCTGCTTTTTATTTAAAAAAAAAAATATCCCAAAATTAAGATTTGCAAAAAAAGAGAGGCAACTGCAGAAAAAGCAACAAAAAAATAAATAAAACCCAAGTTAACCTTTTCTGTGGTGGCTCCCCCAACTGTGGAATGCTCCCCCCAGAGAGGCTCGCCTGGCCCCATCATTACATGTCTTTAGGCTCCAGACAAAACCATTCCTCTTTACTGAGGACTATGTCTATTAAATAATCTATGGCCTGTTATAACTTGGAGGAGGGGGCTGTTGTTATTATGATTATTATTTTATTATTATGTTGTCTGTTGTTATGCTTTTTATTATGCTTTTATTCTTGGCGCTCTGTAATGTGCATTTAATGTTGTATACCGCCCTGGGATCTTCTGATAAAGGGCAGCATATAAACTGAATTAATAATAATAATAATAATAATAATAATAATAATGATGATGATGTTTGGAAAATCAGATTATTTTATTCTGGTGCCTAAAAGTAAACAAAGTCAGTGTCAGTCACAGAAGCAGCCCTTTCTTGGTCACAAGCAGAGAAGCACAGAAGGAGACCTTAAAACATAGAGACAGCATCAAGTGAGATGAGGCAGAGCCAATTTCATAAATGCCTATGCATCTGCAGCAGCACAACCGGATGCCTTCATCTGCCCCAGCTGCAACAGAACATGTCTCTCCCATATCAGTCTCTACAGCCACGGCAGGCACCGTAACTCTTGCAACGGTTTGACTTCGCTCCCATTGTCTCCTGAGACAGACGGGTGCCAACGAAACCTGCAAACTGGCGAGTGGATCGTGCAAGTTGAGTTTCGCTTTCACAAATTCCGCTCTGGTCAGACCTCACCTGGAATACTGTGTCCATTTCTGGGCACCACAGTTCAGTAAGGATACTGACAAGCTGGAACGTGTCCAGAGGAGGGCAACCAAAATGGTCAAAGGCCTGGAAACGATGCCTTATGAGGAACGGCTTAGGGAGCTGGGTATGTTTAGCCTGGAGAAGAGAAGGTTAAGGGGTGATATGATAGCCATGTTCAAATATATAAAAGGATGTCATATAGAGGAGGGAGAAAGGTTGTTTTCTGCTGCTCCAGAGAAGCGGATACGGGGCAATGGATTCAAACTACAAGAAAGAAGATTCCACCTAAACATTAGGAAGAACTTCCTGACAGTAAGAGCTGTTCGATAGTGGAATTTGCTGCCAAGGAGTGTGGTGGAGTCTCCTTCTTTGGAAGTCTTTAAGCGGAGGCTTGACAGCCATCTGTCAGGAATGCTTTGATGGTGTTTCCTGCTTGGCAGGGGGTTGGACTGGATGGCCCTTGTGGTCTCTTCCAACTCTAGGATTCTATGATTCTATGAAATGCTTTTGAGAGCAGGACTCTTGTGATTCACGTGCCATGGTTTGGTGCAACATTGTGGGAGGTGTTCATGGGGTGAAGTAAGTACAGATTGGAACTGCTTTTTCTAGGCTGCATTTCATATGCAACACCAGTGCTATTTTGCTAGAAAAAGAGGTGCCGGAACTCACCATGAACACCTCCCTTGCTCTCTTATAATAGCAGTGGTGCACACCTGAGAGGTGCCGGAACTGAGTTCCGGTGAGTTCTGGCTGGGGGAAAAAAAGCTCGGTGCAAGATGATATCTACCATGACAGTTGGGCATGCCCTACACTGCAGGGGGGTGAGAAATCACATCACTGGCCATTTCGCTGCACCTTCTCTGATTAGGCACTGCCAAGATACGTGGTATGTGTTTTGTGGGGTTTACAAAGAACAGTATTACACGTGATTTCCCCCTCAATAATCTCCATGCAGGAAAACGCTGTACACACCTTTTAATTATGAAACACGGCACAAGTAATTCACCCTGCTAGAGGCATGTGAGAGAAGAAGCCGTGTACACAACGCCTGTTCGTCATGGGCTGATCCCATGTGTACCACCCTAAAAGCAGATTAAGAATTGGTTATTTCTTCTTCGGCCTGACCTAGTTCTAATCATTTGCCATTCAAAAGATGCAGAACTTAGATCTTGGCAGGAAGCTGTTACCATTCACTGCGAATGGTGGTTTAAAAGGGCTGCTGTATGTAGTCAAATACATTGGCACAGTAGGGAGATGTGATCTTTTCTAAGGCTGTTATTCTAATCATTTCATCTAGTCCCTTGTCCCAATATAATATTCACTGGCACAAAGTTAATTTAATGCTCTCTCTTTTTTTTTCCTCGAGAAAAAAAAAGAAGACACAAAAAAAATCCCAGTGATAGTACAAAAACCCTATTATAAAAGCAGAATGCATTGAACAGGGGCTTCTGGGAAGGCCTTCATCTCCTGTTAATTGTACACTGCATTTTGTGTCAGGAAGCCCTCGGTGGCAATGCACGGCTGCCTCTTCCCTTATTTTAATGCAATATTTAAGAACAGTTTGAGAACCGCCAGGGATAGCGGACATTCTCCATAGAATCGCTAGAAGGAATTGCAATTAAATATAAGCCAACAAATTATATTGGGAAGCATTTCTCCCCTCCCCCTTTCCTTTCCTTTCCCTTTTTTTTTGCTCAGGGCTGGCGAAATTCCCATCATTGTGATGGGAAGAGTGTGTGTAGCTAGAGACCTGGTGGGTTGAAGGGACCAGCGGCCAACTTTGGCTATTCTAATCTCAGTGTGAGGCCAAAATTTGGCAGGCACACGCATGCTTTTCGCCTTCCGTTCTGCACAGTTCACCACAACCTGGTTGTGGCGCCCCCCCCAGGCTTGGCACCAGTCGTGCCGCCCTAAATCCACCTTTGAAGGGACACAGCATGTGTGCAGGAAAAGGATGCCTTTTGGTATGTCCCAAGACCTTTTTCAGGTCAACAATCTTTGGCGCAACCTTGTTGGGCGGGATCAGAGGCAAAAAACAAAGTAGGCGGAGCAACGAATGTCGATTTTACCTTTGTACAGTAGGCTAGTTGTTACGCACGGCCAAGAGTCATTGTCAGAATTCAGGGACACATTCCAACAAGGTACTCATGCTAGAACTGGGTTGTTGGTGGTGGTGGCCTGAGGAAAGTGGGTGTGACTGGAGAAGGGAGTTTGGCCTAGGGAGAGTTTCGAGGGCCAAATAAATGGCTGCATTTGGCCCTGGACTCAGCAGAAAGGAACAGTCTTGTTTGCTTGACCAGGCGGCGACAGCCCCAGCCCCCAAGGATCATAAGGAAGGAATAAAGACTCTGACAACGTATATGGAATTAAAATTAAGCCACAACTTTATTAAACTTCTGAATGTAGGAAGACCTTGGCTTAGGCCTTGGGCGTGTACCCCTCGCAGCCCCACAGCTGGGGGAACTGGGGCACATAAATGGGATATGGGGGGTGCTCTGCTAGACATTAAGTGTAGGCAGGCAGCCGAGCCCATATCCCAGCACGCAGGGTAGTTCACTGACAACATTTCTGTGTATGGCCAGTGACACCCATTATATAACCCCTTTAAGAGGGGACCCTGGAATCGCCGCCGCAGGGGGGTGAATCACCACTTCACACACACACACACCCCATTATAGGGAAGAAAAGACTAAAGGATTCCACCTAAGGCCATAAACCGCCAAAGTTGTGACGAATTGCTATGGGGAAGACAAAACCTGCCACACAGGAAAATTTCTTCCCGCGATCCTTCAACAGCAACCAGTCAAAGACCGCAGCATTGCCAGCTAAACAGGAAGAAAAAGTTAACCTGCAAACAAGAAACATTAAACAAAAGGAGGGTAGGGAGGGTGAATCTCCAGAGCTGAATGCCCGGCTATTGTCGGCTCCACCCCCAATTTATAAATGGGGCTGGCCCCACCTCCCAGCGAGAAACTTGAGTACTGAGGCTGGGCGTGAACCTCCAAAACTAACACTGAGAGGCAATCCAGTCCCTGATTGCCAGTAAGCTCCCGCAAAGGGCACTCACAATGTAAGGTGTGAGTACTCATTAATTTCACTTTTAATTTGTGTGCCACCTTTTTATTTTGCTGTACACAATGAGGTTTACAAGCTGAAGAAACAACAAAGTAGACAGCAAAGGCCGCACACTTAATAACAATACCAAAAAAGTCACAATAACTTAAAAATAAACAACTTATATCAAATAAGGCAATGTTCAATAATCCATTATAATTCTTTCACCAGTAAACTGTGGCACAACTGGTTAATTTCAGACCCTGGACTTAATGGCTGAGTAAATTTGCTGCAGCATATTGTGGAACAATATATTATTAACAAAAAATAAAAATAGTACCTGGGTTTTTAATTCAGAGGAAAGAGTGTTGTGAAGTAAACAACGAAGGCTAATTCTGGAAGGGGCTTTTTCATATCTAAAATGTTAAAAGGTGGTATTTGAACCAGTGAAATTGCTTATGAAATTCTGAATTATTACATGTCTCCTCCTGCATCTGGAAAAAAGGGTAACTTTTGTGGAAACACTGGTAATATGCAAAGATATTTAAATATAACTGATGAATGGATCAGTTAATTGGTTTAAATGCAGATGATTATTCAAATAAATATTATTCATTTGGTTGGCAGTCCTTGTAATTGGACTTCAGAAAGTTTGGATCCAGTTTAATAGCTTCCTCCTTGTTCTGAAATATTAAATGATCAAGCAACCCCTGTGTTGTGTGTCCAGGAAAGGTCTATAGAAAACATCACGACGTGTCTCATTTCTGCCCTCCGTAAGTGCTATGTTGTGGTTTAGTCTCATCAGTAAGATTCACTTTTCACATCAGTTCAGATGAGCCTCCACATCAGTATTTTTACTTGAAACCTGTAAGCCAAGTAAACGCTGCATTCGACTGAACCGAATGTTGTTTAACAGGGTAATATGCTAGCTTTCAAAATAATTAGCTGAGCAGTAATGAGGATTTAATGGGGTTTGGGGCACCGCTGAAGGACGGATGCAAATACTTTGTTTTTTAACCTACCTTGTGGCTAATGACCTCAGGTGGGAATATGGGAGTATTGCATTTGGAAACCAAAAAAACACAAAGAACGGAACTGGAACTGAAGGTTGGCTGTAGATTTTCAATGAACTTCTTGTTGGAATAAGATGAAACAAAACAAAATAAACATGTCTGATCCTCCCCAGACGTCAGATTTTTTTTTAAGCATTATAAAAGAGGCAGAGCCCTCCTGAATTGGATCTGCGCAATAGAAACATCAAAACCTACATTTTCACAGCCTATCTTTAACAGCATATCTGGCAGAAATCTGCATTGATTGAAGTAATTTCTGATCAGTAAAAATCCAAAGTATCGCAGGCCCGAGAGCTAGAGGATGTCTGCAAGAAACCATAGCCTCGCCTATGGCTACCATTTAGGTTTTGCTTCCTTAGACAGTGTGTGGGCAGGTGGCGCCCTTGTACCACTCACTTGTGGCACAGGAGAGGGACAAGCTAGCCAGACCATCATTTTGGGGTTGACATCAGGACTGGCTTTTCAAGGGTTCCCAAAGCAGCGTACCTAGAAGCTAGGGACCAGAAAACGTCATGGGGCTGGTTGCTATGGTGAAGTGATGGGAGGCAGGCATGAAACCAGGCATAGTCAACATGCTGCGCTCCAGATATTGTTGAGCTGCAGCTCCCATCAGCCCGCACCAAATGGTCAGGGATGATGGGGGGTTGTAGCTCAACAACATCTGTAGGGACCACCTAAGTTTGTTCTTGGTATGAGCTTTTGTGTGCATGCACACTTCTTCAGTATCTGAAGAATGCACACGAAAGCTCATACCAAGAACAAACTTAGTTGGTCTCTAAAGTGCTACTGGAATGATTTTTTATTATTATTCTTTATTTTGTTTTGACTATGGCAGACCAACACGGCTACCTACCTGTAACTGGAACATCTGTAGGGCCACAGGTTGAGCAGTAAAAGCTGAAACCATGATGAGAAAACCATTTTGGACTCTGAAGCTGAAGGTCATCAACCTGCAGACCCCAAGCCGGGACCCTCACAAGTGGGCCCAGGTTTACCTGAGGAGCCAACCACTTTCTGTTCCACAACATTGCGTGGAGCCTCTGAGAATCCACTGAGATACAAAGGAGCACTTTCCACACTCTTCATTGAGGGTCCGTGGGGAAATCTGGAGTTTCTAAGCTTTCCTCAACCTCCAGCTTTCGTGTGAAAAGGTTGCTTTCTTGGAATTCTGCAAGGTTCTGTAGCACCGGCCAGCCAGCCTTGGTAGAGGCACCTGTGGGGATCTGCTCAAGGATGAAGCAGGACTCAATGGCCAATTGCACTCCTGTGATTCTGGATCTTGACAGGACACCCTCCTCTCCAGGGATAACGAGTGAAGGAGTCCCTCAGATCCAAGCTCCCATTAGTGTTCTTGGCATGCTCTACTGCAGATAGCAAGAAAATTTCCTTGTCTAGTGTGTGTGTGTGTGTGTGTGTGTGTGTGTGCGTGTGTGTGTGTGCATTTTTACACACTGAAGGGCCTCTAAATTTGTTCAAAAGAAAATGAGGCTCCCTTGAGACTCTAAAAGGTTTACAATGGATTGAGCCCATAATTATGATGTACTTCTTAGTGGACGAACTTTGCCACATTGGGACATCAGAAAGTCAATAGGAATAAAAAGCTTGTCAGTGGAATAATTCCACCCTCTTCTCCTGAGCAAATGTGATTTAGGAGTTACGGCCTCCTAAGGTGGCAGCCAGTGGAGAAGTGAAACAAATAGAGGAGTAACCATGGGGGTGCCAGCCAGCAGTCATGTATCTGCACAGTGCCAATGGCAGCCACTGACTGCCTTCATCTCCAACTCATACACCCTTATTGGCAGACACAGCATCAGCCAATGGTGATCTGGAGCCAGCTGCAGCAACCTCACACAGTTCCTTTCTCTTTAATCAGATTCATGTGGAACTCCCTCCCGTTGCCTGCCATTGCCTTCTCTGCTGTCATTTCAGCCCTGCAAAAGAGGTTCCACGTTCAACAAACCCACCAAAATCTTTATCCCAGTTAGCATCAGTCTTTAACTGATTTTACGCATGTGCTGTTGTTTTAGACTTTTTAGAGTGTGCGTGCATGAGTGTGAGTGTGTGCAGATACAATTATTTTAACTGCTTTTATTTATCTGTTCTTTAATACATGATATTATCGTAAATCACTTTGGGATTTCTCGATGGAAGAGGCATCCAGTTGTATCCAAACACAGATTACAACCCGTTCCTTTATCTCGGGGATCATCATGCAAAATGTGATTACAATATCTTCAGAGGTATCCAATTGCTTTCCAAAATACGTGTCATTGTCTCTGCAGTTTGACAGCCTGAACAAATAACTTATAGGCCTACAATTCATCATCTGGGCTGGTGCAGCATTTTATTTTATTTTATTTAAAAAATGAGTTTTTAGCCCTTCAAGTGGGCAAGGTAGGCTTGAACCTGTGTAGACATGCATGGTGAAATTTCAGGACTCAAGGCCAATTCTAAGTAAAATTACTAGTAGTTGAGCCCTGCCCCTTTTGGTAGACTCCTTTTAACTATCATTTATTTCTCAGATGTCGGCACCATGGAACTCAGTCTGGTGCTCACAGATCTTTCCTACAAAACCTATGTGGATTCTGCAAGCGGGTGAGAGGAGATGGGCCTGAATTTGCAACCCATAAACCTGGCTTTGCTTTTCGTTTGATTGCCAGGGACCAATCTACATTTCTAAGAAGCCTATTCAGATTTCATTTGGGCTGCTTATTTTGTTTTTCCTTCTGTTGAGAATTCTGGACAACAAAGCCTGGCTTCTCTGAGCAAATAATGCCGTTGTTTGCCAGGATATTGCTTCGGATGAAATCAAGCAGCGAGCTTAAGGAGGTCCTCTGGGAGAGTCACTAAGGACCATGTTTTTCACCTTGGTCTTTGGGGCTATGTCCTTAATTGGAGCTTAGTGTCCCATTAATGATTCGGCCCTCTGGGACTGCCAGGACCATTTTCGGCACTGCAGTTCGCCTGCCTAATGGACCGCCAAACAACTACGATCCCTTGCAGTCTTCTCCCAGAGGGCCCCCACCCCCATTAAATATACAGCAGTCCTCAATTAACCTGATGTTTATAAAAACATTGTGGCACAAATGCTTAAAGGGCCATCTCCTTAGGAAGGTCTCTCACTTAAAAGAGAGGGGATCTAATTGCCCCGTGGTGCGTGCATGTCCATATGCAAAGACCGGCTTGCGCGTGGTGCTAATGGGTCAACTGCTGCACCCTTGCGGGAAAGTGAACAAGGGATTTTTGTGCCACTTGAGTATCAGTTGCATGGCATTAGGACACCGCGGCCTGACCCTGGACGAGGGCCACTTCAGGGTGATGATTCCAGGGAGGGGAATTCATCGCAGCAAAAGCAGCAGCAGACTCCCAGCATGTTGGAAACTGAACTAAGCATGGTGTAAGCTTTCACAGGCTAGAACCCGCTTTGTCAAAAACATGAAGGGGTCTCAGAAGTAGTCCCTTGGGTGCTGCACACACACCATTTGTATTTAGAGCACATAGCTTTGCCCCCAAGGAAACCTGGGAGCTGTAGTTTACCCATCGCAGAGCAAGCGTTCTCAGCACCCTTAACAAACTCCAGCTCCCAGGGTTCTTTGGGGGCTGCATCAATAGGAGTATAGCGTCTAGATCAAGGGAGGTAATAGTACCACTATATTCTGCTCTGGTCAGACCTCACCTGGAATACTGTGTCCAGCTCTGGGCACCACAGTTCAAGAAGGATACTGACAAGCTGGAACGTGTCCAGAAGAGGGCAACCAAAATGGTCAAAGGCCTGGAAACAATGCCTTATGAGGAACGGCTTAGGGAGCTGGGTATGTTTAGCCTGGAGAAGAGAAGGTTAAGGGGTGATATGATAGCCATGTTCAAATATATAAAAGGATGTCATATAGAGGAGGGTGAAAGGTTGTTTTCTGCTGCTCCAGAGAAGCGGACATGGGGCAATGGATTCAAACTACAAGAAAGAAGATTCCACCTAAACATTAGGAAGAACTTCCTGACAGTGAGAGCTGTTCGGCAGTGGAATTTGCTGCCAAGGAGTGTGGTGGAGTCTCCTTCTTTGGAGGTCTTTAAGCAGAGGCTTGACAGCCATCTGTCGGGAATGCTTTGATGGTGTTTCCTGCTTGGCAGGGGGTTGGACTGGATGGCCCTTGTGGTCTCTTCCAACTCTATGATTCTATGATTCTATGATTCTAAGCCATGTGCTTTAAACATATGTTGTGCATGCAACCGGAGGAGAAAGGCGAAGGAAAACAATTGTTTGTTATTTTTTAAAACAAGAAACAATGCCAAGCGGCGCAAAGAAGCGGCCCACAGCACGAAGCAGAACAAAAACGAATGCAATAGCCCGTCAATATGAGCAGTTCAGCATCTTTGTGACTCGCTCCCAGGTAGCTAGCTAAGCAAGGCATCGGGCTATGGGAATGAGGCGCAAGGCTCTGGCAGGGTTCCAGAGCCCTCATGCCTCCTTCCCAAAGCAAGCGCTTAGTAGGCTTTGGTTAGGAGGCAGGAAGGCGCCCACTCGGCTCAACGCCCTGTGCAGGGAAACTGGACTTGCTGCCCTAAATCCTCCTCTGATAGTAGGGGAGAATAATCGTGTGCTCAGGTCCTGCTTTGAGGGTTTCCCGCAGGGTGGCCTCTGTGAGAACAAGATGCTAAGGTAACAGTAAAAGAAGGTAAAGGACCCCTGGACAGTTAAGTCCAGTCAAAGGCGACTATGAGGTTGTGGCGCTCATCTCGCTTCAGGCCGAGGGAGCCGGCGTTTGCCCACAGACAGCTTTCTGGGTCATGTGGCCAGCATGACTAAACCGCTTCTAGCACAACGGAACACCATGTCGGAAACCAGAGCGCATGAAAATGCCGTATGCCTTCCCGCCACAGTGGTACCTATTTATCTACTTGCACTGGCATGCTTTTGAACTGCTAGGTTGGCAGGAGCTGGGACAGAGCAACGGGAGCTCACCCCATTGTGCGGATTCAAACTGCCAACCTTTTGATCGGCAAGACCAAGAGGCTCAGTGGTTTAGACATCAACACTGTCTAGGATGCTAGACTAGATGGGCCCCTGGCCTGGTCCAGCAGGCTCTTCCTGCATTCTGAGATGAAAATAAACCTCAAGTCAGTGAAGTCGTTCTTCTCTCATAGGAAGAAATCTTCCCCGTCCTGGACCTTTGAAGCACAATGGTGTTATATTTTTTCCATGTTTGAGAAAAGTCCATAGCTCAGCGGTAAAGAAAATGCTTTGCGCTATGGGGGGTGGTGGTCATTGTGGGTTTGTTTTGTTCTTGTTTTTAATTATGTATTTTGTTTTCATTTTGTATTTTTATGCTGTGAACTGCCCTGAGATCTTTGGATGAAGGGCAGTACACTAAAATAAAATAAAATAAAATAAAATAAAATAAAATAAAATACTCCAAGGATTCCAGGTTCAGTTCCTGGCATCCCTGTCTAGGGCTGGGTAAGATTCTGCACCTGCAACCCTGATAACTGCTACCAGTCAGTGTAAATGGTATTGAACTAAATGGAACAATAGTCTGACTAGATACAAGGATTTTCTCCTTGTTTCTGTATACCATATCTGCAGGGAAACATTCCCCTGGTTTGTACCTGAAACTTAAATGATTTTTGCCGGTGTGCTACTGTTAACTTGTCTTTGAGTTCAAGTCCTCTCAGAAAAGAGAAACATGTTTACTTAGGATATTGCACAGAAGGCTCTGTAAAAATACATTATCAATTGGAGGGGGAAAATTTCTTAGCAAACAAGATGTCATTGCAATAGTACAAATGTCAAATTTAAATTCGTTTTATTAAGATGTATGGCATTTAATGGTGGGCTCTGAAAATGACTTTATAAACAGAACATCATTTTCCTATAAAAGGGATGGTATATTTTTAAATCAAGCCTGTAAAAACTCAGTCATCAGTGGTTTATGAAACTTGAGTACACTGATGCTTCAGTACTCAATTAATGTCAAGCAATATGGATTTCAATCTGGCCTGAATATATTTAAACAAATGAACTAGAGACAAATGTTGGCTCTTTGGCCAGCCAGAGCTAAAAATCCATTTTCTACCCCATTTGTAATAAGAACTAATTTGAATGCAATTTATCTAAAGCACAATATGTTTCCTAATTTTTGCATGGAACCATTACTTACAGTTTAAGTAATAGGCATATCCTTGGATCTCAGGGCACTTAAGTGAAATTTCATGGAATTGAACTGCAATGCACAATCTTTCAAAAATAAAAAAGTATTATCCTAAAGAGTAATTGAATATGGAGAAAGTATTTGGTGGGAGGGCTGGAGAGCAAGGCCATTAAGCTGGAAGTTAAGATAAAGAAAACGAGTCTTTTGTGACACTTCTAAAACACATATTTCAACGCAAACATTCCCACTCGTGTCATTTTTGAATGGTATTCTGATTAAATTGGTCCCTGGGGCATTTTCGTTTAAGAAAGGGGGGGGGAAGGCAAGCAAGGCAAGGTATGATAGAGGTGTGGAAGGTGTTTTCATTCAATGGAATGGTGTTTTCATTCAACAGTAGAGAAAGGGAATAAAACTGTTCAGTTCCTTTCCCCAACAAAACAGGAGTGGGGAACCCACGGTCCTCCAGATAGAGGTGACAACTTCTCGAGAAAATGGGGAGAGGGGGCACGCGATGTGATGCCCTGACGTCACGTGCGCAATGTTGCATAATTTTTTGAAGTTGCATGCGCAGCATTGCAAGGAGCCAGGGTGTGGATCCAAATGCCCTCTGAACATTGAAGGAGCCTAGCCCCCTAAAAGAAGAAAACATTTTGGGAGGCAAAGTGCTTTGGTCCCCAGGAGTTCGCACCTATTCCTCCAGATGTTGTTGGATTAGTTTCTATAATCCCTGCCCTAAAAGCATTACTGTACTGTCCAAACATGCACGACGTGAATCTGTTTCCCATGGCGGATCTCGCCCATTTCGTACTACAGGTCTCCTTTTGAATTTTGCCAAAACTTCTTTTAACCTTGCTATACTATATGACAACGCAAAAGACGGTGTTAAGAGCAAATTAGCAGGAAGTTTGGGGGTGAAATCTTAAAGAGGGATAGAGGGATAAACACCATGTGTGTTTAGACAGCTTTATTTGTTTCTTGAAATAGTTCAAGCACAAAATTAATATCAAAATCTTTATTTGCAAGTGGTCCAGGATAAGGGGGGGGGGAGGAATCCACCACCACCTGAAAACGAACAATGTTTCATTCATATTTAGATATAAAAACTCTAAAGATGCTAGGCTATCCATTCCATTTAGACAAGCCAAGGAGGAAATAAAAGAGACCTACTTTATATCTTTGTTTTTTAACCTGCAGAATTAGAGGTGACTAGATGGTATTCAGTATATAGAATGACTTGTCTGGCAGCTGAATGGAGGCTCTTGTTACCTTTAATCTTGAACTTCGACTTGACCTAAGCCAGTATCAAGTGATACCAGTTTACCATCTGTCCTTGGTCAGCCCGATGGAAGACTTCAAAGGGTAGATTTAATAGCATATAGCTTGGCCTTGATGTAGAGGCTGTATCTGTTCTTACTTACCGAACAATAAAACCCTGTATTTAGTTTCCCATCAACAGATGGAAGGCCAGCCCCTCACTCCATTTCGTTGCCCCATCTGGATGCCTTAGAAGTAACAGAAAATGGAAGTCAAGGCCACCAAAAACGCCCTGGTCAAATCCAGAGAGTGAGAAGGGTAACACCAAGGAGACTAAGGGCTGTGCTGGGTCATGGCAAATTAAGTACATTCCAGGCAGCCCTAAGCAATTGTTAAAACTAAATCAATATTGGCTCCAGGATAATGGCAGTGAAATCAGATGATGTATTGATGGGAATGCTCTGAAATGACTCTGACTCTGCGTCCATCATCTGAGGCCCTTTTTCATGTGCCTCCTCCTTGAGAGGTCCAGAGGGTGGTAACACGAGAATGGGCCTTCTCTGTAGTGGCTCCCTACTTGTGGAATGCTCTCCCCAGGGAGGTTCACCTGGAGCCTTCATTATTTATCTTTAGACACCAGGCAAAAATGTTCCCCTTCAACCAGGCCTTGGGCTGATGAATATTCTACAGCCTTTCAATATTCTGATGAATATTCCACAGCCTTTTAAACGTGTGTTTGTGAGAAAGAGGGTTATTGTTCCGTTGCTTCTGATTTGACTATGTATTTGTGATTTTATCCTGTGATTTTCATCTTGTGAACTACCCTGATATCTTTTGATGAAGGGCAGTATCTAAAACCTAATAAATATATTGTTCTTGGTATGAGCTTTCGTGTGCATGTACACTTCTTCAGATACACATATCTGAAGAAGTGTGCATGCGCACGAAAGGTCATACCAAGAACAAACTTAGTTGGTCTCCAAGGTGCTACTGGAAGGATTTTTTTAAAAAATTATTTTGTTTTGACTATGGCAGACCAACACGGCTACCTACCTGTAACTGTAACTAATAAATATACATACAGTGGTGCCTCGCTAGACGAAAATAATTCGTTCTGCGAGTATTTTCGTCTAGCGATTTTTTTGTCTAGCGATGCACCAATGAAAATCGCAGTTTTCGCTAGACGGAAAAAAAAAATTCTGTCTTGCGAGGCAGCCCCATAGACAAATTTGTCTTGCGGGGCAGCCTTCCGCTAGACGAATGCATTCGTCTAGCAAGTTTTTCGTCTAGCGAGGCATTCGTCTAGCGGGGCACCACTGTATTTATAAATCGGTGTTTGGCTAAATTTTAAAATCAGCCTCTCCCCCCTCTTCTGAATTTGCTGTTTTTGAGACCGGTGCTGTTTTTCTAGAAAAAGGGGTGCCGGAACTCACCATGAATGCCTCCCTTGTTCTCTTATAATGGCAGTGGCACCCAACTGAGAGGTGCCAGAACTGAGTTCCAGCAATTTCTGGCTGGGGAAAAAAAACCTTGCCCATACCTATTGTATGATTAACTGGTGGGAGTTCTCCGACACAAGGGGTGTTGATGGTGCTAAGAAAGGGTTTGAAATCTACTTGTACTCCCAGTGGCTTTGCGGAACATTAATAGTCAGAGGCAACATGTCACTGAATGCCATTCGCTGGGGAGCAATAGGAGAGGGCTTTGGTTTTCAAGCCTTCCTTGTGAGTTTATTGGAGGCATCTGATTGGCCACTAGTCTAAGATGCTAAACTACATGGATCTCAGACTGATCCAGTGGGGGCTCTTCATGCATCAACATCCCATGCCAACCTTCTGGCTCCACCTCTCATTAGCCACAGCCAGCATGGCTAGTGGTCAGCGTGGCTAATGGGAGTTGCAGTCCAACGCCACCTACAGAATGACAGGTTCCCCATCCCTGCACTAGCTGGGATGCCCTGGTTATCCTCCGCTTGGACTACTACAATGTGCTCTACGTGGGGCTACCTTGGAAGGTGACTTGGAAACTACAACTAATCCAGAATGCGACAGCTAGACTGGTGACTGGGAGTGGCTGCCGAGACCATATAACACCGGTCCTGCAAGACCTACAGTGGCTCCCAGTACATTTCCGAGCATAATTCAAAGTGTTGGTGCTGACCTTTAAAGACCTGAACAGCTTCGACCGGATATATACCTGAAGGAGCATCTCTATCCCCATCATTCAGTCTGGACACTGAAGTTCATCTCTGAGGGCCTTCTGGCTGTTCCCTCACTGCTAGAAGTGAAGCTACAGGGAACCAGGCAGAAGGCCTTCTCAGTAGTGGCACCCACTCTGTGGAACGCTCTCCCATCCGATGTCAAGGAGATGAGTAACTATATAACTAGACACCTGAAGGCAGCCCTGTATAGGGAAGCTATTTAAAATGTTTTATTATGTTTTTCTATATACTGGTATGTTGGAAGCCGCCCAGAGTGGCCGGGGCAACTCAGTCAGGTGGGTGGGGTATAAAAATAAATCATTATTATTACTAATAGCTGGAGTTTATAAAAAATAAATTCATAAAAAATAAATTATTATTATTACTAATAGCTGGAGTTCCTGCAGGCACTGAGTACAAAATAGCCACCTGGAGCCCTGTCTTTCTTGAGCCGTGTAGGCAGAGCAGTTTTGCACAACATACAACAACGCTTGCTTCCGCAACCAGCAGTGGAGTGTTTTCCATGTGAAACAATATTTAAGATTAAGGGGAAAAAATCACAATAATAAAACACAGGCCAATGACAACAAGGTCAACTTTATTATCCTCTGCAGCAGAAAGCAATGGAAAGGTAAAGATGGAACACTTTAGCATGCATAGCAATTATTCGGCTTGATTACCTCCTGCCCACCAGCACGGAATGTACACTTCCAGAGGTTACGTTTAACGTTGATAGATCTAGAAATGCTGGATATTGCCGTTCCCTTCCCTCACAATGCTGCTACATCTGTGGGAAGCTATTTGCCAGCAATCTAATTTCCCCCCCGCAATTTGAAGAAATGTAGCACAATATTTATTTTTGTTTCCTCTCAAAAGAAAGGAGAGAGAGAAAGTAGAGTACTGCTATTTTATTAGCATTGAAAACAAAGCACCTTCCATTTGAAACCTAACTTAGATAAACAGCTGAAAAACGTTGTGCTTTTATATGCTATCATGCGCAATAATATTATTGGTTATGCCATTTTTCTATTTTTTTGTAATATATTGAGGAACTTGCCGATGTTTGTTCTCTCTCTCTTTGCCCAGGCAAATGAATTCCTCGCAGCCATAATAATACTTTGAAAAGCTGCCAAATGAAGAGCCAGTTGGGTGTAGTGTAGTGGTTACAGACTGCTGGACTAGGTACAAGGTAAAAGGTAAAGGACCCCTGGACAGTTAAGTCCAGTCAAATGTGACTATGCAGTTGCGGCGCTCATCTAGCTTTTCAGGCCGAGGGAGCTGGCGTTTGTCCTGGTCATGTGGCCAGCATGA
This sequence comes from Lacerta agilis, assembly GCF_009819535.1. NCBI lineage: Eukaryota > Metazoa > Chordata > Lepidosauria > Squamata > Lacertidae > Lacerta > Lacerta agilis. The sequence goes on from NC_046312.1 coordinate 18,545,725, forward strand.
CTAAACCGCTTCTGGCACAACAGGACACGGTGACAGAAGCCAGAGAGAATAGAAAAGGAGTTTACCTTCCCACCGGAGCGGTACCTATTTATCTACTTGCACTGGTGTGCTTTCAATCTGCTTGGTTGGCAGAAGCTGGGGCAGAGCAACGGGAGCTCACCCCATCACGGAGATTTGAACCGCCGATCAGCAAGCCCTAGAGGCTCAGTGGTTTAGACCACAGCAAATCCCCAATCACTGCCTCTCAGCCTAACCTACCCCACAAGGTGGTTGCAAGGATAACACTGGGAAGTGTAAGCCACCTGTAGCTCCTTGGAGGAAAGGTAGGATATAATAGCAATTTTAAAAAAATTAAATCATTGAAGAAGAAAACAACACACCTGGCTTACACCAGGCTTGCTCTACCTGACATCTGATGCCCTTTCAAATGTGTTGTGGGAGGGGGATTATTGGTTTGTTGTTGTTCCTGTCTTTATTATGTATGTTGTATTTTGTATCTTGTATTTTTAGGTTACGGACTGCTCTGAGATCTACGGATGAAGGGTGGCATACAAATTGAATAAAGTCCAGTCAAAGGAGACTATGCAGTTGCGGCGCTCATCTAGCTTTTCAGGCCGAGGGAGCCGGCGTTTGTCCTGGTCATGTGGCCAGCATGACTAAACCGCTTCTGGCACAACAGGACACCGTGACAGAAGCCAGAGAGAACAGAAAAGGAGTTTACCTTCCCACCGGAGCGGTACCTATTTATCTACCTGCACTGGTGTGCTTTCAATCTGTTCTTTCCAAGGCTGCCTCTACTATTATTGAATACCGATGGCTGAGGAGCAACCGAAGGAGAGTGAACCATTAGGCAGACTGAGGCAGGTGCTGGGTGTTGGACGCAGCAGTGAGATGGTACAAGACAAAGCAGTGTTGGCCAAGTGGCCTCCACTGTGCTCCCCAAACTAATCTGCTGCCTTTAAGTATCACCATATTGGACTAGTGTCGAAGTTAAGATTCAGCTGCCAGCTTGGTTGGCTTCTCTATACAGAACAGTGGCCAATGTCTTGAGATGACCTAGATTCCTATTTCGGACATTCAACAAGGTTTTAAAAGCTCAGGAGCCCCTATCCAGGCCCGCCTTGTTTACAATCAAGGTGTAAGTCGCTCGTCTCCACTTTGCTGTGCAAGAGCTGCTACTAAAGGCGGTTGCAGCTCCTTGGCTTTGGGGGGGGGGCTCCCAACTTCTGCAGGCTCTGCGCGCATCTCATATGCAAAACCCACACCCCAGCTGACGCTTTAATTCAAATGAGAGGACCCTGGAGTCTTCAAATGCATCTATTGGCAGCCCAGGGAATTTCTCTTTCTCCTCCCCCCCCCACTCCCTCTCTCTCTCAGTACATCACACTTCAAGCCAATTGCAGAGTTTAAAGCTTGATTACAGAGTTTAAAGCTATCTGGAACAGGCATTCCCAAGTGATTCCGGGCACTTTGCAATCGGTGACACGAGGAGTATCAAAGCAAGGCACGAACATCAGGCCAGAAGACTGACTGCTTCAAATGACACTCCAGCCTCCCGACAGCAGCGAGCAAGCAATGCTATGGAAATGTAGCTAATTGCAGCTTTTGTCATTTGCCAGTCCCCTTTTAGCCCACAATAGTTTCATTTCAGTAATTGACTTCCACACGCTACTTACAAATGCTCGTTTTTGCAGGTGGAATCTCAGAGTGATAGGAACACGTGACGCAGCCTGGTCATGCACAGGGTTAGGAAGAGATTTCCAGCATTTCAATATTCAGGCAGTATTAACCCAACGCGATCCGTCCATACAAGGGAAAGCGGGCAAGCAGCCAAACACTGTGTAGGGCTACGTGAGATGAAAATAAGGCATCCTAAGTCAACAGGAAAGCAAAACCCCAAATACTGACAACCTAGAATGCTTGGTCAAAGTTGTATTGGTCGATTTTAATTTAAAAAATGAAATAATTTCAATATGTAACCTACAGATCAGACCTATGCTCTGTCAGCTCCCCCAATGAGTTTGCATTCAAACTGGCCAGAATAAGATTCTAGTAGTTTCTGGCTTCTAGTAGTTTCTTGTTTCCTTTCATTGAGCAATTTGGTGAAAATGTCACCTGTATATTTTGGGGCATTAGTGAAGGAGGAGTACCTCTGGTGGGGAACACATCATGCTCCTTCTGGGGTAGTTTCTCCACCTTTGGTCTGCACCCTGCCCTCAGATCTCACCTGTGGCTCCTAAAAGCTGTCAGCATGTGGCAGCAGCTGTGACAGATTGGCCCTAGGGTGGAGGAGTTATTACCTCCCAGCTCAGAAGGAGTTAATCCACCTTCATCTCAAATGACAGCTCATCCTTTGGTGGCGGGGCAGTCCCCGGTTTAAAAGGAGGGAACAGCCGTTTTGACAGTTGAGAAGAGGGAGGGTGTGTGTGTGGAAGAAGAAGTGTGTGGGGCCAGGATAGTGGTGGTTTAGGTTAGGATTAGTTTAACAAGAAACTATAGATTCGAAAGATGTTTCTGTATTACCGCAACTAACATTGTGAATGCATGAATCTTTAAAACAACTATGTTCTCAAGAAAATAAAGTTCAGTTCTTTTTGGTGCCAAGGAGTAATCGTCATTATTGGTCCAGCAGGGTATCAAATCTCACAGAGGAGTGGACTCAAGAAAGGGCAAAACTTACCTGAGGAAAGGGAGGTGATAGTTTGTGTCCTAGAGTCACACAGAAAATGGTTAGATGGTCCCACGAAGTCCCACGAGTCCCACGAAGTTGCCAGAGTGTTGAGGCAAATCGAGACAGTGGGGATCCGAGCTGAGGGAGGCCCTTTACTGTGGGCAAGAGGTTGTTCATTTAAGTAACCCAGAGTAGTGAGGATACCAGGCCACGGAAGCTGGAAAAAGACTCTCATTACTATTAAGCCCTTGATGTAAGAGGGGTTTGCTTTGAGGCGAACCAAGTGGAGTGGGGGGGGGGGGTCTGGTTTTACCCCTGTACCCTTTTGGACACGTTTTTAGTAACTGAGAGGTGGGGTTCGTCGCAGCAGCCACACCCCAGGATCAGCTTCGACTGGCCAGCTAAACCAGGTGAAGGTAGCTGATGGGTCTCAAACCCTTAGTGCGTTAGGGACTTCCCCTGCATATGAAGAAAGGCTCTAGTGGATTGGGCAAACGAGACCAATAGTGGGTCCAACTGTCAAGATGGCAGTTTCTCCACATGCTGTAGAGGGGTGTGAGGGGCACATGTAGCCCCTCATCAGCCCATTTAGGAGAAGAAAAACTCTGATCCTAAACACCTCCGCTGCAATGCAGGCTATTTTAATATTTGTAGGAAGCCGCCCAGAGTGGCTGGGGAGACCCAGCCAGATGGGTGGGGTACAAATTATTATTATTATTATTATTATTATTATTATTATTATTATCTCTAGGAGAAGAAAAGGCTAAGGAGTAAACCCTACACAAATCCAGAGCGGAGTCCCTAAGACAGTTGGATTGTGACTTGTACACCTCCTTCAAGCAACACCTGCAGCCAAGCTCTGCTTTCCTTTGGACCACATTAGAGAGGCCAAGAGGGGGGTCTTGTCATCTGGGCAGCCCAGGACCTCCATACACACTGCCCAGGCTAATGCAGCTGTTTGACTTCACCTCCTGGTCACCCACGGTGAGAACAGATGGATGATTAGATGGGCGACTGGCCTGACCCAGTAGGCTCTTATGTTCATATGAGCCAGGGAAATAATATTTCTTCTTTCAAGAAAACAAAAAAGGCAAGGAAGGGGCAAATAAAATAGCAGACAAAGATGGGGATCCCTTTCCTCCCTCTCTCTCTCTTGCACAGGGCATTTGAAATGGGTCAGTCCTGGGATCATGACCACAAACATATTTACTGGGACATAAATCCTATTGATTAAGATTGCACTAATTTCCAAGCCACTTCTCTCATGTCATTAGCAGTGGATGAAGCAGGGGAGAAAAGGCTGTGAAGCAGGAGTGCGTGAACTGTGGCCCTCCAGATGTTGTTGGACTCCTGCTCCCAGCGATCGCAGCCAGCAGGGCCATCAGTCACACATAATGGCAGTTGCAGCACAACATCTGCAGGGCCTCAGGTTCCCCTACCCTGTTGCAAAGGAACGGCCTCCAGAACAAAACCCGAATGCCCTGATCCGCCAAAGCGACAGCCATGTGCAGAAGGGCTTCTGGGCACAGCTAAAAAAGACGCTGCATTGTGATGCACATCCATGCACCGCTGAACTGGCTGGATGCGCCCATTGTCTAGAGTTGCCTCAGTTGGGACAGAGGTCTTTAATTAAGGAAGTTGCATCCGCTGACTGCAAGCTGGTGTAAGCTTCCTCTTTGGCTTCCTGGCAGGGTGTTTTGCAAAGTAATCTCTGCAAGATTTACCATCCCACCAGAAGGTGCTTTGGGTGTTTGTGCTAACCATTTTGATCAACTAGATGAAATAGAGGGAAAACCATCATTCCTCTGATTAAAAAATAAATTTTAAAAAATCAAAAGACGACTCCAAGTGGAGAAATAGCTAGTAGAGCCTCTCAGCTGCTCTCTCTCCCTCCCCCCCTCTCCCACCCTCCCTTCATCTCTGAACATCTATGGTTTCCAAAAGTAACAGTGCAATCCTTTGCATGCTTATACTTGCAAGCAGGCTCCACTGTGTTTATTGGGACTTACTCCCAGGTACATATGCATGGGATTACAGACTAAGCTTGTGGACTCTCTGGCCACATCTGCACTATATATTTAAAGCACTATTATACCTCTTTAACAATTATGGCCTTCCTGCAAAGAATTCTGGGAACCGTAGTTTGTTAAGGATGCAGAGATTTGGGAGAGACACTATTCCTCCTCAAAGAGCTACAGTTCCCAGAGTGGTTTAACGATCAATCCCTCCTCCCAGGGAACTGTAGCTCTGTGATCTACTAAAAACTCTCAGGACCCTCAGCCAACCATCGTTCCCAGGATTCTTTGGGGAAAACATGACGGCTTAAAATGGTATAATAGTGCTTTAGACATGTGGTGAGAATTTGGCCTCTATGCGTTTCCCACTCAGAGCAATGTGGGAGGCATCCCTTCCAAAATTTCTACTGAAGTCTGGCATTGCGAGAGCTGCAAACATAAGCAATGGCTGCCATATATTGGCTTTTTGCTTTAATAGCCTTTTAACCAACTTTCTTAATGGACTGGATACAATTTAGATATGGAACTTGGCTAAAACGTAGCTTCAATTGGCTATTAAAATTTAAGAGCCAACTAAGACAGCTAATTACAAAAAAAAAAAATAAGAGAGAGAGAAAGAAAAAGAGCTCCGGTGATAATGCTAAGCAGAATTAGTAATAGCAAATGACAGTCTGTCTAGTCTTGTTCCCAAAGGGAAGCAGAATTCTTAACTGAGAAGTCAAGCAGACAATGTGAAACTCCCTCCCTACCACCACCACCACCAAAAAAACCCCAATCCTAATTATATTACTGGTGTTATGGCATCCCAAATCTGGCATCTTCTTGGGGCAAACCATGTTAGCATATCAGCAGGGGTGGGCTGCCAAAACTATTCAATTCTGGGCTATCAGATTCTTAAGAGATTATATATACACACACTCATTTAAGAATTATTACTGGGAGAATGGGAGCAGAGAGAGAGAGAAAAAAATGAAACCATCAAACCAGCAGTGTATTTTGGGAGGGTGTTTTTTTTTTTAAGAGAGGGCGGGGGAGGACAGAACCCAACTCCTTATGCCTATAATTAAATCAAAGTCTCCCCTCCAGATATTTTAGATTAGAGAGGGAGGGGACCAAAGCACACAAGGATCTGCCTGCTGAATGTTTTGGCACCAAGAAGTGTTGTACGATTCATTATCAATACCCTCATTACACCATCAGCTGAAGTGCATACTAGTTCTCCTGTGAAGATTTATCATGTATGGTGGCTACTTTGAAAGGGGTGGGGAGAGAGAAGATGGGGGAGGGGGAACCCCACGTAGGTAGTGGAGTCTTTAACATTCCCGACTCAAGTGTCTCCCTGCTGTGCCTGTAAATGTCAGTCCGGTTTTTTCACGGCTGTGCGCACAGATTAGAAACAGCAGGAGAGCTCGGGAGTATGACTACAATACCGGTAAGGACTCTTGTCTTCATGGCAGTGCTCAAGTGATTCTTGGAATGCAGGACCCTGCTGTTTTCTAATATTTACACACAACTGGAGTCATCAAGAGCAGTAAATGCAGTCTATAAGGAAGCTTGCTTCCTTTGTGTAAGGGACTTTACATTCAAATCAGGACGCCCCAAGCGCTGCCACCCTCCTTCTGCTCCCTCCCACCCTACAGACAACAGGATAGGGCAATACTTTTTAACCATGTCGTCATAGCAATGCGCTTCCTATCTTCTCCCCGGTTCTTTAAAGCACAAGGCAGCAGTTCCTAAGGAACGTCTCTCCTTAATGTCACAGGTTTTTGTTGGGTGAACAAACTTCTTGCTTTCCAAACAACACCCCAAAAATGCCTTATCTCCCCCCATCTCTCCACTCTCCCTCCATCTCTCCACTCTTGGATCTGAGGACATCAATTTTTGGAACCTTCCCTTGGTCAGCTTTGCCGTCCTCAAGTTACTCCAAGCTCTGCTCCCCAAAGTCAGTCCTCATTTACTCCCTTGCTGCCCCTTTGGCCTGGAACTACTTCCCAGAGACACTTTCATGCAAACAAGCTCCATTAATTCCTTCAGCTCCGTTCCTGGACCTCAACCTTTCCAGGGAGGCTTAGGAAAAATGAATACCAAACTGGACCAAACTAAAATGCCTGGGATTAAAATGACTGCATAGCCTTCCTGTTTCATTCTGGCCTTGGTCTGCTCCCGACCCCACAAACTTCTTCTGTGGCTTAAGCTGTAAACTCCTTCGGCACAGATTTGTCAAACCTGCTGCTAGCATAGCCCCAGCCATGTAAGTATGTACTTCAGGGGCAGGGAACCTTTATGAGACTGCACACCGCATTCCCACTTGAGTAATCTTCCAGGGGCCACATGCCAGTGATGCGCAGGCAAAAATGGGGAAAGCAACAGCTGCGAATTTTGCCTTTGCCCAGTAGGCTAATTTAGACACACACAGGAAACCACGAGGCACCAACGGAGATCAAGGGCAAATTCCAGCCAGGAGAAAACACCCAAGGAAAATAAGAGCTGGGGAAGGGTCAGAATCAGAGGGCCAGAATCAGAGTTCCCTTGCAAGAGGGATGGACTCCTAAACCACCTTGAGAACTGTAGCTCTGTGAGGGGAATAGGGCCTGCTAACCACTCTCAGCCCTCATAACTGCAGTGTCCAGCATCTTGTAGTGGCAGCCATAACCACTAAACGTGGTATGATACTGCTTTAAATGTATGGTGCAGATGGGGCCTTAATGGGACATTATTATTATTATTATACCACCAGAGGAACATGGGACAGTTTACAGTCTAAAAACACAAAACATAACAACAAACCAAACCAAACAATAACTCCTCCTCCAAAATTAAATTTATCAGTTCTTCCAAAAAATTTATTTAGTTTAGTTTTTTTTTTACTGGGGGTGGGAGGTGCTAGTTGGTGCTTCTGTTTTGTTTTACAGGTTGCAGTTTTGACCTCTGTATTTTTGTTCTTGTTTTCAATGAACAGCAGCACATAAGTTACCCTAAATAAATGTATATTGCCAGTCTTTTCTTGAGCTAGCAATTGCAATCGCACCCCAGTCGGAAGCACATTTATCTTGCATGTACAGCACCTGGATCCCAATGCAACTTGCACTCGAACACACTTCCACTTCAGCCTCAGGTTTCATTAAAACAGGGACCAGAATTGGGACTTTATTTTTATTCAAGTTTGACGTAAACTAAACAGTTAAACGAGCAGGTGCAAAAACAGCCATTCAAGATTTTTGAAAACTTCTGTACTAGTATTAAACTGTACATAAAAAACTTAAAATACCCCTTTTCCAGTTTCAGCTACATAATGCAGTGCCGCATTGTGACTGCCTATAGGCTAAACACATACAGAAAAAGGGGAAAGCCCATGATTACTGGAAAAAGAACAGTAACTAGTAAAAAGCAGCAAGCACTCATCATTTAGACTTTCCTATTTCTGGGTCCTCTTCCTGGGGGTCAAGGTTTTCTTGGCTTTGGGAGGGGTCTTCAGTGCCTTGGGTTTCGTGGCTCCTGCCTCTACAGTTGTTAAAGACAAAAACAATTTAGTGGTTAGAAATAATTACTACGGTAAGGTGGTCAGGATATAATCAGAACGTTTTATATTAACGAAGGAAAATCCACGTGAATTTGTCACTAAATTAGACCAGACATTTAAAAAAGGAAAAAGGAAAGGAAACCCAACCTGCTCACATCATAGAATCATAGAGCTGGAAGAGACCACAAGGGCCATCCAGTCCAACCCCCTGCCAAGCAGGAAACACCATCAAAGCATTCAGCTTTAGGACACTCTTGAACCCCGCAAAATTTATTTATAGCAGTAAAAATCGTAGAAGTAGTTTATAGTATTTCGAGCTATACAAACTAACTAGTTTGAAATGGCAGCCTATGGGCAGCACCTAGTCCTCTACGCGATTTCATCTGGCCCCTGTTAAGATTCCTGGAGAGTGATCCCTGTGTGTCTACATTGCCAAAGGAGAGGACTATGTGAAGGCAGCTCTTAGGCACACAACGGGCCCTTTCCTCTATTCCTGAGTCTAGTGGTTAGCAGGGATGCTTGGGGAGCGTTCACTTGCTACAGTCCTGACACCAAGAGCATTTTCCCAAGCATCCACACGAGCTGCAAAGGCCTGGGGGTTAGGGAGGGGGGAGGATAAAAAGGTGGGAAAGAAATACATTCTGGCTTCAAGTGAGGAGGGAGGTGCCTCAGGTTAGCCCCCTATCTTTGCATGAACCCCCACCTCTAAAATGAATACTTTCCATGTATGCTCCTGTACTGTAATATTGGTAATAACACTGTAATTGCATGTAGAATGGTCTCACAGCAGATCCACAGCCAGGGACCTGCAGCTGTATACATAGGTGTTCACACACAGAGTTCTTTATTTGCTGTTGTTGCAGCACCCCTTCCCACCCAGCTGCTCGTCCTATGTCTTCAGAGACCAATAAAAATACCCCACGACTGTTTAGAAATCTGAGTTGCAGGTAGGGGAGGGAGAAAAGAGGTGTTTGGCTAACGACAATGAATCCTCAATATATATTTGCAAGCGTGTAAGTCCCTCTCTGTGAGAAATTGATGCTCCAGTGCGGGAAATACATTTGGGGTAAAGCAAGGGCTGTTTTGGACAGTGGTGCCTTAGCAGGTAAAGTAGCGTAGGTGATTCTTGCATTGGTTGTTCTCGCTGATATTCCATTGTCTAAATCACTTTAAAAACACAGAGATCTCTCACCTTGCCTGCTGTCAGATCTGATCTGTGTATTCCTAGACTTTTCAGGGCACAAATATGACTGCAAATGAGATCCATGTGCCAGTTAAGTAGAGTGCAGTCAGTTCTCCTTTCTGCTACTCCTATCATCCTCATATCCAAACTTGCTCAAAAATAAGCAAATCAGTTTCACATTCAACAGTGAAAGTAAAACAAAGGGAAATGAAGTGGGACACTTTTGCATTTCTAAAGAGGACACAGAAGGCAAGGTCCATAAACAACAACTTTTTTCAGTCTAAAAAGAAAAAAGAAAAAAAAGAACAAAGAGCCATACAAGCACTCATGCAGCTTTAACTAGGGAGCAGCAGGCAAACATCTCTAGTATCTAGTAAGAGCTGGAACGGTTTCCCTCAGAAGGTTGTGGACTCTCCTTCCTTAGAGGTTTTTAAACAAAGGTTGGATGGCCATCTGTCATGGATGCTTTAGCTGAGATTCCTGCATTGCAGGGGGTTGGACTAGATGACCCTTGGAATCCCTTCCAACTCTACAATTCTATTATCTCAGCTATTTATTATGCTTTTATATGTGCTGTAAGCCACCCATTGTGGCTGGGGAAACCGAGCCAGATGGGTGGGGTATAAATAATAAAACTATAGTGGTACCTCTGGTTGCGAACGCTTCTGGTTGCACACGCATCAGGTTACGTGCTCCGCTAACCTGGAAGTAGCTGCTCCTGGTTGAGACCTTTGCCCCAGGATGCGAGCAGAAATTGCGTGCCAGAGGCGCGCACACAGCAGGACACCCCATTGCTGAAAGCGTGCCTCTGGTTAAGAACGGTTTTCAGTTACGAATGGACGTCCGGAACAGATTAAGTTCGTAACTGGAGGTACCACTGTATTTATTATTATTATTATTATTGACACATAAAACATGTACTTCGAAAAGTCAAAATCTTGTACTTCCCACTAATAATTGCCTCCACCTCATTTGGAGGCCAAACTCACATATATTAATAGCAAACTCATTATCCTGATGTCGGATCCTCATGTCGCCAAAATGACACCACCCACACAAGATTAGGAGACACCAGCAGGCTTAGAGGAACTCCAAGGTGTGCAGAAGTACAAATAATAATAATAATCTGGGAGATCTCAAATCCAGGAGCCCAGTGATTAGTGACTTTGCTCGGTAGACAAGGAATGCCAATTGGCTCTTGGGAGGGAGGGAATGGAAATTCAGGGGAAAGCGAAATGGAACACAGCATCCTGGAATAAGGATGGCTGGACCTGAGAAGGAGCACCACACACTTTTATGCTGAAATTCCCACTGCAACCTCAGACATTTGAAAAGGATATATGGGAGAAATGCCAGCCGTATTTCAAGAAATTTAAAACAGGAGATGGGGTACTAAGATCAATTCTCAACACCACGTGATTGGTTTGTTACTGGGAACAGAAAATAAAGAAATTGCAGCTGTGCAAAGTTGTATTGCTGGAGAAACACCATGGAAAATATACATCATATGGCTGAGAAATCCTACACTGAGAGATTAGCCAACAGCTTAACGGGGGGGGGGGGGGGAACAGATCAGATAGTGTGTGGGGTCTCTGACTGAAGAAGGCGCATAATGGATTAGAGCCCTTGGACACTGAGGGCCCAATTCAGACTTGAAGAGCGCCATGGCGCTGAAAGAACGTGCGCTCAGTGGCATAAAAACAGAACACTTGCAAGTTAAGACTTCAGTGCTGGGCAAACTGGATACAAGCCGCTGCTGAGAAAGCTACATGCATGGATGGTCAGTATATGCTAGCAAACAGGCTGCATTTGTTATGTAGAGAAGCAAGTTTCACATAGTTTCAAGTTCTGTACATCGTGTGGACAAGGGTAATCTAGTGGAATACATGCTTGGAAATTCCCTCCCCATCTAAACTCTCCTCTCCCCTGCCCCATTACCACCACTCCAAAGTAGTAAAAGGAGCACACCAGTCACTTTGAGAGACATCTTTACATTTACCAGCTCAAGAGGGCCATATCACTACACTAACCATGCAAAAGCATTTTTCTTTCACAGAGGTTTTCTCCGTGTTAAACCCCTTTCCTCTGCAACCTATAGGTTGTACTGCCTCTTCCTTCTGCAATGCTAAAGAACCTCTCTAAACCCCTCTCTGTTAATTCTCTCTCTATCCCAGAGCATACATATTCTTCTTTCTGCATGTCACCTCTCTGTTTCTCCTTTTTCCTCATTAATTCTCTTCCTTCTCGCTTATGTCTTGTGGGGTCCAGAGGCGCAAGCTCATGAATCTTTCGCTCTGCTAGCAATTCACACACTTGGGGAGCTTCAAGGCCAAGACATTGTTATTAATGGATTTATTTATATACCGCTTAATTGCAAAGGTGGAAAATGCTGAAGCGACAAACTCTTCACAATGATTTCCCATAAAGCAGGACAAGTGGGGTGGCTGTTTAAAGCACAACAGGAGCAGGGTGGAGAGGAATGCCAAATCCTTCCCTTGCCTATGTTTCACACCCTAAACAACTTCGCTCCACACACATTTCTTCCAGTGAGGCTCCAATTCAAAGTGCTGGTGCTGACCATTAAAGCCCTACATGGCCTCGGCCCAGTATACCTGAAGGAGCATCTCCATCCCCATCGTTCAGCCTAGACACTGAGGTCCAGTGCCGAGGGTTATTCTGGGGGTTCCCTCACTGCGAGAAGTGAGGTTACAGGGAACCAGGCAGAGGGCCTTCTCGGTGGTGGTGCCCTCCCATCAGATGTCAAGGAAATAAACAACTACCTGACTTTTAGAAGGCATCTGAAGGCAGCCCTGTTTAGGGAAGTTTTTAATGTCTGATGTCTCATCTTGTTTTTAATATTCTGTTGGGAGCCACCCAGAGTGGCTGGAGAAACCCTGCCAGATTGGCAGGCTATAAATAATATAAATTATTATTATTATTGTTATTCCACCAACAGGGATCCACTGCAGAAAACTCCCGTTCTCATGCTGCCACCCTCTGGACCTCTCATGGAGGAGACACATGAGGAAGGACCTCAGACGAACATCGCAGAGTCTGGGTCACTTTATATGGGGATTGAGGAATTCCATTCCTCTGAAGTACCTCCGCCACCCCAAAAAAAAAAAAAAAAACCAAGCAGAAAGTTTTTGAAAGCTTTTTAAAAAAAATCCACTTCTCTGACCCCCCCCCCCAATTAAGCTAAACAATCGACAACTCAATTATAACAGTTTCATGTTTAACAGAAGGTGACAGATTCATTTTAAAGCTGGGTTTTCCTCTTAACACTTTTCCACGTGTTAATAAAATCTCAAAATGAAAAAATAAAAGTTCCAAACCATTTTTTTAAACAAACAAACACACACAAAAACCAAGCAATGGATTTCATCCGTCCCAGACCAGGCCACACCAGGCTAGATAAGAGTAACAGACCGGGTGGAAGTCGAGTCCTTTGAGTTATGCAAACACCATGCATCTTCACTTGGAAATAGCATCACCTGCACCGATGCCTGTCTCTTAGGGATAGGCTCAGTGGCGGAAAGTGTGTGGGCTCCAACATCTAACCTCTGGCATTTCCTGCTAAAAAGATCTTGGGTGACAGGGCTGTCAAGTCTTGCTTTCAAAAGTTCTGCTACTGCACATAGCCTGGGTCGTAAGCTACCAATTATGCCAAAGCAGCACCAAGGTTCTTTTTCAGTCTATCTGGATAACTCCCTTTTCTTAAAGTAGCTCCACTCACTGTTGAATACGGCGGCGGCTGCGGCGGCTGCTGCTAGCCTCTGGCTGTAACCTGCTGTGATGAATTGGTCCTGGGGAGCGAGCACTTCCTGACAGTGAATTGGACAAGATAGGGGAGGATGAAAATGAGAACAGAGAGGAAAATAAAAGGTGGGGAAAGGGGCTGGGGACTGCAACCAACCACAACCATCCGTTTTATATGTTGGGCCAAAAGCATATTTCGCGTTTGCTGCAGATAGACAGCTGACAACCTTACATTCCCCAGGTTGCCCGGTATAAAAGAGTGACATTTATTGCAAAACTTAATGCTTTTTATTTTTAGCAAAATGAAAGATCTATGACAAATACCAACGGGGTACTTACTAGAGGTAGCACGTCTTCTTCTTTTGATGTTTTTCGAATCTTCTACAGCTGTTTCGTCGTTGTCTTCATCAGTAGAGGCTGGCCCTGATGCAGCAACTGCTTTTCTTTTTGTCTATCCCCAAACAAAACAAAACAAAACAAGAGACAAAGCCACACTTTATACAAAGCAGAAAAGTGCATGCAGACAAGTTAAATCACAAAATGATGGTGCACTGTAGTAAACTGTTTGGCATGTTTCTCCATCTTTGCCCTTGTGTGAGTAACCAGATCAAAAGCCCATAAGAGGAATAGTATTTTGTCATAATTAACACACCATGGTTTTCATTCCCTTATTTTGAAAGGTTTTTTTTAAAAAAAAATGAGGTTCCTATGCAAACCCATAGTCTGTTGGAGAACAAGGTTGTAGTCGCAATCATGAGGTATAATACATCAAATGCTGTATCATTAAAATGCATGTGGATTGCATTCAGAGACAAGGGTATTTCCCCAGCCACAGACTAGAAAATGAACTTTGTGGGATTCCTGAGTAACTGAGCCCAAATATTTTTTTTAAAGTTTCTTGTCTGAGATCACAGGGGACAAACTACAGTGGTACCTCGGGTTACATACGCTTCAGGTTACATACTCCGCTAACCAAGAAATAATGCTTCAGGTTAAGAACTTTGCTTCAGGATAAGAACAGAAATCGTGCTCTGGCGGCACAGCGGCAGCGGGAGGCCCCATTAGCTAAAGTGGTGCTTCAGGTTAAGAACAGTTTCAGGTTAAGAGCAGTTTCAGGTTAAGAACGGACCTCCAGAACGAATTAAGTACGTAACCAGAGGTACCACTGTACACAATTTTTACAATATGTGGACAGCATCAGCTAGGAATGCACAAGAAATCTGATTTTTGCAAATTGCTATACAAAATGAGCAGATCTGCACCTCTCGGACAAATACAGTATGTGCATTGAAACTTTGCTATGCACCTGATTTCACATTTCTCCAAATGGCACAACACAGTTCTTGGCTAATTCAAAGTATGTGTTAAGAACACATTTTGAGAGAAAATGCATACATTTAATATTTTTAAGGATTTATTTATTTAGTTTCTTTTAAAATGCAAATTAATGCAGAAAGAGAACTTAATCATGTGGGGAACATGTTCAAGTGACACGGATCAGAAAGAGACAGATTCCCTCCTTCCTCATCATGGGAACTGAGCCTGAAAAAATGTCTCTCCTTTATCTCTTCTCTCCCCCCCCCCCTTTGCCACATCACCCTATGGGAAGACCTGGTTCTCAACCAAAGATACATCAGGTTAGACATATTCTAAAAACAACAGAGCATGCAAAATATTTTAAAATAAATCGGGTGTCTCTCTTTTCCCATCACCTCCCCCCCCCTTTTTCTTTTGCAATGAATGTCGACAAGCCAGTACATTTTGCCAGACACACAAACACATCTTCACCCATAAGCATAAAAATAACTGCGAAAGTTCAGCCTGCTTTTGGGGGGTAAGTTTGACAAACGTGTAGCTTTACTGAAATAGCTGCTGAAGTGGTTGCAACCTCACATAGCTGATGAGAGAAGGGGAGAGTGCATTACATCTTTCCAAAGTGTTGCTTCATGATTACCATCTAAACCCTGCTGGGCTGAACAGATTGGTTCGATAATTACATACAATAACTGCAGTGGGCAGGTAACCCTCAGCTGGCACAGGGCAGCTCCCCTGTGAGAACTTCCATATGCAAACTGCACTGATGGAGTGCATTAGGTACATCTTTCCTGCCGGTGCACAGGCCTGATTAACGCCAACCAAGACTCCAAGGTTAGCATGTCAGCAGATTTGTGATGCATTAGGCAGGAATAAACACAGACACTTTTGTTCGTTCTGACCAAAATTAAGGAGGAATATTTCACCGCTGTATTGCTTTTATATTCAGGATATAAACGCATTCCTCCTGGTTGCACCGAGGAGATTTTTAAAAAGGCTCATTGCGAAAACAGATATCCAATACTTCCCACACAAAAAGCAAAAGGACATTTATCTTGTTTCCAAGCTTATTCAATAAAAAAGGGATTTCTTAATCTTGATGCAGGTGAGTTACATGGCAAGAGAAGTCAGGCATCATTCTCTGACAGAGGCAACACCCATGTTTGATGCAGAGTGCAAGGCAAACTATGAATCACTAATTCATATTTATTTCACTTCAAATGTTTCCTAACAGTTATCGAGTGCCATCAGTGGGCCCATCACCGAGCATAAGACATGCCCCACGGCTTGAGTAGTTTACAGGAACAATAATGGATGCTTTCACTGCACCACAATGAGGATAACTTCTCTTTCAGCGGGAGCTAACGGAACCCATGCAAATATTAACGTAACATCATCCATTACATATGAAA
Organism: Lacerta agilis; assembly: GCF_009819535.1. Taxonomy (NCBI): domain Eukaryota; kingdom Metazoa; phylum Chordata; class Lepidosauria; order Squamata; family Lacertidae; genus Lacerta; species Lacerta agilis. Next base: position 18,561,599 of record NC_046312.1, read on the forward strand.
GTGAATTAGATTCAAGCCAAGTTGGGAACAATGTCTCATTAATAAATCGCAGAACTAGAATCATTTTAAAATTTATAGTAGAGGAAAAAATGTAGATCTCTTAGCGCGAAAGAATTTCAATTAAGGTAGGCAGCAGATGTTGCCGCTGTTTCACAATACTGGCCATTCTGGTATGTCATATATACCCTAGCACAAACTGGATTAAAGTTCACCCAACATTTGAGAAGCATACCATGCTATATGCATACTTACTCAAGATGCATGTCCCACTGTGATCAGTGGAGCTTGCTCCCTAATAAGTGTGCATAGGATGCAAATTATGAAATATTGTAGCAGAAGAGGAGTCTACACATTTAAATATAGTTCTCGACTGAATTTCATTTTTAGGAGGGGAGAACAACAGCTCATCTCAGAGTTGTTTGAGGTCCAATTCATACATAAGACTGTCTCATCTTCTAACCAAAGTTAGGAGTGAAAGTGCTTATTAACTTTATTATCTTCACACACTCCTCCCTCTTCCAATCTAGCAATAGGTCCAACTTTGGGTTTGGAGCCGACTATGCTTAGCATAAAACAGTGCCACGCAAGGAAGCCTGAGGTGATACTTTTAGAAGCCACTTTGACACTCAGAATTTGCATGCAATTCGACACCACGCTGAATAGGCATACAAAGTACCATCTGATCCAACTGAATTGGATCAATTTCAATTACTACAGCCCACGAATGTCCTTGCAGGAGAGTCTGAGTGACCACTCGTGGCTCATCAAGGGGATTGATGGGACAAGAGGGATTAATATCAAGACTTTGGAACCTTAGTGTTATGCGATGTTAGCTGCTTCCAATACTTTCTCTTCTATTCCAAAAAATTAATCAAAGTCATGCATTACCAAAGATTCCTACATTGCAGGGGTTTTAACTAGCTGACTCTCAGGGTCCCTTCCAACTCTATAATTCTTTGATTGCTTTTTTTTAAAAGTGCTGTTAGATTTATCAATCCTTTCCTTGATGCGTATAAGTCTGTCTTTTCTGAAAAGTATTATAACAATAAGCAAAGTGTATTTTTCCATCTATAAATGCCGTTTGACTTGATAATGGCGAGTGTTTACTAGAAGTACTTCTTAATTCAGAATACCATGATCATTTCTTCAGATTAACTGAAAGTTATTTTTTACCAGTCACAAACAGGACAAAATGCTTCTACTCTAGAATTTGAAAACCCACTATTTAAAGCTGAATTGGAACAAATGCTAAATCAGGTTTTTGTGGGGAGGGCTCCGGAGCAAAAAAAAAAAAAAAAAGTGGGGATGCTCAGAAATGAAGCTATAAAATGCAGACTGTGCCTGGTAAGAGCAGAGAAAAGGTGAGTGTGGATAAACCCCAGAATGGGAAGTGTAAAAATCAGTGCTGAGCTATGAACAAAATCCAGATCAAGCTGCACTTTGAAATCCAGTTGAGACAACTGCTAAATGCTGAAAGACCCTTCATACACTGTCCTTTACAAGGATCGTGTCAATCCCACACGTCAATCATAAGTAAACTAATGAATCAATTATGAAATGGCTAACACAGCATGCAGGCATAATAGTGTGCTCATGCAATCAGCAGGCTCTTTTAGAATATGAGTTTTCACTCAGAAAAAGAGGTTCTAGTTCTTAGGATGGCAAGGCTGTGTGCTAAGATGTTGATCCTATAAATTCTCAAAAAGGAGCGAAAGGAAAGAAAAGGTGCAAAGGAAACTATGTTAATGACCAACTCTTTATTTACAGCTACGACTCTTAGTTTTGTAATAAAGTTGGCAGCCTAGCAAAGCGTGAATGGAAAGTATTCTTAGCCTAACTTGTTACATCGTGTTGGTTCTTGACCTCTGAAATGGCATTCTTCTGGATAAGCTATCTGAGTTTGGGACAAATTTATGGAGATGTAAGGTGAATAGTCACGATGGCTGTGTTCCACCTCCAGCACTATTAACTGGGACTGAGAGCTGTGATCACGTTACAACTGTACTTTGCCAGCTACACAGTGGTGTCTTCCTGTTTTAGTTTTAATGTCATATGACCTTTCCGTAAGCCAACTTGGGAATTTGATGATCAGCACGGTACAAAACTCTAAAAATGAATAAATATTCATCAGCTCTCCAAGAGATTATCTCTATTTTTTATGCAGTGCTGCTGTGAAGCATGGCACATCTATTCTAAAAAGAGTTAGGAAGAAAAAAAGAAGTTTTGGATTTGTTTATATATTTATTGTCATTCATTCATTACATATAGATCCTGCATTTTCTCTGAGAGTTTTTCCTCCTCCCCTATTTTTCATCTTCACAACAATCTTGATAGGTGGGTTAGGCTGGCTCAAGATCCTCGGCAAGTGGGGATCTGAACCCTGATCGTCAAGATCCTAGTTCAAAACTAACCATTATACTATGAACGGTCCTTGTCCAAAACTAACAGCTAGACTATGTATCCATTCAACTACATTATGTGCAATTCTCCCACCCGCTTACGGATACGTTATCATACCAAACAAGTGAATGCTGATTGGATTCACGATTCCCACCAAGCTAAATGCCAAGATAAACCAATTGAACAATTCTAGAGAGAGTAGAGCTGAGTGGCATTAATATATTAATTGGTTCAATTAACTAAAGTGTGGCTTTTTTACCTGAATTGTAAATCAGAGCACTTCCCTTTCAAAGATCCTCAGCACTGAGAACGCTTTTTAAATCTATATACAGCTCTCGATTCAGGCAAGGCATTTGAAGATTATCTTTCAGAATATAATTTCCCGGTTTAGGGAAAGGAAAAGCAAACTTACAAATACCATATGACCTGTATTTAAAGTCAACTTAGAGGGAAAGATCAACAACATGATCCCAAAGATATTTACTTGGAAGCAAGACCAATTATTTCAGTGCAACTTATAGCTTCAATTAACTAAACATCAATAGGCTAACAACCTGAATCATAGACGAAAATCAATTGCCAGAGTGGGGGTTGAGGGGGATGAGAAGAGAGCCACCAGCCAAGATTAATTCCTGTTTGATTGAGGCTTTATTCTCCAACTGCCCGTTTCAACGCAAGAGCAATCACATCAATTTACACTGAAAGAGACTCAAAAAGTGATGAGTCCCAGATATTTATTTAGGTAGATTTATATCCCGACCTTCCGTTGCAGGAAATTGATAACATCAGGTGAAAAGGATCTTACAGCACTGCTACAAGATGGGCTATGCACAACTGCTGCACTAGTGCAGCAAAACATCCAGTGCAGTAAGTCAGGCCCATGCAAATCCAAAAGCAGTATTTGCTTTCAACATTTTAATGCATTTCATAGAGATGTGCTAGTTTATAGCTTCTGCTATTGTTTGGCTCAGGCAACAGAAGCCAATTGATTGCCTGTCCTTAGCAATATTCCCTTGAAGTCTCTGGAATAATGATTTCTTGTTCCGGAACATACGTTATGTGAACAGAATGGAAAGATAACAGCTTCCTCTCTAAACAATCCATTTTTAGTCCACTTCAAATTTCACTCCTCTTCGTTAAAATATGGTTCGACTGAAAGATTAAGAAACTCTAGCTTTTAAACATATAGGCAAAACCAGTCAACATGTCAAGCACGATCTATTAATTTCAAGTATACTAATGAGCATTGTAGACAGTGCTTCCTGGTGACAAGACTTCACCATACAATACTGTTACTTCCACAATTACTGCTATGACTATTCCAAATATATTTCAGGCTGTACTAGCCAACAAATCAATATTGTTTTGCAGTAAACCCCTGGATGGTTTAGTCCAGTCAAACCTGGCTATGGGGTGTGGTGTTCATCTTGCTTCAGGCAGAGGGAGCCAGCATTTGTCCTCAGACAGTTTTTCGTGTCATGTGGCCAGCATGACTAAACTGCTTCTGGTGCAACGGGACACCATGACGGAAACCAGAGCGCATGGAAACACCATTTACCTTCCCACCGCAGCGGTACATGTTTATCTACTCGTGCTGGTATGCTTTCGAACTGCTAGAATGACAGAAGCTGGCAGGGCGTATGGGGTGTTAGAGGAGGAGGAGTACTTCTGGTGGGGGACGCGGGTGGCGGCGTGAGTTAAACCAGAGCCTAGGGCTTGCTGATCAGAAGGTCGGTGGTTCGAATCCCCGTGATGCTCCCGTTGCTCAGTCCCTGCTTCTGCCAGCCTAGCAGTTTGAAAGCATGAAGTGCAAGTAGATAAATAGGCACCACTCCAGCGGGAAGGTAAGCGGCCTTTCTGTGCGCTGCTCTGGTTCGCCAGAAGGGGCTTAGTCATGCTGGCCACATGAACCGGAAGCTGTACGCCGGCTCCCCCGGCCAGTAAAGTGTGATGAGCGCTGCAACCCCAGAGTCGTCCATGACTGGACCTAACAGACAGGGGTCCCTTTACCTTTACTAGTACTTCTGGTAGCAGACACGTCATGCTCCTTCTGGTGTAGGTTGTTGACTTTTGGTCCCTACCCTGCACTCAGCTCCCACTTGTGACTCCTAGAAGCTGTCAGCACATGACAGCAGCCACACCCTGAGAAATGGCGCACCCGAACCATCATCCTATTGGCATGTCCCACTGGTTGAAGCATTCCAGTGCTCAGTCTAGTACTATCACTTCATCCTTCTCTTCAGCCGGTTGCTCTGAGCGCAGCCATTTGGTGCCAGTGCTTTCCTTCTTATCCAACTTCCTTTTGTGGCTCTTGCTTTCTTGGGTCATCAGCATTAGCTGAAAAACCTTCCTCAGTTTCAACTATCAGTACATCATCATCTTGAGCTGTGGATGCTGATTCCTGTATATACACAGCAGCCTTCAAATAAATCTTACACTTGAATCATAAATAATGTCATTTCATGACATCTCAGTCAATACATATATTCGCTGAAGGTTTTTCCTGTTTATGAATAACAAAGCAGTCAAATATGCTTTTGCAAAGAGAGGGCCTCTAAAAATGAAAAGAAGGAGCTGACCTCTCTTTCTTTCTCTGCTTCTGCCTCTCTCTCTCTCTCTCTCTCTCTCACACACACACACACACACACAGACACACACTTGCAGATAGAGTTCTGTTCAGAACTACAGGCATTAAAATCAGCATTTATACTGAGTTCATACGAAAAATATTGAAATACACACATTTGGTGCATCAATGTTTTACCCATGGGATACAACCAAGTAAATATCCATCGCAGAAATGTATCACAACGACAAACCCAAAATCCCACTTCTAATCTTTTTAATTACTGTTCATGAACAGTATTATGCTAGTACTCAGTAATTATATTCTGATCAAATAGCCTGGTGTCCAATACCAAGTTTATGGATAAAATTCTGATAAGTAAAATATTGGATATTATATAGAAGTAGACTGAATGCTTGGTTTACATGCCATTACAGGAGTAACACATCTGGTGGTTTATCTGTAGAACAGTCTCTCTCGCTGTTCACCTATCATGTCAATTAAAGTTTTGATAGCCTATAGCAGGGATGGGGAATTTGTAGCCCTCTGGATATTGTTGGACTCCCCCACTCTCCTCAGCCCCAAACAGTACAGTCAACATTCAGAGATCATGAGAGCTGTAGTCAGCATTATCTGCGGGGCCACAGGTTCTCCATACCTGAGCCACACAAGGACTTCCTTCATGAAAATTGTATCTACCATGTTGAAATGCGCACAAAATAGAAAACCTTCTGTGTACACACCAGCCAAGATCCAAAGAGCTTTTACCTAGCTTTCACATTGAGTTCCAAGGAGACTTGGGTGTATGTGTGTTTTTCCACTTCGGCCCTTTACACTGTGTGAAGTGGCATTTCAACAGTGGTTTGTGATGTGGCACAGAGGTCTCCATAAAAGAAAAGGAAAAAAGCCTCCCAGTGGCGCACGTGCAAGCTCTTGGGCAAGGCTAAAGTAGCTCTTTGGACTCAGGCCAGTGACAATAAGATGGAACAAGCCTTTTGCTCGTGAAATATAGTCAAGTCTCAAGTGTGCATTTGTTCCCTTTCCTCTTCCAGTCTGGATTTCAGCTACGTGACACCCATTTCCAACAGCACTCACTCGCTTTCCAGCTGAAAAGAAGAGGCATTAAATACTGATCTGAATTAAAAAATAAAGACCTTAAGTGCAGGCTTTGCTGGAATGTCTCCATTCTCTGAAACATCCAAGTCCAGTATACCATCATCCTTCTGACCAATGTCCTTGAGACCCCGAAGAAGTATTTCTCGTAACTGCTCGTATGGTGGCTTCTCAGCATAAGTCAGAGACATCACCGTTTCCATGTATTTGGCTATTTCATCTGAAATAAACAATAAGTGTCTGTTTAAGGAGATTGAATTATACTACAAACACATTCTAAAGTGATTCACCTAGAAAATTCACACAATTCTATGCTACCACTCAGCCATGGCTGTTGTGCAGAATCTGATTTCAAGAGTTTACTCGGAGTAGGGCTTACGTTGAATAACGCCCTTCGTCACGAAAAAGCCATCCTAGCATTTCAGTAAGAAAGCACTACAAACAACCCTGCAATTTTGCTTTGCAAGGAGGCGTTTACAAAACACACTAGCCTTGCTCGGGAGTGTTTATTTCAATGAAAATAGACTTGAGCCCAATGACTTACAGTTTCTAAGTTCAATTCATTCAGGAGTTTTTAAACTTCCCAGAAATTATGTTACGTTTTCCAGTATTTTAGACATAAAGTGCTTGTTTTGTCTGCAGGCACAAATACACACATCTCTCGAGCAAGCAAAAATTGTCATGATCTGAAAGCCAGACATGTTTCATGTGTGCTGCATGCTATGACTGAAGAATCTGGATCCCTCTGGCATCCCACTGGCAACTCAGATCCCACTGGTGGTCTATGTGTGAATGCTAAACGATCTTATAGCTGCGAATTTTGCCCCCCTGCATTAAAAAGAAAAAACATTTCCTTGCAAGCCAATCCTTTCATCCTGCAATTTCATGACAACCTCAACTATATCTGCAAAATGCACAAATATGAAGCAAGTTGTTCAAGGGGTCGTTTTAACTTGGTTTGGAAAATGAGCACCAAAAGCTCTCCAAAAACAAGCAGATCCTGGACACTTTTTGTTTCAACAAAACCCCTTTGCATTCTTTTTTATAATTCTTGTAATAAAAAAAATACAAAAGTTTTGTTATGGGTTAATATGAAATTTGAATCTACCTACCTGGTTTATCTTTTTTAGAGAAACACTCACTCATCAAGTCTGCAATATTATCTGTATACCTGACAGGGGGGAAAGCAGAAAAGTTATGTTTAAGAGATCAGCAGCTAGTATTTTTGGTTAATTTTCTCCCTTGTGTAAATATATGTGTATCAATACAATGATGAGAGCAAAAATGGGGCAAATCTCTTAAATTTCAAAATTATACTTCAGTACTGAATAAAATATCTCATTTTCTAATATACAGGTAGTACAATCTCATTTAGTAACATTTGCTCAAAATATACAGGCAATCAAAACTGTGGATGAATAAAAAGATTATTGCATTATATTTTTGATGGATGTGTTACTATTTCATGAAATTCCCAGAGAATCATGCATGTATATCAAATAGGAAAGCCGGAGCCTTTAACTGGACCAACCTGTGTTGGGAAAGTAGAAAAAGTCAGAACTTTCAAGCAGAAATAATAGGCACATTGAAATTACACTGACATAAGAGGCCGGAAACATTTTCAGAGCTGAGGGCCACATTTCTCCAGCAGAATGCTGTGAAGAGACCTCACACCAGCAGATCTATTTGCAGAGGTTAAAGTTGCAACCGCACACTTTGAACAACAGCTAAGCCCCTTTCCCTCCCCACACATGGTTGAGACAGGACCTAGAGAGCTAGATGAAATCTGGCTGTGGGCTGCACAGGGCATGGCTGCTGCTAGCTAATGAGGAACACCGTGGTAATGATTTAGCAACTAGGTTATTTCAGGGCAGCTTGTCCAAAAACAGATCTGAGCACAACGTTAATAAAACTATGGTCATGCTAATCATGTCAGGAATCTGTTGCAAACTAAGAGGGATGTGGGATGAATAGGCAGTACCGTATGTACTCATTGCCTAGAAATTTTCAGCAGTAACAGATTATACTATACCCTTGTTTGCAGTTTCTGGCTACCAAGGCCCCATCAGACTGTTGCAAACAACAACAACACAACAGCAGTGCACAGGTGGGTGCATTTAATGGGATTCCTAAGTTTGGATGGTATGTGCAATGAGAATGATGAAAAGTGGACGGTGAGCTACTTGTTCAACAGCTACACTTTCCATTTGCTGCATGTTCAGTATGTTTACCTGTCAGGGCTGGCGCACCCATCAGGCGGTTGCCTTGGCGTGGTAGGCTCCTGTGGGTGGTGGTGCCGGTGTGTGCCTGCTGCTCACTGCTGCCAGATACTTGGCACCTCCTCCTGCTCCTTTGCCACTGCAGCCATGCGCGACTGTCTTGGCCACGCCCCTGCAGCCTGCCTGCTGCTGCACTTCTTTGACCACCACCCAGGGAAGCCTCAGTGTGCTGGCAGAACTGAGGGGCTGTGGAGCAGGAGGGGGGTGGGGAGTAGATGGGGGGGGGTTGCCTCAAGTGGCAAAATGTCCTGGGCCAGCCCTGTCATCTGTTTTTTTTTTAATGTAAAATGAGGAATACTCATAATCAATGTGAATACCTTATCGTATTATTTAAATAAGGGCTTTTCATTCAGTTAGGTGAGTATTAGAAAATAGAGTAATCTCATTCCTTTTGCGTAGTCAAGCCCTAACTATACATCTGACCAATATTTTGAATTTGGGGGCCTCGCTATCAGTCAAGCTAAAAGATTACTACAGTATTTTGAATAAGACAAATTTGTTTTTGAAAATTAAAACTAAGAGTTTTACCTAATTTTTGAGTCTTTGACATAATTGGGGTCTTTCAGGTTGTCTTCCCAAGGGAGTTTACCACAAAGCCAACAAATCATACAATAACCCAGAATTTCCAAGTCACCGCGCCTTGATGGAGCTGCAAACAAAACAGAGCATTAAATTCACAGTTATGTTTTACAGTCAATTTAAAGATATATAGATGATTTATAGATCAAACTTGGGAACTATAAAAATATTTTGTTAAGAATCCAAAAGGAGCCATCAATGTACTGCCACAGGGGCTTTCAAAACTGATGGGCGGGGTCTCTTTGGAGTGCGTGGAACATCAGCAAAGATTTGGCATGGTACTATTGGTCACAGGCCTACAGGGGATCATAGTTCAGGGTCTTCTAAGGGTGGATCATTATTCCAGTGTCATCAGTGAATAGAGAGGTGAGGTATGGAGAGTCCCCAGCTGCTGTTCTGCCTGGTTGGAGATTAAATGGTACAAGGAGAAGAGGTGTGTAATTGATGAGGTTTCTAAGTGGTGTCAGAGATTACTATGGCTGGGATCCAAACAGCTACTTTAGTGGTACCCAAGGATTTGCACCTGTCCAGTGGGGTTTCTTTCAGAACACAAAACCCCATGCTGTCTCACAAATTGCTTTTGAGGCTATCCTCAGCAGCATGACAAGAATGGGGAGCCACTCATTGCATTAGCACAAGTCCAAAACCTCATTGGGTTCAACATATTCAAGATCCTGAACCTAGTAAACTTAGAAGACATGTACTTTGAGGCACAGTGACCCATGCCACACTTCCTGATGGGACCCTTTTTAGTTTTAAATTATTATTTTTCACCATTGGTCTCTGACTGTGGATAGCACAAGAATGACACCAACCCCTGGAATTATACCTTTAAAACTTCTGTCTTACTAGAAGAAATGCAACAATGTGCCATTGCTCTCACCACTGTAATGAACCAAGGCAACTCATAATCTGAAAACCAATCAAGATTGCTTTAAAAAGCCTGGATCCAAAGAACATATATGCATGCATGGAATAATGGAATGCAGTACCTCAAGGGCAGTTTTTCTCCATATGCACCTTCCCAGACTCTGAGATCATCCTTGTGTGCCTCCTCCACAAGAAGTCTGGAAGGTGGCAGCAAGAGAACAGGCATTTTCTGCAAGGGCTCCCCAGCTGTGCTCTCCCCAGGGAGGTTCGGCTGGCACCTTCCTTACACACCTTTAGGAGCTAGGCAAAAACATGCCTCTTTAATCAGGTCTTTGGCTGATTAACATCCAATTCCCCTTTAAATGTGTTGTGGAAAGGGGGGGGGGAATTATTGGTTTGTTTTCGTTCTTACTTTTATTAAGGATTTTGTGTTTTGTATATTGTGATTTTATGTTGTGAACCGCCCTGAGGTCTACAGGTATAGGAAGACATACAAACTGTAATAATAATAGTAAGCAAGAGCTTTGCTTTTATCCATTGTTTTCTGCAGCAGTACCAACCTGAAGCTGAAAGCTTGTGAATTTAAAAACAGCTAACCTCTTCTGTACTTAGAAATCCTGCTTAGGGGGAAAAAGGAGCACTCTGGCTATGTGAAAGTAGCTGGGTGTAGCTCTGTGGTTCAGAATGTGCTTCGCATGCAGAAAGTCCTGGGTTCAATTCCTGCCGTTTCCAGACAGGGTTGGAAAAAGACTCTTGCATGAAACCCCAGGAATGCCCTGTCAAGTCACTATAGCCAACTCTAAGCTAGATGGACCAACAATCTGAATCAGCATAAGGCTGCTTCCTCTCTCATCTTTGAATGTACATCTATCCATTCTTTACCATCTAAGATCCAAACTTATTTTTAAAGAGCTAAAAGTAGTTTTGTTTTATATACTTGGCAATATGATGAAATATATTAATATTTGACTGGCCAAGTAAGACAATCCGTACAAAGATTTCAGCATGCAGATGTCCCATTTGCAGACAATGTTGGTACAGTGGTACCTCCGGTTGGGGACGGGATCCATTCCGTAGCTCTGGCCGGATCCCGAGGTTTCTGCAACCGGAGGGGCCGCTTCTGCACATGCGCACAGCACAGTAGAATGTTTCTGCGCATGCACGCATGGCAAAATACTTCCGGGTTTGCCGCTTTCGCAACCCGAGGGTAACGTAAGCCTAGGTGCTACTGTATTATTATTCTCCAATGCTACTACAACCTGGCTTGTAACATCATTTCAAGTTACTCTGCTAATTATTCGCCACTTTGTTCCCACTTTGGGATTCTAAATTAATTCTTGATATGTAAGCGGCGCTGTGGGTTAAACCACAGAACCTAGGGCTTGCTGATCAGAAGGTCGGCGGTTCGAATCCCTGCGACGGGGTGAGCTCCCGTTGCTCGGTCCCTGCTCCTGCCCACCTAGCAGTTCGAAAGCACGTCAAAGTGCAAGTAGATAAATAGGTACCACTCCGGTGGGAAGGTAAACAGCGTTTCCATGCGCTGCTCTGGTTTGCCAGAAGCGGCTTGTCATGCTGGCCACATGACCCGGAAGCTGTACAACGGCTCCCTCGGCCAGTAACACGAGATGAGCGCCGCAACCCCAGAGTCGGACACGACTGGACCTAATGGTCAGGGGTCCCTTTACCTTTAAGTGGGCTACTTTAGACCAATATTTCAACATGGCCACATTTTCAAGCTCATTACCTTGCATTCACAGCAACCGCAAGAAACAGTATGCAATAAGCAAAGCAAAACTACTTACCCACCCCCTTGTGAGCATCAATACTAGTAAATTCAAGAGTTCCATCATGACACCTCTTGGGATTCTCTTTATAATCTTTGTGGTTACCCTCCGGACAGTATCGATAGGCGAGGCCATAATCCACCAAGTACACCTATTAAGATTCCAAATGCACCAAGACAAGCTTCACCCAGGAATTTATAAGGACCCTTTTAAAATACTTTCAAAAGTTCTCTTATCATTCAGACTTCAAATGCTTAGGTTATACTTGATCTAGCATCTACAAGCTATTCATTTTTACTTATTGCCTTATTAAAGTCATTTATATACTGCTTAATCATTAGCGTTTCTAAGCAATGCACATAAACATAAACCATGCAGAATATAAAAAAATAAAAAGAAATCATAAAACGGAACACTAACTTCCACTGCCATGCATGTAAAGTTCAGCAAGGAGGTGCCTGTCTAATCTCAGTCGGGAGGGGAGCTCCATAAGTTTGGGCCCACAGCTCTGAACACATGGCTTCTAGCAGTTATGAGCCATGCCACCTGAGCCAAAGGGGATCGCCAACAGAGATGTCGCCAAAGCTGGGATATAAGGGATCAGGTGGTCCTTTGGATACTCTGGATCCATGTTGTTGAAGGCCTTGTAAATTAATACAAGAACATGGAACCTGGCTGGGTAACATATGGGCAGCCGGTGCAAGTTTTTAAGCACCAGAGATATGTGCAGGTTGCAATAAAACCACTGTAAATCAATGCCCCAATACTTATCCCAGAAGAAGAAGAAGAAGAAGAAGAAGAAGAAGAAGAAGAAGAAGAGGAGGAGGAGGAGTTTGGATTTGATATCCCGCTTTATCACTACCCGAAGGAGCCTCAAAGTGGCTAACATTCTCCTTTCCCTTCCTCCCCCACAACAAACACTCTGTGAGGTGAGTGGGGCTGAGAGACTTCAGAGAAGTGTGACTAGCCCAAGGTCACCCAGCAGCTGCATGTGGAAGAGCAGAGACGCGAACTTGGTTCACCAGATTACGAGTTTACTGCTCTTAACCACTACACCACACTGGCTCAATCATATCAAAAGTTGCAGGTGGATTGAGAAGCAGGAGCAAAAGATGCATGCCCCCCGTCCCTCTATCAATCCAGGTCATCTAGCAGGGTGACCAAGATTGGTTCAGCCAAAAATCTGAACCTGAACCCAGAATGAAATTGATCTAGCTAGTCCACATCTTCCATGAATTTCTCCAACTGCTCTGCCACTACTCTCTCCAATACCTTGCCTACAGAGGGGGCATTCATGACTGGGTGTGACTAAACATTCATTCCCCGTACTCCAATATAACACAATCCTATAGTGAGAGACTTGCTTTTTGTAGTTGTTTAGATAAAGGAAGAACCAAGTTAAAGCAGGTCTACCTGTATGCTGTATTTCTATCTAGAGCAGGGATGGGAAAACCATTGAATTAAAACCACCTTGCAAATAAACCACAACAGTTACTAGCCTGTAACAATTCTTTGCTATCCTGCTGGGGACTGACACGGTAAAACTCTTGTCTCTACTGTAGCAGCCCACAGTATTTCTATATTGGGCATGGAGGAGGGGTTTTTTCTCTTCTGGCAACCTGCCTGGTTTCTATGGACACAAGGCAGGGAAGGAGCACTCCATCTCTCCTCTCCTGTTTGCTCACCTGTATGTAATTGTTTGTCACTTTTGGCTACCAGGCTAGCGCTTAAATGCAAGGCTGGGATTCAACTCCCATCATCTCTGGCTGTGCTGGTTGGGGCTGATAGGAGTTGAAGTCCAACAACAACAGGAAGGCCACAGATTCCTGGTCTCTGATCTAGAGCAATCCAATACAAGCTTTAAAATAACAGTATGGGGGGATATTTTAAACTATATAAGTAAATACTATATTGTCTCATAATCCTTGAAAAAGAAACATTTGGTTGGCTGCATGGATCTGACCAAATTGCCAAAGGTGAGCTGGTTGAGATCCGAAGGCTCTGATTTGCATCAAGTCACCAAGATAAGTCTGATCCATAATTTATTTTTAAAACCTATCACAAATGCTCAATACGGTGGTGAGTGCTTTCACTCAGTTACAGAAGACTCCTGCTCTACAGACACTACTCCACTCAAATGACAGAGGATGGTTTGCATCTGTTTTAGACTCACTAATTGGCACAGTGACTCCAGTCAGTATCAGCGCCATCTTCTTCCCTATACCTTAAATGGAGAAATTCTGCCCTCCCTTCCCAAAATAGGACCAAGCGTTTTCTACCCTCTGGTTGAATACTTCATTTGATATTAAAGGATTTAACAAATTGTTCAACCATTTTTAATCATTATTTTTTCATCCTACCTTCCGGACAAAAATATTGTCTCCCAAAGCAGCTCACATCAATGAAAAATTCAATACAGTCCTGGTGGGAGGCACTGTACATAAATTAAAATGAGACACAGGCCTTGACCTCAGGCTGGCAGACTAAAAAACACAAGACATCCAAAGGAAGGGAAGGGAGGGAATAGGTAGAGGATGGAGATCAGTTCGGCAATGCCAGAACAGCAGTGAACTTTAAATGGGCATCTTTATTAGATGAGGGCAGGAGCTGATCTTTCCTTGCTGGCAATCTTTGCTTGGGTATATAAAAAAAAATGCAATTGCCCAGTGACATTTAGACCTCTGGCCAATTTAGTCCATATATATGTGGGTAGCAGACTAGTAAAGCTTTTTTTTTTTTTGTAGACTAGTAAGTGTTCACAAATTCATTTGCAAGGCTAGTTGGGCCACTTAAAACAAAGTATAACATTCGCTTATTCACTCCAAGATAAGCACTCAAAAAAGGGGAAATTATGGACTTTGTATGTGCATTTGCCAAACACTAAAGATGTAAAATAATAATAATAATAAAATTAGACAGCTACAGATATTTCTGTAAACCAATTGATTTGAACAATCAACATGTTAAAAATCAGGTTTTCCAAGTAACAGAACACTTATGCTTGATGGATTCTTCAAACAAAGGAAATAAAAAATTGACAAAGCAGACAGGCAAATGTAATTCACCGGTGTACTATATAATTTTAAACTTCCACCCCCAAATAGCTATTTGAAATTCATTTTGTATCGCAAGCATTCTCCTGAATATTATTCAGGGCAGAATAGCCAATTTGATCAACTGCCAGCAAAGTGAATAAAAAATGTACAACATTAACTAGATATAAATGTCAAGCAGAAATATTAATGCTGTACACATTCATAAAGGCAAGATTTCTGCTGAGGTTCACAGCAGCTCCATTAAAAAAAAAAAAACAATAGGTTAAACAATGAAGAAAGAAAAAACCTGGAAGTTACCTGATGTGGAGCCTTGTAGCCCAGGAGAAGATTTGAGGCCTTGATGTCTCCATGCACATATTCATGTTCATGAATGTATTCTAAAACATCAAGCTAATAAAGACATAACAGAACAATTTCAGCATATATAAACCACACACAGCAGAGGGCAACTACTCTTTACAGGTTAACTTTAAAGCAGAGAAACTACATTAGATAGCATCAGATAGCGTTAATAATACTTAATTTTTAACTTACTATTCTCAAGCCCAACAGTAATACTGTTTTGCGGGTAAAGTGCTTTCCTCTCTCTTCAAAAATCTTCTGGAGATCTTTCCCAAATCTGTCCATTACCATAAATCTGTAGCTGGTTTCAGAAAAAGAAAACATAGCCTTTAAGAAAATCCATACGAGACACTTACTTAGTATAAGTATTTTAAATTTTAGGTTGCTTTCCAGCAAAGAAAAAAAAAGCCCCAAAGCAAAGTACAAAATGAATAAACATGCACATTTAACAAGAAAAATTTAACATCTACTGTAGATACATTAAATGTATTTATTTAAATTATGTGGCAACAAAAGATATACACAATAAGCCACTGAGCAGTCTAAACAGGAGAACAAATGAACAGTGAAGGACTGTCAGAATAAGAAGAGCTAAGCGAGTTTCCTAAGGATGAACAGGGACAAGACTAGGTTCCTGAGGGAGGGTGTTCCAGGGTCTGGTCTCCTGTCCCATGACAGCGGGTGAAAGAGATGTTGGTGGGGCAGAGGTCTGGGCCTCACCAAAATATCTTAGGAGGCAGGCATGATCGTGTGGAAGCAGATCATCCATAAATACTATGATCTCAAACTGAAAATGTAATTCTTTCAAGCAGTGGAGGTTGGTCCATTACAGCCAGTGGGGCACTGCCCCACCAACCTCAATAAGATTCAATTGGAGAAACAGGAAGCAGTTGACTAAATGGGAAGGATCCTGCTCTGCGTCAAATGACAAGGCTGGGTCAGGCTGCTTCTCTCTCCTCTTCTACTTTTTTATTTAAAAATTTGATGAATGGTTATTTCATAATTTCCATTTCTACGCACCATTCCTTCTATATTTTCAAATTGCTCATTTAAAAAAAAAAAACTGAAGGAGTTAATAAAAGCAAATCATGGTGATGTTGAGCTGCTTTTCCAAAAAAGGCCCTATAATGCTTGTGAATATTCCAGGCTCTGAGAAAAAGCTGGCTGTACAGGAAGCAATACATAACTGACTCACTTTTATTTTGCTTTGGGTCTGGCTGGTGCTGATGCCCTGCAATGAGGTCAGAATGCCCTGATCCCACTGAGGACTCTATCTGGTTCACAGCCATCGAAAATGCACTTTTAACAGATTGCTTTAGTTCTCATTGCTTTTGAGCAGCAAGATATAACATTTCAACATTTTATTAAAAATGAAAACACCACTACGGAACCCACAGCACCCATCCACCCAGCCTTTCATGGTGGTATTCATAACAAGCTGCTGCTGAAAGCTGCAGAACATTCAAGCGACTATTCCAAGGAAAGGAGTTCTGGTCAGAAACCAGAAAGCAAAATTACGAAAAGCGTGAAGTGCACATAGGAGGGCTTTTGTGACTAACATAGAAATAGAAGCTGTATTGGTTGACTGTGTAAAGTTGCTCCTAGAATCATAGAGTTGGAAGGGACCACGAGGATAATCTAGTCCAACCCGCTGCAACGCAGCAATCTCACCCAATGTGGGGCTCAAACAACATGACCCTGAGATTATGAGTCTCATGCTCTAATGACTGAACTATATGTAAGGGTGTATATTCAGAAACCCTTGGTGGTGGTGGTGTGTTGTTGTTGGGGTTTTTTTTGGTTTTTTTTTTAAAGAGAGAGCCACAAAAGATAGACAAATTCAGTCCCTCCCAAAACAGAAGGGCTCTTTGATAATATAGAATCTTCTATATGGGTTTTTCAAAAATGCCCCCTTTCTCCTGCAGCCTCTTGTGCTACTTCCCCAACCCTCTGGAGAAGACTTTGGGAGGTGCAGGAGGTTCTAGAAGGGAAGGGAGAATCAGTTAAAATTTTATTTCCAGTAGTGACATAAGCTTCTACTCAGTGCTTTTTTTTCTTAACAAAAATGTTTAGGGGTACTCTCATTTTCCTACTCATATTGAAAGACTGCCCCTCAATGAGGCCAAACTTAGATTCACAAAATGTTTAGGGGTATGTGTCCCCCCAGAAAAGAAACACTGCTGCTACTACATTCAAGAGCTTCCCATCAAGTAAAGAGACACAACCGAATACAATTCAGAAAAAAGTTCTAAAATTCATCTAACAATGCCTTTTGCATGTATCTGTCCGTACATATTTCCAGTAACATTGATCTGTTCACCAGTAACATTCATTTAACTGTTAGTACAGGTTTAATTCTCTATATAGAATTTTTTCTCACATGGCAATTCCTCCGATATTTTCACATTGATGAACTTTTAAGTCTGAATGCTGACACAACACCAAAGGCCATCAGTTACTGAGATGTAAGAAACTCACATAGGGGGAGTAATGGCTATGAAAAATCCTATAAACTCAAAAATAAGAAATGGTTTGTACCTTTTGCCGTTCTTTTGATGCAAGCCAGAACCCCAGTACTTGGGTACACCTAAGTATTTCAGTTTGTGAGAAGAAATCCATTTCTTAACTGAAACAAGAAAAAAGTTTCCAAATATGTATTGTTACAGCTTTCTGCAAAGCAATTATTGCCATATTTGTGTAAGGATGTGATCAGTTAAATCAGACAGAAAGCAAAATGATGAATGCCTATGGATAAGTACTAAACCAGGGATCCTCAAACTAAGGCCCGGGGGCCGGATGCGGCCCAATCGCCTTATCAATCCGGCCCGCGGATGGTTCGGGAATCAACGTATAACTTGCTCATCCCAGCTCAGTTGGCAGAGCCAAGGTCAGTCCACCCCAAAAAGTGGCATTCTGGGAGCTGTACCAGAATGGGGGGGGTGGACTTAGGAGGGCTCCTAAGCCCAATCAGTTTGGTCATGTGACCTGGCGACCCAGCACAGAACACTTTTTTTGAGGCCTGTTTTCCATCTGCCAGGCTTAGGCAAAGCAGCAGCCCTGCCGCTGAATGGAGCTTGGATCTGGTATAACTTTAACTTGCACCAGCTTGCCTTATGCCAACCTTTTTGTGCATAGGATTGTTCCCTTAGTTACTAAGCATGTGATCTAATCAACGCTAAGCATTTTAAGGCTCAACAGGATCATAGAGTTGGAAGGTACCACAAGGGTCATCTAGTCCAACCTGCTGCAATTCAGGAGTCTTTTACACAATGTGGGCCTTGAACCCATGACCCTGAGATTAAGAATCTCATGCTCTAACAACTGAGTTAGGCATGTGTTTAGGTCTCTCTCACTGAAATTAGTGGGATTTAAAAGGGCTCAACTTAGGAAATGCATTGTGCCTTTTCTATCATTTATGCATTCCACGAGTTTCTTTATGCCTTCTGGGCAATTTTAATATAGCAAACATCTCATCTCCTAGCAAATTCAAGTATATTATTTAATTAAAATTGCTTATGCTTTCTCCCCCCTTTGAACAGCCACCTTGTGCTATGAAAATTCCACTTTCCCCTTGGAAATTAGTGGCTGCAGCCTCAATGGGCCGTGACCTTCGAGCATAAAAAAAGGACAAGAGAAAGTGTTCCAGTTCAGTAGGCCCTGTTTATAAACAATTATCTTCAATAACTACCCAACACTGCACCATTATGAAGAAACATCCAGTTGTAATTAAGTATGCCCTTAAAGTTACCATTCAGAGTCCTCCGAGAACTATGGTTTTTGTTGCCCATGAATCATTAAATATATCATTACACCTCTCCCAACGTCTCACATTAGGATATTCAAAAGGGTTTAAAGAAATTGTTTTGTTGATTCAAACAACAGTAGATTACTTACTTAGGTCAGGTTTAGCAGTTCGCGTGTAGAAACTCAGTTCTGTAAAGAGTGGTCCATTGTCACTGGGTTCCTTTTAAAAACACATTTTAATAAAAGTGAAAGCTTTCAAATCTGTTAGGTACTCTCCCCTCTCTAGTAAATACTTTTTAACAGATAAAGCTTTCTTCCCCTATCCTATGCAGAATTCTAACAACCTAACCACTGTAAATTCTCTTCCCTTTTCTTTATCTTCTTAATGACTGTGACATAATGCAAAAAAAAGCATTCAATTAAAAAAGGAGCATTTTTGTAGATTTCAATGCTGGGAGCAGGGATTAACTTAATATGATGACTGAAAATTTAAAGTGATATTCTGCATTTCAGTAATATTGTGGTGTGCAGAAATAGCAAATTACTAATATATACATTTTTGCTTGACCCCCCTCTTAGAGCCTATATGTGTTTGTAACAGATTACGAGTCTACCGCTCTTAACCACTACACCACACTGGCTCTCCAGCATGGGCTCTGTACTGAGCTATGGTCCCTCCAATATGTACAAGGGATACTTTTTAATCATAGAATCATAAAGTTGGAAGGGACCCCAAGGATCATCTAGTTCAACCCCCTGCAATGCAGGAATATGCAACTGTCCCATAGGGGGAATCAAACCTGCAACTTTGGCGACATCAGCACCATGCTCTAACCAGCTGAGCTATATTGAATCAGTTCCTATGACAACAAAGGCTCAGATACTAAAGAGCACAGATCATTTACCACTAATGGCAGTGAATGAGCTTATGCACACCAAAGCCTAGTAGGCATGGGTGATTGATGTTGGTCCAAAATGTTCATGTTAGTTCAGCCACGTGCTGCTGAGATCTGAAGCAAGTTGAACGTTATGGTAGGCTTTTCCTTGCCAAGAAACCCATCTCAACCTCGTTTTCTTCTCTCCAAAGTACAAACTTTGCTCGTGTCATATACCACATTATTTTGTCCACATAAAGTTGACTTAAGCAACTCAATCTTGATCCAGGGTAAACTCAAATGTACACAAGTACTTCACATATCTACATCTGGGGTCATACGTCCCCATCTCTAAGAGACATTTACATTTTCAAGCTGTCTATTCTATGTAGTCAGAGGCATTCATTTATTAACACAATTTGTCTCCATTATGGTTACACACTAAAGCAAGCTACAAAGTACTGATATTCTGTATAAATAAAATGTTTATATCAGCATCCTCTTAAAACCACACATACATCACCAGCATGAACTACGCATTAATGCTTTTCAATACATTTAGTAGTCAGGGGCATGATGTATAGTCTATTTTTACAAACATAAACTTAATCGATTCATAGTGTCTATAACTCTATAAATTACAGGCAGCCCGATACAGGCAAATTCACGGCACTAGGTTACTGCTACCAGGCAATAATACTTGCAACTATGCTAAATGGAAACTTAACAATTTGGCTTAAATAAATAATAAATAAATAAACAGGCTTTCCTCTTACTGTCAAAATGGGCAATAGTCTGAAGATAGATAAATAGCAAGCAGGGATTCAGCAAATAGGGCGAAATCCTATTTGCTTCAAGGGGTGCCATCTCCCCCGCCCTCCAACTTTCCAGGCATGCCACATCCACTCCTTCTCAAGGGGTGGCGAGACTGTGGAAAAGGGAATTGAGAGGCAGTAGAAAGGAAGTGGCTGCACAAGGCTTGTACTCTGTCCTCTGTGACATGTTCACTTTTTATGGGGAAACGGGCTGTATCAAAAGCAATGCATGGCTCTCTTTCCTACTGTTGCTGGTCTGGCTGCTGTATGAAGTCAGAATACCCCAATATAGCAGAGGGCTCTGAAACAAGTGCCCAATCATCTCCCAGCCACCTCTATATCGACAGCCTTGTTCTGTGAACCACCCTGAGACCTCCAAGTATAGGGCAGTATATAAATTCAATTAATAACAATAACAATAATAATAATAATGTCAGGCAATAAGATGGTGAGTGGGGCAGTTGGACAGCAACCAGGGACCGAACCCGGGGGGGGGGGGTTGATCTGGCCCTCCACTGTGTAAAATGGCTTGTAGCCAGAATTAGTTGCCAAATAAAGAATTATAGCTAAGCACCTCTAATACCATAAGGACATATACCAAAAGTTATAAGCCCGTACTCCAGCTCCAATCTGTCACAGCATTAGTAACTGTCCATTTCTTATGCGATTGATACATATTTCAGGGAATCTTAAAGCAGAAAAACAATCCCAGCAGATGAATGCAGTAGTGTAATTTGAGGCTATAACCGTGCAGTTATAGGAATGTAGGTCAGTATGTGTTTAGTTATTTCAGCAACAGGACAAAGTTTGTGTTTTTTAAATGTATTATTTATTTATTTATTTATTTATTTCCATTTATGAATGTTCATATGAAGTGGTTTAGCAATGCATAAGGAATGCTAATGGCAGAACAGAATAAAAAGATTTTAAAGTAAGGCTTCAATTTATCTAAACTTATTTCAACCTACTTGTAATTAATGGGAAATTGGGTGCCTAAGGATTTTCTCTCCACAAAATTCCACATACCTACTGAAAGAGTCTTTCTAGTTTTCCTAGGATGTTCTGTGCATGCATCTGAAAATGGACTACTTCAAATATATACTTACCACTTTTATAACATAGGGTGCATCACTGGTGACTGATTTTGAAGAATTAACATCAGCTGTTAAAATATGAAGGGTTTCTTATCAGCATGGTGAAAGAACTATTTGCTTAATATACAGTTAGTAGTAACAAATAAGTATGTTGAAAGTTAAGTGTTCAAATTGTTTCATAACCAGTGGTTTGACACTGGCTTGTTTTGTAACTGACCAGATTTTGTGACAAATCACAGTTCCTGGTTTTCACACAACGGCAAGGCAGGATTAGAGGAAACTGAAATGCTGGTGAAGTTCTCCTCTTGGCAGAAGGAGATGGTAGCACACAAGACTGATGTTTTGTTCAGGCTCATTGCAGCTCCTGGACACAGCACCAAACCATGGTTTAGTGTGGCATGCGGACATGGCCTGTGTGCATTGTACAATGATACTGGTGAAATCCTTCTCCCATTAACACTGAAGGGGGAAAGAATAGGCGACTTCGATAACTCATTCCAGCTCATACACATTGCGCTAAACCATAGTGATAAACATGTGCTTGTTACACTTAACATTTTAATTTTCCGTGCACATGTTAAATTGTACCATGAAGTGCCTCTCCGGGAATTACTTGTCACTTCCAACAGGCACTTAGCTTCTGCAAGTGATGAAGATAGTGACATTAGCCTGTCTAACTCTTGCAAGCCAGAAAGGGACCGTGCCCTCTGCATTCCAATTATTGCTAGTCCAAACAGAGCAAGATCAGTACAGACAGCACAGTAACGGTACCAATGAAGAGCCACAATTGCATCAATTGCTGAAACTAGAAACTACACTGTCTTTGAGGTACTTCCTGTTGCAGGTCTTGTATCAATACTCTGATCAACGTAGAGCGAGTTACCATCAAATGTGCTCTTATAACACAGAAAGGCTACTTTTTTATATTAAGACTGCTCGTTTATTTTTCAGCTCATAAAGGAATCCTGTGGCTGACATACTTAGCAGAAGTTTAGAAAACGCAAAAAAATATATGCAGGGATTATAAAGTAAGAGCCTCTGGCTTCAACCTGGCAGGAAACAAGTCCTGTGACATAAACCCTTCCCTCTTCTTTACACTATGGCCATCAATTTCAGCTTTCTGTTCCTAAGCCAGATTACATATTTATACACACACACACAAGTAAAGAAGAAAACTCATTAGGCAGTGATGGGTAGGTTTTACATCATAAAAAAAATCTGAGACACAAACTCCAGGTATTACTCTGGAAATCTCCAGCTGAAATGCATTATTCATTTTTACAAGCCATGCCCAGCCAACAGCCAACTGTGTCCAAACTTCCACATAACAAAGGACATAAGAACTGCCTTGCTTAATCAGACTAGGGTCTGTCAAGTCCAGCATCCTCTTTCCAAACAGCAGCCAGCCAGGTGTGTCTGGGAAGCTCCCAAGCAGGGCATGGAAGGTGATGAATAAAATCCGGATCAGCAGCAGAAACTTAGTAAGCTAAGCAAATGAATAATCTAAACAATGCAGAATGTTAAGTGTGTCTTTGGGCTCATCAGGTGATAATTTTGAAGGAAAGAAGGGAAATCAAGCTGCCATTCTCTAGCCAAATTGTACCCATGATAAATTGATTTCACTGTTCCCATGTTTTCGGATTATATGTTCCCCACACCACCACCCCTGGCCTAAAGAAAGTCTTACCAAGATAGAGGCAGCCAAAACCACCTTTGCCTATAACTGGACCAAGCTTCCAATCTTTCTTTGTTAGGTCAGTAAAAACTTCTCCTGGAGGAAATTCTTCTGCAAGTTTCCGTTTTGCAGGGCCTCTTTTCCCAGCTGCTTTTTTAGGCATATTCTAAACTAAAACAAACAAAAGACAAAAGACAAAAATCAACACACCTTTTAAGAGGTAGGTTATTCCACACAGTCACTTGCTTTTAGTTATTTAATATACCAGTTCTCTTTCTTCGACATACGCTGCCTCCAACAAAACCCAAGTACTAAAATAAGAACCAAACAAATTCTCACTCCAGAATGAAGATACTTGAAGTGCTGTTTTCTCCCCCTTTTGGGACAAAATTGCCTTCTCCTAATTGAATCTTAAAACCATATTTCCACATGAACAACAATAAGAATTCTTTAGTTTGTAAATGGCATATGTATCAGCGACCAAGCTCTCAAACACTCATTATGACCATACAGGTTATTTTAAAACACTTTTACCCTGCTCTTGAGCTGAAAAGACTTCCAGATCCATTTTTAAAAGCGCACGCACGCACGCACGCACACACACACACACATACACACACACAAAATAATCCCTGCCCCCAGGCTTACAATATAAAAGCCTCAACACGAAAGGAAAAGGGGACGAGAAAGTGGAAAAAAGCAAACTCAGGTATTGTTATCATTTTAAATTACAGTTCTTATAATGAAGAGCTGGGATGGAAATTGCTCAGGTACCCTGATGGAATGGGAGATGAGGGAGAGCCAAAGGCAGCTGATCTCTCAGCACAGCCAGTTGAAGATCCATACTTCCTTTCTTCCTCTGCTTCAACTTGATGGCTACTGCTAGGTGACAGCTGAGGGACAGCCAAAGGCAGCTGGTCTTAAAAAGGGGGTTGGACAAATTCATGGAGGATAAGGTTATCAATGGCTACTAGTCATGCTGGCTATGTTCTGTGTCTACTGCTAGAGGCAGTATGCCTCTGAATGCCAGTTTCTGGGAATGGCAAATGAGGAGAGGGTTGTTGCACTCAAATCTGGTTTACAGGTTTCCTGGAGGCATCTATCTCTTGCACTGCTGTAAGAACAGGATGCTGGACTAGATGGGCTTTTGGCCTGAATTTAATCAGCAGTTCTCAATCCTTCCTAAAGACAGAGTACATCTGAACAACCAGTTTCCACACTTCTATGTGAGCAAAGCTCTTTATGCTTCCCTGTTATAGACATTAATTGTCTTGTGCTCTAAAATGTGTTTTAATTATCTAGCCTAACCATAACTATGCCCTCACTATCCTGTACTGTAGATGGAAATGGCAACAGAGCAATGGGAGATGTTGAACCGGGGGGGGGGGGGAGCGCTGTGTTTCTGCACCTCATTCTCATGAGTGCAGGTAGAAATAACCTACAAGTCACAGCGGCAGCCTGGCAAGCCTCGATGGCAAGCCTACTTTAGATGTGGCAACATTTTATATTACCTTGTTTCACAAACATGGGCAGGGGGAGCAAGGTAACCTGGCTGGAAGGGTGGTATACAATTACTTGTAATAAATAAATATTCTTGTGCAACTTATTCTCAATTGGAAGGAAAGTGCTACACAGTTATAAATGCTTACTTGCAATGCACATGAAGGGAGACTCCTTAACTATGAAAACTAAAAGCAGGACTCTTTCTAGGAATCCTACTGTTATGATAACTGCACAGGCTCCATTTCCTGGCCGAGAATGCCCACATCCATCTGCTTATGATGGCACTGTGCCTATTTGCAAGGTGGCCAAACTATTACTAGGGCATTGATGCCAAGCAATGAGTCTGAATGGGCAGAACACAAATTTCACAGTATTCATTCACTTCCAGACAACCTGCTCTTTGTGGAGATATCAAATCTTGCACAACCCTTCTTATAACCACCCCTACAGCTCAAATTTAACTCACTGCAAACATCCTTTAACCTGCCCCAAGACTCAGGAAATGGTACTTCTGTCCATTGGGATTTAAGATACAGCAGAGGCAATTTTGTGCAGGCATCCATGCACATGTTTCCATCCAATTTTCCTACAGAAAAGTCAAGTTAGATATCTAAATAAATATGTATATGCATGAATGACTTGGGGATGTTAGCATGTGAAGTTTCACGGATGGCATACTGACAACAGTGAGCAGCAGACTGTCAGATAACACAAATAGCAGTAACTAGTCTTATTTTTCAAATGGCTTAACTACCATGTGAATTAGAAGTATAGGAAGCAGCCTTAAGTTGGGTCAGACTATTTGTCCAGCAAGCCAAGCAAAGACTATTCCCATTGGAAGCAGCTCTCCAGGGCCTCAGGTCTTTACCATCAGCTGCTTTCTAAGTAAAAATACCCAGGGATTGAACCAGGCACCTTCTGCATGCAATGGATGTGCTCTGTCACTGAACTACAACACCTCAGAAATGTGCTGGATGAAAAGGTATAGCTGATATAGTCAGCTATTGGCTATTATATTTGACAAGACTTAACAAACAGGGTTCTCCTCTTTTTGCCCCTTGAAAATAAACTGTTCTGTTCATTAACGATCACCCCTTGCTTTTAGAAATGTGCAAATATATATATAGTGGGCTGTAAGATGCAAAAGTTTAGGAAAATGAGCTTTAGCAGTTCTATTTGGGCATTCTGTCATGCCTAGTTTTTATCCCCACTTTTGTACAATGTCTAAGCATCTTCTGATGAAAGGTGATTAACAAATGAATAAAATGGAGAAGGGAGGCAGTGGAACTGTGTTGGTGGTCCTGACAACCTACAATACCAAAACTAGAATAGGCTCATTTTGAAAGCATAAGAACCACAACTCTAATTATTTTATTTGTTTATAAAAAATATCCTTGTCTTTCCATAAAATGCTCCCGGCAGTTTACAATGACAAAATCAAAACAAAGCTAATGTTAAATAGAAACATAAAAGAAAAAGCAGTAACCGCAGTCAAAAATAAATTAAATAGGCCACTTTAAATCATTACAGTTTCTTCTGAGAAACTACTTTTTGGCCACAGAACAAAAGTTCAGCATTATGAAAAGGGCCCATCATTTGTTCCCACCCACCATACTCCATACGGTGGAAGATCGCCAGGAGAGCCTCAGTTATCAAAGTTCAAGGACACTTAAGGTAAGATCTCATAGTGAGAAAAAATCAAAGAGAAGGGAGTCCAAGATGGATGGGAGTTTCTTAAAGCACCCCCTTGGTAGGTGTAGGTCACAAGGCTTCTGACTTGCTTTCCAGCCGACCTGACACTTGCATGGAGTTTGGATTCTGAAAGCAGCCTTGCTTCTTAATCTTATTTAAGTGAAGGGGTCAGGGAAGAGAGGCAAGTTAAGCAGTCCTCGTGATTTTGTGAGAAGAGTATGAAGATGCGTGAGCTACAGAGGAAATAGGTCATGACTTTGTGGCCCAGGGTCTGTAACTTTGAGAACCAAAACAGATTTTCCTCTAGTGAAAAAAAACATATTCTGAACACAGAAAAAGTATGCAAACTAATTTATGATATATTCTACCCTGAAAATGGAGGAAAGGAATGGCATAGAAACTGGACTTTAAGAAGGCTGGTTTCAAAAAGCTTAAGGAACTACTGGGTGAAATCCCATGGTCAGAAATACTCAAAGAGAAAGGAGTCCAAGATGGATGGGAGTTTTTTAAAGGTGAAATACTAAGGTAGACAATTCCCACAAGAAAGAAAAGTGGGAGGCACCTAAATAAACCAGTGTGACTGCATAAGGAGCTTACAGATGAACTGAGATGTAAGGAGGGAAGGTATAAGAAATAGAAGAAAGGAGAAATCACAAAGTAGCCAAGAGTTACAAGGAGGTCAGGTGGGCGAAAGCTCAGAATGAACTCAGGCTTGCAGAAGAGGTTTAAAATAATAATAAATATTTCTTCAGCTATGTTTGAAGCAAGAAGAACAAGCAAATAGTATGGGCAAGTATTATAGTTGAAATAATGTTCAGCTGGCGCACTTGGAACACCTCTCACTAGGCAACAGTCTTTTTTGCTCCATTATATTCCTCAACAGTGTGTTACAAAGATCTAACTTAGACATAACTAGGGCATGAATGACTGTTCAGTGTCATTGCATCTGCCATTAATTTTTCTCCCCCCTCCCTCCCTGCACACTTCGTTTCTTAGCAGCCATTTCCTATTATATGTTTCCATCCCTGCTGAACAGAACTAAAATGAACATGCCTCTAATTTATTTTGAACACAAAGTTTCTGCTGAGTGGGAACACAGAATGATTCAACAGCTGATGTCCTTCCTCATTTGGTAGTGCTCTAATCCACCACAAACTGCTGTTTATTTCAGCAAGGTTGCTTCCTTTTAGTGATCAGGCAGTGCCACTAAGTTTGTAAGTACTGCATAGATGAAATTTTCTAAGAAAATCCAAGGAACAGGAGACATACCACACCCACGCCTCAAAAATAAAAGAAATTAGATTCTCTTCTTATTTAAATGAGGGGGCACTGTTTATCAAATAGAAGAAAGGGGGAAATGAGTATGGATACTTTAGTAATTTACAAATGGCTGGAACCAAAAAAGCATGAGTACTTTGCCCAGGCAAAAAGGCCTCCTGCCTCTTTCCTGCTTAAGACATGTGTACCCAGAAGCTCTTATAAAGTGCCAGTGACAGCAGGCAATGGATGTGACATGAAGGCTGGGAACATCAACCATGCTATGTTGGAATCCCTTGCAGACTACCACAGAGCCTGGAGACAGGCAGGCAGGTCGTGCATCCAGCAGTGACCAGAGGAGGAATAACCACTGGAAGGAGCGCAGAGAAGAAACGCCATAGCACATCTGCAGCAGCACAACCGGATGCCTTCATCTGCCCCAGCTGCAGCAAAACACGTCTCTCCTGCATCAGTCTCTACAGCCACAGCCAGCACTGCAACCTTCCAACAGTTTGACTTCACCCCCAAAGCTGCACTCCTCCAATGACAGATGGATGCCAACCAGATAAAACAGATAAATTTCCAAAGCAATTAACGTCTTATTATTTATTAAATTTATATACTGCCATTCATCATAAGATCTCAGGGTGGTACACAGAATAAAATTCTTATCAGGCCTTTAATACACTTTTTTTGGGGGGGTGAGTTACCAGAAGTTGACATGTAATGTCAGGTTCTGTGGGTTTATATGCCACAAACCCCATAATAATATATGAGAAATCCTTATTTAGAACTCATTAACAAAACTCCCATTAAACTATTTCACCTCCTCTTTATTAAAAACAGGTAAAATGGAAGTACAAAACAAAGTCCACACACATTTTTACCTGAGACAAATTGCTTCTGAGATTCTCTTATGCATTTTATGTGAATTAATAAAAGCAAAATATTAATAATGCAGAAATACAAAAGAAATGCATGCAGAAGGTCCCAGGTTCAAGTCCTGACATTTCCAGTTTCAAAGAATATCAGGCAGCAGAAAAAGAGTTCTGCCAGTCAGAGTAGACAGTCCTCTGGGCTAGAGATGAATCAGTGGTGTGACAGCACTAATCATTCAGAGCACTAGAACTACCAAGTGAAACCTAAACAGGATATTGACTTCTAAAAATATCTTCCACCTGGTTACAGTAAGACATTTTATTATATGAATGCATATAAATAATACATAATTTAATTCCGCTTTTCCACAGCTACGGCATACTGGGTTGACCTTTTCACATTCAAGTATCTACAACTCCTAAAATCTCCTTCCTTGTCAGTCACTCGTCAGCGCAGATCCCCTAAGTATATACGGTATTCTCAAACTGTTTATATTTAACTTAATTTATTCAGTTACATGGCTACATTGTTGCTATTCTAGCCTCACAGCAAGTCTGCAAGGTAGGTTAGGAGGAAGACCGCAATTTATTAGAAGAGCCCCCTGTACTTCATGGATAGAAATGTGAACTTGGATTTCCAAGACCCAATAATATAGGATAGTTTACAATTTTTTTTATATGGCTTGCAAGATAAGAGGCACAATATAATTCAATTATGGCATAATAAACTGTTGTGGACTACAGTTCACTTCATCAGCTCAACACTAGCCCACAAAATATTGCCCTGTAATAAACATGAACCTTTAAGATGACAAATGTTGCTTGTGTGACAAAAGACGAACATAGATCCCACTCTGGAAGAGATTGAGCTACAATCCTAAACAGTCTCACTAAAGAGTAAGTCCTTTTGAACACTACAGAACTTCCTTGTGAGAGCATTGTACTGTCCATCATGATGGCTAAATGGAACATCTAAGTTCAGGGGCAGTGTACCTTCCAAATAGCTGATATCAATGTCAAACAATGGAACAAATTACAAGATGACATCTCACTGCCCACTATGAAAAGCAGAGTGCCAAAGTGTGTGCATCTTTTTGGACAGATTCAGCATGGCTCTCTTGCAGTTCTATTGATACATGACAGCTCTAAAAACTCTGCCACTACAATGCCTTTGTTTTGCATTAAAACTTGTTGACCTGGAGTATCCTGAGCTGTGTGTGTGTGTGTGAAAACAAACCAGGAATACAACCCACCACATTTACACCAAAGGGAATTCCCTTTGGAATGGGCTTCAATACAAAGTGAGATAATGAAAAGGCCTCCAGCAGGCGAAGGTTGTGTGTGAGATAAAGTGTGCAAGAGCACACAACCCCCTTCCCCTATCTCCAAAGCCAGCATGGTGCAGTGGCTGGTGCAGTTTTGGCTGATTGACACCTGCAGCCTTCGAGATGTGTCAGATTGCCGCTCCCATCAGCTCAACGCCGTGGTCAGCGGTGATGGGAACTGTAGTCCATAAACACCTGGAGGGCCAGAGGCTCCCCATCCCCAGGTGAACATCCACACTTGCAATGCAGCCCTAACCACATTTATTTTGCAAAGTTGCCTTGGGTTTCCCTGGGCAAGACAAAATGACAAGAAATTTAATAGATAATAATAAATCTTACTGAATTCCACGGGGCTTATACCCAGGCCAAGGGGGGTTAGGGTTGCACCCAGCCACACACTGAGCGGCCTTGAGCCCTGTTTAAGGAAGTTTTTAATGTTTGATGTTTTATTGTATTTTTTATATTTTGTTGGAAGCCGCCCTAGAGTGGCTGGGGGATAAATAATAAATTATTATTATTATTATTATTACCACCACTACTACTACTCCCTGCCTCTCTCCTGAACAGGCCTCCCTCCCAATGGTTCCCATAAGGATGAAATGGGCCGCAGAGAGACATAGCCACCTAAGCTACCTCCAGCACCTCCAAGAATAATGAGCTCAGCTATAATAATGATTTTAAGGAGTCTCAACAATGGGGAGGAGGGCAAGGAGTGGAATGAGATGCAGACGCACTTTCTTCTCCCTGTTTGTATCTGATAAAAGTGACTCTATATCACTCTATAATAATAATAATAATAATAATAATAATAATAATATATAATAACGTGCCATAAAACTCCCTACTTTCTTCTGCCAACACCCCTCGGGAAATCCTCCCTCACAGAAAAATCCCCTCCCGAGTGGCTCCGCCTACCCCGCAACCTGCCAGCCCACTTGTAGAACCGGGAGGGGGGCACCCCAGGGTCATCTAGTCCAACCCCGCCTCACTTCGCCTCAGCAGCGTTGCCCTCCCAGCCCTACCCTGGAGGCTGCTGTTATTTCTTATCATCATCGTCATCGTTATTTACACTGTGCAGCTGGGAATGCCGGGGGGGGGGGGTGGCGAAGAGAGGAGCGAGCAGCCTGGGCCCGCGGCGGCCTAAGCTCGCCTCGCCCCCCTCACAGGCGCGCCCGCCTGCCTTCCCTCAGGCTGCAGCAACGGCTTTTCCTTACTTTTGTTTTTACTTCTGTAATATACCTCCCTGCTTCCCTCCTCTGCTCGCTCGCTCGCTTCTTTCCTCCCGCTCTGAAATTCCCGCCGCGAATCTCTCGCTCTCTCCGCTTCCCTGTCAAAAGTCCAGCGCTCGGCTTCCTCTCTTTCCCGCCCCCGCGAGACGCGGCACCTCATTGGTTAATTAATCCAAGTGCCCTCCCTCCCGAAAGCGACGAGGCTTCTTTTTTGTTACGTTTGCCCCTCCTCGGCCGCCGTCGCAAGGCAAACGGCCTCGTTTCTCTCGCTCTCTCTTTTCCCGACGCCACCCGCGTGCTGCGATGCATTCTGGGAAGTGTAGTTTTATTTCCCGCGTAGGAACGGCGCGCCGCCGTTTCTCGCTTCTTCCCACCTCGCCCGCTCCTCCTCTCGCGCATGCGCTTTGAAGATGGGGGTGGACGGTGCTAAGTTTGAACGTACAGTAGTTTAAACTACAGTACATGCACTGGTAGATGTTATATACGTTGAATTGTGGTTGTTGTTGTTTTAATGATTCCCCTGCGCCTCGTTTATGTCTTAGTGGGTATTTGTTTTTCTTTCTGTAAGCCGCCTTGAGTCCCGTCAGAAGAAAAGGTGGGTTAATAATAATAATACTCAATACGCCAGTACCCTTGTTCTGGGTGACTTATGCAGATCATGTGATGGGTGTGGAAAGGGCTAGGCAATCCCCTTGTTTAGGATTAGCTGCCGTTTGCATTTTTTCAAAATAAAAAAAATGCAATAGTAGGTTGATGAGAGCTTCGTGCAAAATAAGTAGGATGCATATTCATGGAATGAGCTTGTTCATATTTTCTAGGTAGGCAGAACTGTGCACACAAACTTAGCCATCTCACCCCTTGCCTTTCCCGGTAAGACCCTGTAAAAATTGCAGTCGTTAACAGTTGTCAACAGGTTTTCCACACCTATCAGCTGATCACCCATTCCCACCACCCTTCTGAGTAATACCCCTCCCCACTCCCTCACTATATTTAAGGGTCTGGTGACTTCCGTTTCAGTGTATCTGAAGAAGTGTGCATGCACACAAAAGCTCATACCAAGAACAAACTTAGTTGGTCTCTAAGGTGCTACTGGAAGGAATTTTTTTTGTTTGTTTGTTTTATTTCAGTCCGTGCATCAGTGGTCAGCGAACAGCAAATCTGTTAGAAAAGAACAAGAAATTGGAGCGCAGCCGTAAGGAAAATACTACTGCAGCATTTGGGACTTTGGTTTAGGGAAAAGGTGAATAACAGGGTAGAAGTTTTTGAAAATTATGCATGACATGGAGACAGCAGATAAGAGGAGAAATGCTGTCCCTCTCTCATAACACTTGAACTCGTGGATATCCGATGAAGCTGAACGCTGAAGATTCAGGATGGAGAAAAGAAAAGACTGCTTCACACAGCACACAGTTAAACTATGAATCTCACTCCTCCAAGAGGCAGTGATGGCCAACAACTTAGATGGTTTTAAAAGATTTGATACAGTTTGGCCAAACTGCGGGAGGCAGTGAAAGATAGGCGTGCCTGGCGTGCTCTGGTCCATGGGGTCACGAAG
Source organism: Lacerta agilis (assembly GCF_009819535.1). Taxonomy (NCBI): domain Eukaryota; kingdom Metazoa; phylum Chordata; class Lepidosauria; order Squamata; family Lacertidae; genus Lacerta; species Lacerta agilis. Next base: position 18,594,230 of record NC_046312.1, read on the forward strand.
AGTCGGACACGACTGAACAACAACAAACTTTTCCAGAGGTCAAGCTCGCTTTGTCAGATGCATGAAATGAAATATTATGACATGCAAAAACTACAACCAGTGATCATTGGGGCATATATATGTGTGTGTGTGTGCACGCGTGCGTGCGTGCATATATATATATATATATATATATATATATATATATATGAGAGGCACACCTTAACCTTTTACAGTAGCAGACTGCTGATCATTTACTGAGCATTGCTGACACCATTGTATAAGTAAAGGTAAAGGGACCCCTGACCATTAGGTCCAGTCGTGTCCGACTCTGGGGTTGTGGCACTCATCTCGCGTTACTGGCCAAGGGAGCCGGCGTACAGCTTCCGGGTCATGTGGCCAGCATGACAAAGCCGCTTCTGGCGAACCAGAGCAGCACACGGAAACACCGTTTACCTTCCCGCCGGAGCAGTACCTATTTATCTACTTACTCTTTTTACATGCTTTCGAACTGCTAGGTGGGCAGGAGCTGGGACCGAGCAACGGGAGCTCACCCCATTGCGGGGATTCGAACCGCCGACCTTCTGATCAGCAAGCCCTAGGCTCTGGTTTAACCCACAGCGCCACCCGCACTATAATTAACAGCTTACATTTTGGGAATGATTCCTGTTCTTATGTAGCTGCGTTGTTTCATACTTCCTGGATGTCCCGTGATCATATTATAAAGTAGTTGTGTTCTATGTTGCAGTTCAAGGACTGCTAGGAGTTGTTTTCCAATGTATTATCGATAAAAAAATTCAGTGTGGTGCAAGAAATTTTTTATTCTGAAATTGCATATCTTCTACCGTTTCTCTGATGAAGACAGGGATGTCCTACCATACCCTCCAACATTTCTCCACTGAAAATGGGGACATCCTGGGGGAAAGTGGGACATTTGGGGATCAAATCAGAAACCGGGACGGCTTCTGTAAATCCGGGACTGTCCTTGGAAAACAGGAACACTTGGAGGGTCTGAAAGTGTGGCCCAGGGAAAAGAGCTTGAGAACCACTGTGTCTCCTACATCAGTGGGCAACCCTTCTATTTATCATTGCAGACTGCTGGTAAGGTGCTCTGGGGTTACTGGGAGCAGTTAGAGTGGCAACTGCCTGCCAATCACTGGAGGAGTTCCAGGAAATAAGAGCCCATGTGTCAGAAGCAGAGGGCCCTCAGCAGGTGCCCAGGGGTGCCGGCTGCTGTTGTGAGCCCTCTCCAAAAGGGCTTCAAATATATATTCCCACGTGCTGGTTTCAGTATAACCTTTTCGCACATGTGCATCCCTGGAAGTGTGGAATCATCGGTGGGAGAGAGGGTTGAAAATATTCATTGCGGTTGCAAAAAGTTACACGGGAAGCAGGCCAACAATATTTTCCCCGGTGATATCAGGAGGCGGATGAATGATTCACTTCAGTAAGTTCAACTTGGGAGTCTCTTAAAGAGTGCCAAGCCTGGGAAATTATTTTGTTGTTGAATGACATCAGTCCAAATTAAAGGATTCGTGCGACTTTCCAAGTGGTTATGCTTATTTATATTGCCCCAATTTTTTGTTGTTGATGGGAGTGCTTTTTACCCTCTTCCCTGGCCCATCATTAGGCCTTCCTTCTAATCACCTTCTGGAATATAGCATACGATGCCACCCATCATATACCGAATACAGGCCCCCACAAACGGTACAGTCTTGCTATGGCTGTACAAAGGACTTCTGTTTATCATCAAACATTTCATGAATCCCATTACGTGTGAAAGAATTATTATCTATCCCGCTGCAGCAAAAACACTTTTCCCTATAATGGAATTTTTACTCTGGAAATTTATTTTAGTATTAAAAGGTTCCACTTTATACTGTCTACAGTTCAATCAGTGATCTAAAAGGCACTTACATGCTTTGAACGAGATACATAAAAAGCTTTTATTGCAAAAGCTTTGCAGTATCTACCAATTTTGCCATTGATCTGTTTCCATGTAAGGCAATCCTGGAAGGTGCCCAGGCTGTATAAAACCACATGGTGGGTTTTGATCTCCAGCCGGTGATTAAAGCACATTATGGAGGTTTGAAAATTTTCTTGTGGCTATTAGCATACCTCGAAACATCACTGTATTAAATGCTAGCGGTGTTCTTAATACATGCTATTTAAAAACAAGAACCCCAGAATCTATAAACTCCTTATTTATTACTCTGTATTGCCGGGAGGACATAAAGCTCTTGAATGAAGTGAGTTTGGCCTTTAGTGATAGAAGCTTTGCTGATCAAAGAGTGATTTCCTGAGGTAATTAGGAACAGGCACAATGCAGTGAGGTGGAAGGTAGATGTATTTTTAAATCCTCATTTGCTACTAATACTTCTAATAGACACAACCTCAGCCACTGAGGGACTGAAAGGCTAGAGTGAATTCCTATTAGGGATGAGGAAGAAACTTGATAACGTCTGCACTTAAAGGTGAACGTACCTAATTTGCAATTTCCAAAAATAGGCAAACCCAACGACAGCTGTCCTTCAAAATATGAAATGCTCCTAATTTTGCCACACAGTTCTCCAGCCAAATTTGAATATATTGGGTTAAAGTATGCATAAGAATGTGTATGTTACTGAAAATAAAACACACACACACAAAAATGCATTATATTGTGGGGTTGTGTGCATATGTTAAATGTGTGCATTAGGCAAATTTGCATTAAAAATGTATATGGGGGGTGAGTTTTCATGAGGATATATATATATATATGCTAAGTGATGTGGAAAAGTGGATGATCAAGTTGAAGATCGGAAAAATAAGAAACAGAGAGAAAGCAAAACTGGCAGATTTGCCCATCCTTAGTTCCTACCAACAAGTTGGGTTATGTCTGTTGAGTTTATGACCCAGCAGCCATGTAACGTGCTGCATCTGAGCCTTGCTCCATATCCTAATTTTGTTGCATCTGGAACTTTGGAAAGAGGAGAGGAACACAGGGCAGTCCGTCAGGGCTGGAAGATAAGAAGCAGCATTGTATTGGGTCAGTTCAGTGATAAATAAAATAAAAAAACACCAAAAAGGGGAGCAGTTGGCATTTAAATTGCCCACCAATGGCTGCCACAGGCCAGTATTTCTATTTAAATTAGAATGATTTTTTTTTCTAATTTTGCACCTGTTCATCATATGCCAATTTTAACCCAATCCGTATCTTCTTTTGCTTTCTTCTTTGGTGATATATAAGTGGTCACCCCATGCCACCAGACCATGCTGGTGGAAGGATGCAACCCTGGGCATTGTGTATGGAGGTCCTGGGCTGCCCAGACAACAAGACCCCTCTCTCAGCCTCACCGGTGTGGTCCAAAAGAAAGGAAAGCAATACATTTGAGCAGTACATTGGTATCTGAAGAAGTGTGCATGCACACGAAAGCTCATACCAAGAACAAACTTAGTTGGTCTCTAAGGTGCTACTGGAAGGAATTTTTTATTTTATTTTGTTTTGACATCTGACAACAGTTTGCTTGTGGGAGTTGCTGGAAGGAGAAGTACAAGTCGCGACCCAACCGTCTTAGGGACACCACTCTGGATTTACGTAGGGTTACGCCTTAGCCTTTACTTTTTCTGAAGGTGTCCTGCAAGGCAGCGGAGGTTTAGGATAAGAGTTTTCCTTCTCCTAGATGGGCTACCTCCCCAAGTTTTTATTTATATACAAACATTTTAAAACAAACAAACAGACAATAAGCAACCCCAGTGCTTTTTTTAAAGGGGGTACTCAAGGGTACGCAGTACTGGCACCTCTTTTTTCATTGTTAAAAAGTGTGGCACTTACTGTAACAACTTCATGGTGAGTAGCGGCACCTATTTTTCTAGGGGGAAAGCACTGAGCGACCCTATTAAAAACAGCACTGAAAACACTTAAAGCCATTTAAAAGTACATACGTACGACACCCACCCTCAAAAGACCCTGTCAGAACAAAATACTCCTTGCGTATCAGAAAAAGGAAAGCAGAGAGGGGTTTAGCCTAACCTCTAGTGGAAGGGAGTTCCACAGTCTGTGAGCAGATGCCAAGAAGGCCCACGCTATCCTGAAAAGTACACTGCGTCAGGAGCAATAGCAACAAGTAGAGGACGCAAGGAACTTCGGGCTAGTATATTTGCATGGTAGTTCCCGTTGCATATAAATAAGGAATTTAGATTATGTATTCATTGATTCCCTGATTACCAATCTCCTTTCCTGGCTGCTTCTTTTTTTATATATTAAAAGAAAAAGGTAAACAAAAGACACCCAGCCTCCGAAAAAACTCATCATCAGATGTCCTGTTGGTTCTCCTGCACAGGCAATGCAAGCTCAAAAAGTTAACGCACTGAGAGTTAACAAAAATGCTGCTAATCACCACTGACATTCTCTCGTTCTTTATAGACAAGCACGCTAAGAGTTTAATCACATGCATTATTGTAATCAACCTGCCAATCACGTATTGAAGTGTTTCAATTTTTTTGACAGAATTATAATACTATTTCCTGCTCCCCATCCTACTCCCACCCCAGCCTAAAGCATGGAGATGGCAAGACTGATACGGTACCACAAAAATAAAGGGAGGAGGGAATCGATGCTTCTCTGTAGAATTAAAAAAAAAAAAGACTGCTAATTCTTTTGCCCCCACAAATTGGTTGCACTGCAGAGATGGTCAAGAACTTGGTTTATTACAATAGGAAGGTGTCTTATTTGCAATCAGACCATTGGTCTATCTAGTCTACATTGAGCAGACTGGCATTGACTCTCCAGGGTTTCTCCAAGCCCTACCTTGAGATGCTGGAAATTGAACTTCTGCATGCAAAACTCTGCCATTGAGCTACAGCCCTGTCCAAACCCAAAGTGGCTTATATATTAGGTGTCTAAATGTTTTAAACATTTTGAATAATAATTATTGCGTTGCTCGAACCCTGATGTGTTTGCTGCCCTAGGCTCCTCTGAGAGGAAGGGTGTGATACAAACGTATTCAAGCAATAAATCTTCAATTCAAATGCAGCTTCCCATCCAAGTAGGCTGAGGTCCACTTAGCTTCAGCAATGTGCTGACCTTTAAAGCCCTAAACAGCCTCAGCCCTGTATACTTGAAGGAGTGCCTCCAACCCCAGCGTTCAGCCTCAGACTCTGAGATCCAGCTCTGAAGGCCTTCTGGCGGTCCCCTCGCTGCAAGAAGTGAAGTTACAGGGAACAAGGCAGAGGGCCTTCTCGGTAGTGGCACCTGCCCTGTGGAACGCCCTTCCATCAGATGTCAAGGAAATAAACAACTATCTGACTTTTAGAAGACATCTGAAGGCAGCCCTGTATCAGGATGCTTTTAGTGTTTGATGTTCTGCTGTGGTTTTATAATAGTTGGAAGCTATCAAGAGTGCCTGGGGAAACCCAGTCAGGGGGGGCATATGAATAAATTATTATTATTAGTGTCCGTGTCCAAAGGACGCTGTCATCTTCTCTCTGAAGAGGACAAAATGGTACATGCATAAGATGCAGACAGCGTGCTCACATGGTAGGCTAACACTAGTACCTCTCCTTGACTGCTTAGCCATTGTTGGTGTCAACACCTACCGGGTATATCTACCTCTGCACACATATTGGTTTGATCTCAGCAGAGCTCTTTTGCTTTAAATGTAACTGTGGAAACATGGACAAAGGCCGCTCGCATATCAAGGATTGTAGCCAAGATATCAAACACAGCTTTCTTCAAAGGGGTTTAATTTCCAAGGATGTTCTGTAGTAACCAAGAAGTCATGGGACGTGTGTACTCAGGTTGTTGGGGTGGGGTGGAGGAGCAGCCTCCCTGGGTTTCTGACTACATCTAATTATTACTCAGGAATGTCTTCGTCTTTGGCTATTACAAGGCATAAAAGGTATCAAACAATGGCTCTTAAAATACAGTGGTACCTCTGGTTAAGAACTTAATTCATTCCGGAGGTCCCTTCTGAACCTGAAACTGTTCTTAACCTGAAGCACCACTTTAGCTAATGGGGCCTCCCACTGCCACTGCGCCACCAGAGCACGATTTCTGTTCTTATCCTGAAGCAAAGTTCTTAACCTGAAGCGTTATTCCTGGGTTAGCAGAGTTCTTAACCTGAAGCATATGTAACCTGAAGCGTATGTAACCTTTTGTTTGGGTGTTTCTTTTTAGCATGGTGTAGGACAATCCTGTTTTCATGATACCTCAGGAGGAAATCCTTCTGTGTTCCAAGGACCTTAGAATTGTACAGTTGTAAGGGATCCGGAGGATCTAGTCCAACCCCCTGCAATGCAGAAATGTGCAGCTGCCCCATACGGGGATCGAACCTGCAACCTTGGCACGATCAGCAACACACTCTAACCAACTGAGTCATCCATTACTCCATGGCAAGTGTGCACAGGATCTTGCAAAGGCCTTGGCTGTGACTCTTGCTCCTACCAAGGTTATTTGAAGTCCTTTTAAAAACTCATATTAATTGCAAAATTGCAAATACATCTATAGTACTATTTGTATTTGTTGTATTTAACAAGGTTTATATACTACTTAATGATAATAAAAACCCTGAGCAGTTTACACAAACTAATATAAAATATTCATTTAAAGGTATGGATAAAATCAAACTTTATTTTTAAAAAGTAGTTATAATACAAACAATCAAGTTATGGATGAAACCAACAGTTTTTAAAGTGAATATAAGTAAGATTACATGTCTGGAGAAGTTTGCCCCAAACAAAGAAGTTTTTAGCAGGCATGGAAAAGAGGACAGTAATGTCACCTGCTTGCTATTTATATGCAGTTCCAAGGAACAGGCGCTGCCACCACACTAAAGGATCGATTTCTTGCAAGAGCAGAACAAACATGCTTTGGCATTTGCAAAAAGTGGCAGTTCCGCAAATTGAAGCGGTCAAATGGGCACATATGTGATAAGGCGATCCGTCAAGCAAACTGGTCCCGAGCTGTGGAGGGCTTTATATGCTAGTAGCAACACCATGAAATTGGTCTGGTAAAAAAAGCAGCCGCAAGCAGAGGTCTTCGAACAGGGGTGTAATATGCTGACAGGGTCTCACTCCTGTCAGCAATTGTGCTGCGGCATTCTGTGCTAACTACGGTTCCCAGATCAAGTTCAAAAGACGTCCGGCATATACACACATACCTACCTACCTACCTACCTACCTACCTAAATACTGATAAAACCTTGTGTCTACTAATGCTCAGTTATATAATCCAGTGTTCCTCAGCCTTGGGTCCCCAGATGTTTTTGGCCTACAACTTCCATCATCCATAGCTAGCAGGACCAGTGGTCATGGATGATGGGAGTTGTAGGCCAAAAACATCTGGGGACCCAAGGTGGAGGAACACTGAAATAATCCATGTGCGTGAGAACACAAGTGCTAGATCATTTCACTGTTTTTAATGTTTGTTGGGGGGGCAGTTAATGTGGTTGAGAACCTTTAACTAAGAGGTGGGGGGGGGGGGGTTCCAAACTATTTTAATAAATAAATAAATATGCCCTTCCCTGTCAAACCTGAAATGCCCTCCGGAATAATAATTTATTGGTTCAGGGTGACAAGGACTTCCAGAATCCACGATCATGTAAAACAAATCCGAATCCACGATCATGTAAAACAAATCTGAAAGGACTTCCAGAATCCACGATCATGTAAAACAAATCCCTCTGGAATAATAATTTATTGGTTCAGGATGATGACTGCTAATAGCTTCTGAAAGGACTTCCAGAATCCACGATCATGTAAAACAAATCTGTACCACAGAATTCACATCCAGAACACGAACAAATGCAGAGGGTTTTTTTGGGGGGGGGTGTATGTGTGTGTTAATGGTGGAATTTATGGTATAGCATATTTTTATGGATTTACTCATGGCTGTACTTCATAATAGATGAAAAACATAGAGAAGCAAGATACTGTTGACAGCTATCCATCTGTCAGTGATGAGAAAGCTTTTCCTGTTCGTGAAAAATAACTTTGCTATGACAACTTTATAGAGGACAGAACTTTCCCCACGCTGTAACAGGGCAATGGGTCACATCAGAACTAAGCCAATAATAGGAAGGAGTTACAGTAATATTGCTATCTGATGACCACCTCGGTGGCCTGCAGGATATAATTCCGTCATCCCACTCCAGATTTCTCTGTAGACAGATGTCCCCTCTCACATAAACAACTGTCACAATTGGCATCAGTATGCTTGTTGGCAGCCCCAACACCAGTCCCCACGAAGCAGCCCGGGTACTGAACGGATTGGAGAAGATGGAATTACATCCCACGCCTCGTATTCACAAGGGCCGGCATTTGCTCTGCCAATAGCTGGGGCAATACCCATAGAGGATCTGCAGAGTCGTAGACCCTTCCGAGACTGTCAAAATTTCTCCCCCACTTTCATTACTGTGTTTTAATGATCTTACATGGTTTAAAAGGCAATTAATATATCCAAGACAAAGGTGATATTTGATTGTTTGAAAATATTTCCAGATGTTTTAAATGGCTTTTCTTCTTCTTCTTCTTGGTATCATTTTGTTGTGGGCTTGCTTTGGGAAGAAGGGAAGCATAGAAATTTAATAGTTAAAATTAATGCCCACAGGTTTGCAGTTAAACCTTGGGGTGGCCAGCAGTCTTACACATCGCAGAGAGGCAACCGGAGTTTGGCATTGGCTAACACTCAAATGGGGGCAGCTGCCCGTCATCACAGTGACCCTCAGAGTGTGGGTTTGTCACATTCAAACTTTGCATGCTCAGATGTGCAGATTTCTTAGATATGCACCAAATCGTCTTAATCCCAGCGGCTCATAATGCTTGCTTCAGACATGAGGCAAGCACAGTGGCCTGATCATCCACCCAATACATTTTGCCGCTTATGGAGGACCAACATTTCCCACCTGGCTGCAACTCCCGCTTCCTCAGCATCTTCCACTAACACCCACCACCAGTGGACTCACAGTCCCTGATACTCACTGCTCCACCTCCCCTTATTCTTCCCAGTCTGGATGGTGCAGCCACCTCATATGCAAACGAGTGAGATTGCTTTGGAGAACCCCTTGCACCCCCAATTTCTCTCTTGGATAGGGGCCATGCAGGCGGTCTACAGCAATGGTGCCTGAAAGGAGCCAGCAGCAGCGGGGGCAGGAGGAGATTAGCTGCTGTGGGCAGCCAACGGAAGCAGCACCAGAGTGGATGCAATTTGCAACTCCTTGACCCACCTGAGCCAACCCAGAGGCTCTTCTTGGTTTGGCTAGCCCTGATAAACGTCAGCTGGAGTAGAAGCAAAGCCAGGGGTAGGCAACCTAAGGCCCGTGAGCTGGATGCGGTCCAATCGCCTTCTCAATCCGGCCCGCGGACGGTCCGGGAATCGCCGTGTTTTTACATGAGTAGAATGTGTCCTTTTATTTAAAATGCATCTCTGGGTTATTTGTGGGGCCTGCCTGGTGTTTTTACATGAGTAGAATGTGTGATTTTATTTAAAATGCATCTCTGGGTTATTTGTGGGGCATAGAATCATAGAATCGTAGAGTTGGAAGAGACCACAAGGGCCATCCAGTCCAACCCCCTGCCAAGCAGGAAACACCACCAAAGCATTCCTGACAGATGGGAGTCAAGCCTCTGCTTAAAGACCTCCAAAGAAGGAGACTCCACCACACTCCTTGGTAGCAAATTCCACTGCCGAACAGCTCTCGCTATTCCTATTCACTATGTTTAAATGAGCATAGGAATATGTTCATTTTTTTCTTCAAAATATAGTCAGGCCCACCACATGCTCTGAGGGATGTTGGACCAGCCCATAGCTGAAAAAGGTTGCTGACCCCTGAGCAAAGCCCTTCCTCTCATCTACCCCCTTCTTTCCTTTGCTGCTTCCCACTGCCAGTGGCGGGGAGAAAAATAAGGAAGACTCCCTTCCTTTCCCCTTGGCATTTGCAAGCCTGGCAACATGGATGATCTGACAAGCGCTGAAGGGATTGATGGAGGGGTGGGACCCCCATCTCGCTCCCATTGACATCAATCAGGGTCTGATGAAGTCCAACCTGCTCACTGTTGAATCTGGAATAAACTGAGCTATCAATTGATTTGGGGGAGGCACCGGCAGGTGGAGGGGTGGGGCTATGGGGGTGGGTGGGTCCACAACGCTGAACCGATTCCCTGGGTGCATTTAGAGAGTGGAGGGCTGCTGGTGTAAACACTCTTCACACAGGCTGCGCTTGTAATAGGCTGTTTGGGGTAAGGAGATTTCCTTTGGTGGCAGAAACGCTGGGTGGTTTTGCAGCACATTAGCTGGCATGTACCGCTGGAGTGAATGTTCCCCTTAATGGACCGGGGAACACACCTACTGCCATCTTTTTGTAACCATTTCTACTGCATCCTTGACATGGGATAAATAAACAGAACTGGCAATATTGCTAAAACCGTCCACTAAACATTTTTTTTCCTCATCTCCCTCCCCACCCCATGCAATATCAACACATGCTGAAATTTAAATATCGCTTCCATCTGCGCTCTTCTCTCTGTTAATAATCAAATTGCAGCCATCAAGTCTTCATTTGGAAAAAAGGGGGAGGGGGGGAACCCTCAACTTGCTCTGGAAAGTAACCGCAGCCATTTGAAACCTTTTTGTGTGTGTGTGTGTGATTTTGGAATGGCGTTTCAATTCTTAAAAGCGCTGAATTTGTATCGCCGCCGTATCGTCAACATATCATAATGTACATTGGCCTGTTTTTATCAAATAGCAAAAATAATAATGTGCTTTTTAAAAGAGGGGGAAATGCTTCTTCCAAGATATAAAGCAGGCAAGATGAAGTAATATGTGAATACGGCACTTGATTTAATGGAGGCTCCCAAATACACTACATCACTTGAACCAATGATGAAATGGGCAAGACTGCATTGACTGTGAGGGTTATGAGTATTTCTTAATATGCCCCATGTTTCCCTCCCCCATCCCTTATCCTGGAGTTCTTACAAGAAGAAACCCTCACTTTTCTCTATGTCCCCATTCGGCTTGTTAGGTATGGATGAATATGCCAATTTGATTCCTTCAGTTGGTAATTTTATTGATGTTAAGTTCAGTTGTCCCCATTTCCTCAACATCTTGCAAATGGTTTAATTTATACATATTCCCATGTCCATTTCACCAAATATACGTACAGTGGTACCTCTGGTTATGAACTTAGTTTGTTCTGGAGGTCCGTTCTTAACCTGAAACCGTTCTTAACCTGAGGTACCACTTTAACTAATGGGGTCTCCCGCTGCCGCGCGATTTCTGTTCTCATCCTGGGGCAAAGTTCTTAACCCGAGGTACTTCTTCCGGGTTAGCAGAGTCTGTAACCCAAAGTGTTTGTAACCCGAGGTGTTTGTAACCTGAGGTACCACTGTATTTTTGCACATAATTTTGTCTAATGCCTGCATTTTTGCAAGCAAATTTCCCTGACATAATACTTTTTCCTACATTATTTTCACTAACAAGTAGGGTTGTGCAAGGCCTCCCAAGCACATGTTTAATCAGGGGTTAAGCCCTAATTAAGCATGTGGCTGCAGCAAGGAGAGGGGGAAGAGGCAAGGCATTGCTCATTAGAATTATCAGGTGGCAGGAGAAGGTAACGACTTCTGCCTGAGGCCGGGAAAGCTGCCATTCAGAGTAGGCAACCTTGGACTAGATGGGGAAATAGCCAGACCTGCTCTAAAGCACCTTCCTACGTTCCTCTGTTTTTCTGCGGATCTGTGCTTGTGATAACTTATTCCTTGAAAACGTTGGATAAGATCTTTCAAAAGCAAACTTCAACTTTGAATTTAGGTATGTTGAAGAGATGCAGTAGCAATTAAAGAGGGGATGGCAGGAGGCAAATAGCAACAGAGGAGCAGAGCTCCATGTGTGCACCCTAGCTGGGGGCAGTATTTGCATGCACGACCCCCTCCCTAGGATGGCACACACAATGCAATGTTTTTGAAAGGGCCCCACTGATCAGCTGTTCTGGAGTAGGGCGAGTGGAGGGCTACATCTGCTCACCCTCATTCTCTCTTTGCTAACAAACGGTTGACCAGTACATTCCCACCTTCCTTCCTTCCTTCCTTCCTTGCATAGCTGTGGCTTTCCTGTGCACACTTTCTGGGATGATAGTCTTCTCAATATATCTCCTGTTACAACTTCAAATCACACACCTACCAAGTGCCCCAGAAAAAAACCCACCTAGGACCTCCTGTTCTTTTGTGCAAGATTGCAACAGCCATTTTGGGTCCCACTCACTCATGCCACACTCTCACGACACACACACACACGGTGTTTTTTTGGGGGGGCGAGAACAAGATGTGGGTTGTGTGATTCACCTGGAAGCGTATCCCGGAAGACCCGCATCCCAGTTTTGGGTCTCCCCAAGTTGGATGGTATGTAATCAGGGCCAACCCCTACCATTAGACAGAGTGAGGTAGGTGCCTCAGATGCTGGAGGGTGGAGACTGATGCTAAGGAGCTGGAAGGCTGAACTGCAGCTTACCTGACATCCTCTGAACTGCCATCACAAGGGATGGTTTCACCAATGATGAAGATTCAACCCCAGCCAGCTTCAAATATGTGGGGAGTCAATGAGATGGGATGCCATCTTGCTGTTTGCCTTAGGCAGCGTTGTACTTAAGAGCGGTATACTCGTAATCTGGTGAACCGGGTTCGCGTCTCCGCTCCTCCACATGCAGCTGCTGGGTGACCTTGGGCTAGTCACACTTCTCTGAAGTCTCTCAGCCCCACTCACCCCACAGAGTGTTTGTTGTGGGGGAGGAAGGGAAAGGAGAATGTTAGCCGCTTTGAGGCTCCTTCGGGTAGTGATAAAGCGGGATATCAAATCCAAACTCCTCCTCCTCCTCCTCCTCCACCTCCTCCTCCTCTTCTTCTTCTTGAACTGTGTTTACTCCAAAAGTCTTGAGAGCAGAGTTTCTGAAACTTCAGGAGCACTGTGCCTTACTAAGGATACTCAAAACAAAATAAAAAATATATTTTTTTCTTCCAGCAGCACTTTAGAGACCAACTAAGTTTGTTCTTGGTATGAGCTTTCGTGTGCATGCACACTTCTTCAGATACTCAAGGTTGCTTTGGCTGCTATCAGAACACAGACGGAGAGGAAGATAGCCTAATCTACTGCAGCTGGGAATTCCCCCTAGGGGTGGGACCACCACAGAGAAAGCCCTCTTGAACTTTACCACCAACAATGGTTCAGAAGGCTGCAAACCGAAGGCACGTTACACCAAAGTTAGCTGGGAACTGTGACCTAATGCCAGTTTACCAAGCAAAAACGTAAAACAAATTTCAAGCTGTGGCTTGCGGTCCCAGATAGTAAGCTGACATTAAACCATACTTCCCCATTTTGGAGGACGTGGCTAACCAGTTTAATTAAATAATACATTATTTATTTGATAATATTTAATAAATGTTATTAGCACAGAGGAGAAAAGGGGGAAGGTTAAGGAGGGAGCACACAATTCCCTTATTCGTTCCTAGCTGCTCAACTACAGCTGGGAACTAAGCATCCTACAAGTCATCTTGCATTTTTTTAATCTTCTAAAAACCTTTCCACTTTTAAAAGAGCTTCTGACACGAAGCAAGAGGGGTGGGGGAGCCAGGAAAAAAAACTGGTCCCACCTGTAGAGATATAGCTCTTGAATATTCTATTAAATCAAAAGTTTTAACGTAGGGAGGACGCAACTGAAATAGAAAGAAAGAAATATATTTAAAGATTGGACAGCGATTGAATTAAGCAGTCGTTAAAAGTAAATGAATGAAAGAAACAGAGGCTAACACTATTGGTTAGAGCCAGATTTCGTTCAGATCAGCAAGACAGACTACTAGCACAAAAGAGGAACATCTCAGGGGACACGCCTACAGACCGTCTGTTCCTACCTCTTAATTTTAACTTCCAGTTCCCAAATTTAATTTGATCTGTGCTTCAATAAAAATTTGCCCATTATAGTAATTTTGTCCAATGCCTGTCTCCAGGGACACACCCCAAACAGGGGCGGGGGGGGGTCACTGTTGGAGGCAACAACGCTTCTGAATAGCAGTTGCTGGAAGCCACAGGAAGGGAGAATGCTCTTGTGATCCCATCCTATTTGTGGATTTCCCACAGGCATCTGGTTGACCACTATGAGAACAGGATGCTAGACTAGGTGGGCCATTGGCCTGATCCAGCAGGCTCATCTTGTAGGCTTATTTTCTTCCACTATTATCTTTTTGCTTGGTCTGCCACATTTTGCAAATGAGAAAGAGCCATCTGCACATGATATACAGTCATGCCTTGGATCCCGAATGCCCTGGAACTCGGACGTTTTGGCTCCCGAATGCCGCAAACCCAGAAGTGATTGTTCCGGTTTGCGAATGTTCTTTTGGAACCTGAACATCCAATGAGGCTTCCGCGGCTTCTGATTGGCTGCAGGAGCTTCCGCGATTTGGTTTTCGAACGTTTTGAAAGTCGAACGTACTTCCGGAATGGATTCCGTTTGACTTCCAAGGTACAACTGTATGTTTATTCTGGCATAACAGTATTCTGTGCTTTTATGTTGCATTTTTTATGTTGTGCACTGTCCTGAGATACTTGACCTTCCTATGGCTACTGTTGGTGGTTGTATTCAGGGCCAGGTAGGAATTTGCCCAGGGAGGAATCCTATTCGGCATAAGGGAATTTTCCTTAAAAATGGGACAAGTTGACAGCTATGCCCAGGAGATTTATTGGCACTGTCCTTTGGTTGTGTCGACCTCATAGCAATTGTCACAACATTGTCAGTTAAGGCACTTGGTAAATCTTAGTTTTGGGTGGAGGGGAGGTTGTAGCCTCTGCCTGCCCCTCCAAAGCAGAGGTTATCCCGGTGATAGGTGCCATCATCAGGAGGCCCTGGGTGCCTGGGTACCCACATAATTTTCACCGTGGGTGCCTGGCTGGGTGACCCAACACGCTGTGCACTGCAGTGGGGTGCTCTGTTGGGCCCTCCCACTGCAGCAACGCCATGTGATATCACATGCTGCACATGACATCACATATGCTCCAGGCACCCACAATGCTGGGTGGAACCTGGTGCCCCTGATCCCAGCAAAGGGATCTAGGAGGAGCTGCTTCTCTCTGGAAGCCCAGGTGGGGGCAGGGGCCATAGCACACCTCAAGCTGGCAACTCTGTGGGTGGTACCTACTTGATGTGTGTCATCAGGCCCCCTTGGACTCGGGTTGACCCCAAATTGTTGTCAGGGATTTGACTCAAGGGGGTGAGATGGAGGAGGAATGGTGGAGATCAACCCCCCCCCCTTCTCTTGATGCTGCAGGATGAGAGGAATGCAGCATTGATTTACAGCAGAGTTTTGAGGAAGGTCACAGCTCAGCGATAGACAAACAGAAGAGTTGGGAAGTGTTAGGAGAAGAGGCAGAGCAGCCAGCTGACATGTTGTCACTGGAGAGCATTTCTGAACCCCCTTCTCCCAGAACTCAGCTCTCGTTAAGAGTGCAGGAACAAAGGACTCAAAGACAATTGACCACGAGCGCCCACCGTAAGGGGAAATTCTGTTGCTAGGGAGGAGGGAGGAGGAGCTCAGTTGGAGCAACGCATTTATCAGGGCATACTGCATTATTTTGTCTCTCGCTGTTTTGAATGAATAAACGCATTAATAAGGACTCTACCTTGTTCTCTCTGCTTCTTCTAGAATTCCCAAAGCCTTGACAACGGTATACCTCAGCAAGCAGGCAGGTGCTCAAAATGGTTTTCCAATGCCTTGCCAAACCACCTGTAATCAATAAGAGTTGTAGCCTTATTTGACCCAAGCTACATGTCCCGTGTAATCAATATGGACTGTCCTGGGGTGGGTGGGGATGCCTGGCTCACACAATTAATTACTGCCCAATTACACAAGCATAAACACTGCCCTGTTTAAGCAAAACATCTCTGAGAAAGTGCGTGTGCTCTAAACATTTTCAAGGTATCAAGTTAGCCATATCGATTCATAACAAAACTCGCTGCAGCCAACTGTAGGCAACCAACCATGCAATGATAACTAATAAATGGATGGAAAGAGAACCTACCCATGTGACGCTGAAACAACAACTTCACACATATAACATGTAAAAGAACAGAAGTTTGCCCCAACCTTATACTGAATTGCAACATCAAAGTCTCACATTGAATAGAACTGATCTGCAGAATGACCGCTCCCCGCATTAACTGGGGGGAGGCTTTTGTGTGGTCGTGCACTGCCCCCCAGGGACTACTAGACCCCTGGCAAGGTAGTTGGCTTCGTTGCCCCCCAGAGGTTCCTGCCTAGCCTTATCAATCAGCCAATCCTGGCTGGGGAGGGCGTTGCCAAGGGAACTGGCCAGGTATCGTTAGGACCGCCCAAACAGAAAGGACTTTACGATCTGAAAACAGAGATGACGTGTGTACTTTTGTAACCCCAGAAAAACTTTTTTAAAAATTCCATGGTAGACTTCTCAGGAAGTTTAATCCGATTGATTGATTGATTGATTTTTGTGCTTTGGGGATTATTCCATTTCCTCCGTTATTCATTCATTCATTCATTTAGCACAGTGGAAATATCCCAAAACTAATGTTACCAAAATGTTGTTTTTAAAACCCAAACCTTTAGGGGCGATAGAGAAATGTGAACTTTGAAGAGGCTTCTTTCATGCTGCATATGCACAATGACGGACTCAGTGTAGAAGTGCCTTGTTTGTAAGCCTGTCCCAGACTTTCTCTTTCCAATCCATGTCAGCTTCACATGTTTTCACTCTCAATTTCATTGCATCTCCAAACTCATCTACAATTTAAAAAAAATAAATACTCTCATAATAAGTATTTAAATGCAGATTTTCACACATATCTTAATATATATGTAAATATGCATCTTCTCTCAAAATACATTTTAAAATGTATATTTTGGTACATTTAAACTGCCAAAAACTGCACTGCAGCATTTGGAGATGTGTGAAATCTGGTGGACAGCCAAGCTCTGATCCGCACATTCGTCTGAGATGCACGGATCAGGTATTTCTATATCAGGATTTGTGAGGCTGAAATTCCTCAAGCATCTCTTCTTCGTGCTGCTGCTTCTTCCCCCTTCTTCTGTGGAACTATCTTTCCACGCAACGTTCAGCACGTGCCCCTATTTTAACCTGGCAAAACTGGGACGACTGCTGTTACCACAGCTCCTTTAAAGCCTAAACTTGGAATTCCTAAAGCTGGGTCACAGACATGGGTTCATTAAGTCTCATTCTCATGAGATTCACCTGCCATATGAACCAACCCGGATCCTTTGATCATCCTCTGAGGCCCTTCTTCGTGTGCCTCCTTCATGAGAGTCCTGGAGGGCGACAACACGAAAATGGATCTTTTCCACAATGGCTCCTTGCTTGTGGAATATTTTCCCCAGGGAGGCTCACCTGGCACCTTCAGTATATATCTTATATCTTTAGACACCAGGCAAAAATTTTCCTCAGTAACCAAGCCTTTGGCTATTTAAACAATCTCTGGCCTTTTAAAATGTGTGGAGGGCTTCTGTTTTTGTTTGTGTGTTTTCGTGTACAGTGGTGCCCCGCTGGACGAAAATAATTCGTTCTACGAGTTTTTTCGTAGAGCGAATTTTTCGTCTAGCAAAGCGGCAATGGAGCGCGGAGGTTTTCGTGACAAAATTTTTTTTCGTCTTGCAAGGCAGCCCCATAGACTTTTTCGTCTTGTGGGGCAGCCTTCCGCTAGACGAATGCCTTCGTCTAGCGAGTTTTTCGTCTAGCGAGGCATTCGTCTAGCGGGGCACCACTGTATTTTCATTGTTTACTGCCCTGTGAGCCTTGGATGAAGGGTAATATAGAAATAACAATAACAGCAATAAAAGTAATAGAGGGTTGTCCCCCATACTCTTGATCATGACCCTCTTCCTTAAAAAAAAAAAAAAGTCTGATATGAAAAATTAGCAGGTAGGTTTTCCCCCTACTAGTTGTCTCCATGTAAGGCAGGCATGGGGAACCCCTGACCTTGGATAAAGGGTGGTACATACATTTAATTAATTAATTAATTAATTAATGCCCACATTCTCCAGAGTCACACACACACAAACCAGTAGTACTTGAATACAGAAACATTTCCACTCGCTTCACAATAGCCCCCTTGTTTGTCCCCTTGCAAAGCACAACTTGAGTTAAGGGCTTAATGATGCAGAGTTAGGCCTCAGGAGAACAATCTCTCCATGTTAAGATTCATTGGTATGGTATCCCTTCCACCATATGCTATAGATGGGACAATTAACACTGTGCTTTTTTTTAACAAATATTTTTAATTAGATTTTACAATACAAATTTCAATTTAAACGTATCATTCACCTTCCCATTTAGGATTCTCAGAATCCCTTGACTTCCCACAGTCCTTCCCTGGTTTCCGTTGTCAATCCCTTTTTCCTTCAGCTTATCCGATTTTCTCTAATTTGTTAGAAATATTATTAACCATTTTTCCATTGTATTTTGTACGTTACAAGCATTACTCTAATCCTGCCAAGGTTTTTAGTTGTTTACAGTGTTCTCTTAAATACATTGTAATTTTTCCCCGTTCCTTCTTGAATTTCTTATCTTCCTGGTCTCTGATTTTCCCAGTCAAATTCACCACTTCGGCATAGTCCATCATCTTCATCAGCCATTCCTCTCTGGTTGGAACTTTGTCTTCTTTCCATCTCTGGGCCAGTAGTATCCTCGCTGCTGTCATCGCGTACATGAAAAGTCTTTTCTTCTCTCTCGGAATCTCTATACCTAAAATGTCTAATAAAAAAGTCTCTGGTTCCCCCCCCCCAATGTTATTTTAAGCATTTTATTCAATTCATTATATATCATTTCCCAGAATGCTTTAGTTATCTTGCATGCCCACCACATATGGTAAAACGTTCCTTCTTTCTCTTTACATTCCCAGCAAACATTAGAAGCAGTTCTATACATCTTAGCTAATTTTACTGGTGTTAAGTACCATCTATACATCATTTTCATACAGTTTTCCTTCAATGCAGACCACGCTGTAAATTTTAAGCCTTCCAACAATTCACACTTTGCAAACACCTTCTCCTTCTTCTTCTTCTTCTTCTTCTTCTTCTTCTTCTTTTGGCAGCTGAGCAGCAAGGGATAATAGATCAGGGAACCATGTAAAACTGTCTCATTGGTGCAAACACTCAATGGGATCTCTGGGCATTTGGTTTATAGGAGCCAACAACAGCTGGATCCCCATGGGATTTGCTCAGGAAGCTTGAGGGGAGCTGTTCTTTACAAGGCTGTCGGATGTTTTGTACTCATCTTCCCCCCCCCCCAAATGTAGAGTGAAATAATACCAGCAAGGAATTCTTCTTCTTTTTTGGAGTTTTGTTTTGCTAATTTTAGATGCCCTTGCATTAAAAGTTTACTCAGACCCGGCAAGGTTTGAAAATGCCGAAGATTAACATTTAAGCTTTCCGCCATTGTCAAATTTTGGACAGATAAGAAAGAGGATAGGACACCTTCAGTTGTTGTGCACAGCAATTCCCTCTTCAAACCCTGTCTTCTTTTTCACCTGGCTACGGCTGTGCCCTACATTTAGGGTTTTTATTTGGTGCATTGGGATGACTACAGCAACTTTATTTGTTTCTCAGTATCTCAAGTTACTTGTGATAAACTGTGCCAGTTGGGAGTTGCTAGATAACTCAGAGTTAAGGTTGTGCAAGTAGACCTTCCTTTGCAGGGGATGCCTAATTCAAAGAAGATAAAGTGGGAGGCTGGACTCTTGTTGCTTGACCTTAAAGTATGGCAAGGTGGCATGTCTAATTTTGTCATTGTTGTTGCAGCTTTTAGGATACGGACACAAGTAAAACACAAATGAATGCACATATTGTGGGAATGTTAAGGAATGTGGGATAGGATATATTGTTTAAGATATCCTATTCCGACTTGTGTTTACAAGTCCCAGAAATTAGCAGAGCTAACATTCCCCTTTTAAAGTCACACACAGCGAAAGCTTTGCTTAGATTCATTTGAATCTCCTTAAAATAATATCCTGGTATTTCCCCCTTTTTCCCCTTTCAAAATAAGACGCTACACAGTCTTCTATAAAAGATATAAAAAGAGTTTACTTACAATCATCAGCTGATCACAATAAGATCCCAGAAGAAGGCAGACTTAAGCTTAATAGAAGTTATATGTGGAGACTATCTCCATAGGGGAGGATAGCTCCTTTGTTCTCTTGGCTGGAAACCAAGAGACCCTCATAGTGATGTTCCTCTGTTGAGAACGATGTCAGGAAGAAGAGAGATGGTGTCTGGTCTCAAGAGTTTTGCACACAGGTGAGACTACATCCACCTTTAGTTACCCACAGGAAGTTGTCTCAGTCCAGGTAAACAGGAAGTTATGGCTGGAGGACTGAGACACCCTTCATGTCCACTCTAGCAATGTTATGTTTGACTGCTCTGTGTTTACATCCCACACATATTAAAATATTTAACCTGGTTTTTGTTAGAGAGATTATATTTGGTTCTAATCCTGAGGTCAGGGGTGGGAACGACATTTCTTTGCTGCATCCTGGAGATATTGGACCAGATCCAGAAAGCCATGAGCAGGAGTTCATGTTCTCAGCTCTTGTGAATGGAAGCGGGGAGCTGATTTTTTGATGGTTCGCCCTCTGGCTCTTGTGCCCTCTTGCCTTGCCACCCATCTATTGGCACCTTTGCCTGCCCACTTCCCTCACCTACTGTAACAAGTAGGATGCCAGTTCTGCCCCAGTCTGTGGACATCAGAGGAAGGAAGGCATGTTGGAAACATAAGACAGGTTGCTCTGTGGCTGCATCAAATTTCCAGCAGCCTTGTAACTCTCAAAGGAAATCATCGTTATCATTTAATTTGTAGTTACAGGTAGGTAGCCGTGTTGGTCTGCCATAGTCAAAACAAAATAAAATTTAAAAAATCCTTCCAGTAGCACCTTAGAGACCAACTAAGTTTGTTCTTGGTATGAGCTTTCGTGCACACTTCTTCTGTGTATCTGAAGATACTCTGTGTATCTGAAGAAGTGTGCATGCACACGAAAGCTCATACCAAGAACAAACTTACCGTATTTTTCGCTCCATAAGACACACTTTTTTTCCTCCTAAAAAGTAAGGAGAAATATCTGTGCGTCTTATGGAGCGAATGGTGGTCCCTGCGGCCGAATTGCCCAGGGGCCAAAAGAGGATCATGCTTTTTATTTTACAAAGAGAAAAGGGGGTGTTGAAAGGACCCCGCTCAGCAGCTGATCAGCAAGAGATCGGGAGAGAGATAAGAGTCCCCGGCTCCCTTTCAGCCCCGCCCTCCTGCCCCACCCTCCTTTGTTGAATGTGCTGCAGAGGGAGGTTGTTTGTTTGTTTCCCCAGCGACATGTGACTGGCTGATTAGATTATCTGTCTGGAAACTGTAGAAAAGGCTCCCTTTCCTTTAGAAGCTGCAGAAATGTGAGTTGAACGCCATAAAAGGGGGCTTTTCCTCTTTGCTTTCCCCCCTTTGCAAAAAAAGCTGCAAAACATTTAGCTGATCCTCAAAAAACCAGGGCTTTTCCCTTTGCAAAAAAAAGCTGCAGAACTTTTAGCTGATCCTCAAAAAAACAGGGCTTTTGGAGGAGGAAAACCAGGGGAAATTTTTTCCTGGGTTTCCTCCTCTAAAAACGAGGTGCGTCCTATGGTCCGGTGCGCCCTATGGCGTGAAAAATACGGTAGTTGGTCTCTAAGGTGCTACTGGAAGGAATTTTTTGTTTTATTTTATTTGTATGCCGCTTTTCCATAGTTGAAACTTTGCTCAAGGCAGCTTACAACTTGACAAGATTTACATAATTACAAACATAGCAGAAGTCATAAACAATAAATAAAACACATCAAAAAGTACACAACCAAATGGAAACAATAATAAGATCTAAAACTAAAGATACAATAATAATATCAATAACAGCAACAGCTCCCTCAACCCCCCCAATAAACAATACTCCAGCCCAAGAATCTGTTCAACAGCCTCAGCTTTTGTAGCTGGAGTCAGTCAGCAATCCACTCTCCCAGGCCAGATGGGAAAAGGCCAGCAAGGCAGGGTGCAGGTCTTCCGGGGCTCATAGCCAAGATGGTCTCGTTTAAAACAACACAGATAAAAATTAAAAACAATTTAAAAGCAGCTGCAGTCCTTGCAAAGCCTGTCAAGCCCCACCCCAAGCCAGGTGGAAAGAGGCAAGGGCAGGGTCCTTCAGGCCCTCAGCAGGCAGTCCTCCTGCTGAGAAAATGACGATGGGATAGACCCAAAACAGCACCGGATTTAGGGTGTTTCAGACAGTCCCCCCCACACACACAAGGCACTGAGCTGAGGGGCCGCAATATTGAGAAGATCCATTTGGGGGTGTCAAATGTTAGCCTCACACAGGGCGCCATATTACAAAAGATTACCAAAGTTCGCCACTGCCCAAAGGCTCCTGTTTGTTCGCAGAAGGAGTCCTTTTCTTTTTGCCATAGCAGAGGCTTCTAGATGGGAGTGGCTTCTGCAAATCAATCTTTGCAGAAGTTCCCCCAAAGGAGTGTTCCGAGAGAGTGCATGGTAGGAGCAGATATGGGAGAATTAAACCCAAGCAGCTTGGTCACGTGACTTGAACACTGTTTTGAAGGCTTGTTTTGCCTCTGCCAGGCTGAGGCAGAGCAGCAGCCCCACTACTGAATGGGGTTTGGAACTAGTGTAACTGTATACCAGCTTCTGGTGCACAGGATTGCTTCCATAGTCTGCAAGAGAGCAATTCCCATTGCATTTAGTGGATCCTGTTGAACTAAGTCTATCTCTATCTCTATCGGAGTCTGCTGTACTTTTCCAATGTAAAGCCAACATCTCCCCCAGAGGCATAAGGATTTCTGGAATAAAGGAAAGTCCTTTAAACTAGGGGTAGGCAGACTTCAGGCTTGTTGGATCTCCCCCACCCCACCCAAGAACCCCTGAGATCTACCACAAAGACTGGTGCAAAAGGGGGAATTAAAGAAGGGCCCCCCCTCTGAGCCTAGGGAATCTTTTTTCAGTACAAGAACTGAACTGAGCTAACTCTCATTTAAATGTCTATTCTTGATTAGCGTTTTTCATTTCACCAGCCTAGATGGAAAAAGCAGTTTTGTTGTCACTATTGTTAAACAATTGGGAGTAGAAAAAAAACCAACAACAACAACCTCTTGTTGATCTACTGAAGATTACGCACTTAGAGATGGAGAAGCTCAGTTCACATTAGAGGCAAACGTATCTAATTTCCACTTCTCGAAACAATATGCAAACCAGAACACGGCCATCCTTTGAAATTCTCATTTCTCCGAATTTTGCAAGTAATGTTTACGCAAATGCTTATACTAGGGGAAAGTGTGCATTTAAATGTGCATGAAAATAGCATATAAAAACGTATTTTGTAAGGCGAAATTGCCAACAAAGGAGTGCATGCCAGGATAAATTCACGCTAAAGCACCGAGGACTTGCTTTTTTTAAAAAAAACAAAATTCACCAACTGATGTGGAAATGTGAAGAACTGAACTTCAGATGGGAAGGAACAGGCTTTTGCGAAAAGCAATCTGGCAACGCTAACGGGACAGGAAGAGACAGGATTTCTCTCTTCCTAAGGTCTCAAAATGTCTCTCCGGGGGGACAGTCTTTGCCATTCAGCTTTGGCTCATGCAAATCCCACATTCGGCAAGAAAGGGGGCTAAAGAAAGAGAGGTTGTTTTGCTGAACTTCGCCGCTAGAGGGTGTGCCAGGGTCACAGCTCCCAGTCTTGTGCAGAAGGAATAGATGTAAAGAGAGGGGAGGAACGAGGCATACTGCACAGTTTAATGCTTTTGAGCACAAGAATCTACTTACATAAATGGTGTGTTTATCAATAACATTTTTCGCTTAATGTCTCCTTTTTAACACTGAACCCTGTGGGAACGGCAGCATCAGCTTAACACCCTTTTTTGCAAATGGGCAAAGGAAAGGAAGCAAGAAAGATGGAAACAGACTTTGGGGGCATGTTGTTATGTGCTTGTTTGTGAGGTTTTAAGACACATACTTACACACACATATATATCTGTACACACACGCAGACACCTACCTCGGGGATCACCCAGCAGAGGAAATGCAATCCATCTGTTCCCTTAGAAAAATATAGGGGTTTTTTGTTTTGTTTTTTTAAGACAACAAAGTGTTGTTAAACAGCATCTTACTAGCTCCTGTCCATATTGTTCTGTTCCATTTTGAATGCTGTGTGTATGTTTGTGGTGTTTTTTATAATTGCAAATGGTTTTAGGCTGTTTTTAAAAAATACAATTGTATATTCTATTGTCGTAACCCACCGTGGGAGTTTACGGTGAAGGGTTGGTAAGAAATCTTATAATTGAAAGAAATGTACCAACCAAATAAATAAATATTTGTACCTGCAAAAGTGGGAATAAATTATCTTTTCAAATTTGGGCTGGCTGCAAAGTAGCTTTTAAAAACTCCAGAGAATGAACAACGGGCGTGAAGTTGTACTTGAAATGATTTGGGTCTTGCAAATTGCTTACATGCTCTTACTGTAGAGTTGATGGAAATAACTAATGCTCTGTGTTGTTTTGTGGGGGGGGGGAGAAGAGAAGCTTTTCCTCCCTCCCCCCTCCTCCTAATAAATGAAATGAAAAAGCACCATTATTGAGCCACCTGCTTCTAATTCCTAATTGTGGCAACTTAATTCTGAAATTGTTTGTTAGCTGCATAATATTGCAGCCATTAAAAACATGGAGAAAGCCATTAAGTTCTTTAAAACACTGCACTGGGTAAGAGGTTGCAGCTTAACATCAATGTTGTGTTTTGATAAAATAACTTTTCTACTGGAGAAATGTGTTAAAAATTACATTTGCATCTACAGGGTAATGGGAGGGGGGGAGCATTCTCACACTGCAGGACCAGAGTGATAAAGGAAAGGTTTTTTAAAAAAGTAAAACAGAATGGGTATGGTATTATTTCAACACCCTAAAAAAAATAGTATTCCCAGCTGTTCTCAGGAATGCTTAGTTATATTTTGGCACTGCATATGTGACATTTTGTATAAACATGTGTCAGTGGACAAATATGCATTTCTCAATGACCATTACTACAGTATCTATTTAGTAACACAGAATGAGATCAATAAATAATCTATACCAGTGTGAAACATCTATATTTTATTGCTGCTATATGTATTAAAACTATCAGTCAACATGCCCCAGCAAAGGATGCTTTGAAATATATGCAATCTGTGCATTATTGTTTTCATTTGATAAGCTCTTTCTCTTCTTCCCCTGTCATATGGAAAATTTTAAGCACCCCACGTGAAATACAGAAATAGCTGGTGTTTATTCTCTTTGCCTATTTGCTTGTAAGACATAATTGCTACCTGCAATATCTAGAGAGCTGTGTGCTTTGATTTCCTATCTGCTTATCTACAGACAGGGATCTATAGACAGGAGGGGAGTAAGCAAAATCTCATCAGCAAATCAATTGGATTAAGCATGTTGTTGTTGTTGTTGTTAAATTTCACCCTCATCCTTCCTCTCAAATGAGCTCAGTGCAGCAAACACAAGAACAATAAAACAATTATAACATCTAAAACAATTCCAGTACAGATGCAGATTTACAATCCCATTTTGCCTTCCAGGATCCTGTTAGTGGTCCATAGAGCCAGTGAGATCTCTGGGGTGGAGACTGGAGACCCCTGGATGGGCTCTCTTGGCAGTGGCTTCATGTCTATGGAATGAACTCCCCTTCTGAACTGCATCTCATCACAACATTGTTGTCATGCTGTCATCAGGTGAAGACACACTTCAAGCTTTTAGGGAAGGGTGGGGGTATATTAGATTGGATTATCATGGCTCCTGCAATGTACTTGGAATTTTGCATGGAATTCACGCTTGCCTGTTTTAGTATTATTGTCTTAACTTTGGTATTCACTTACGTATTTCCACCCTGGGACATTTGAGTAAAGGGCCAGATATAAATTGTGTGTGTGTGTGTGTGTGTGTGTGTGTTGTTCACCTGTTCGCTAAGCATTTGGACACCTCTTAAGATATAACAGTCAAATTTTGCAGAATGGTTCCTGCAGTCAAGAAGCGGGTTTTTGTCTATGTCTGGATACATCTGGACACACCATTTTGAATCAAGATGGTGGGCTGAATCTTTTAAGACTGCTCTGGTTTTAACCACTGATTTCATCTGTTTGTTTGTTTCTTCCTGAGCAGTGCCAGGCAAAAGGCTGCAAATGTAATGTAATATACATAAATCTTTTCGATCAGTTAAAACAGTACCAAGTCAACCACACACCAAGGGGTGCATGTGATTTTAAAATACATACATTTACAAAAATGCAGGCAGTGTGCACTGCCTTGGAAGAGGTGTTCCTAACTTTATTTTCTCATGGGAAGAAACACCCAAGTCACATGAAATGAGTGTAACGCAGGGGTAGGCAACCTAAGGCCCAGGGGGCCAGATGCGGTCCGCTCGCCTTCTCAATCCGGCCCACAGACGGTCCAGGAATCAGTGTGTTTGTACATGAGTAGAATGTGTCCTATTTAAAATGCATCTCTGGGTTGTTTGTGGGGCCGGCCTGGTGTTTTTTTACATGAGTAGGATGTGTGTTTTTTTTATGTAAAATGCATCTCTGAGAGCCAGTGTGGTGTAGTGGTTAAGAGTGTAGACTCGTAATCTGGGGAACCAGGTTCGTGTCTCCGCTCCTCCAGCTGCAGCTGCTGGGTGACCTTGGGCTAGTCACACTTCTCTGAAGTCTCTCAGCCCCACTCACCTCACAGAGTGTTTGTTGTGGGGGAGGAAGGGAAAGGAGAATGTTAGCAACTTTGAGACTCCTGCGGGTAGTGAAAAGCGGGATATCAAATCCAAACTCTTCTTATTTGTGGGGCATAGGAATCCGTTCATTTTTTATTTTATTTTTTCAAAATATAGTCCGGCCCATCACATGGTCTGAGGGACGGTGGACCAGCCCACAGCTGAAAAAGGTTGCTGACCCCTGGTGTAACGCAACTGCAATGCCCATGAAGAGACTTTTGATCCAGTGGAGGCATCTGTTACTGTAGTAGGAGGAGACATGTTTATTGTAGATTCCCCTCCCCTCCAGCCCGCAAGCACACACTGCAAATCAGTTTCAGAGAATTGAAGGACTTTCCTGAAAATGGTGGGAGGTTGTGGGAGAACTGCAGCAGGGAGCAACCTTTTACCTCTTCTTTAGTAGATTGATCACAAGCCCTTCTGGGGATGTGAAGGTACCACCCAAAGAAATAAGGCCTTTTCCTTCTAAAATATTTTTTTTAATTAATAAGTAAATAGAATGTATCATATTTACAGTTCAATCCTCTCTTCAAAACTAAGACCCACCAAATGGGATCCACCCAGTGGATCTTTCCTCTTTTTGCACATGAGGGAGCCACACATCAATTAATTAATCAATTAGAATTAATCACCTAAGATTTGCTGAATCAGTGCTAATAGGTAAGATGTATGTTCCACAAGGGAAGTGACAGCAAGTTAACATATCTTCAGCCAAAACATAATTTTATCACTTTCTCCTTACGGTTGTGTGCTTTCATTCAATGGAAAGATGTAAACAACTCAGCAATTAGTGATTATCTTAGATGCAGTCTTGTCCTGTAGCCACATGTTTCTATATATGTGGGGCATGCATCCAAACATGTATTTCTTTAAACTTCCTTTTTTATTCCTGAATAAAAAAATACAGTGACACAATTAAAAATGCCTTGCAACATATATCGTTTCCCAACACAGCTTCCCATTTTCTTCGAAAGAGATAATCATAATAGGCTTCATGAGGAAGGTCCCAGCAGCTATGTACCACCAACTCTATAAATTTTTATTTCCAGCCTTGCAGCTCAGGGAATCACTGTCAGGTTCTCAGCAGTCACTAACTCTGCTTAACATAGCTGAACTGAAGGGATTGTTTGGTTCTGGGCCTCATTGACTCCAGTCATAGAATCATAGAATCATAGAGTTGGAAGAGACCACAAGGGCCATCCAGTCCAACCGCCTGCCAAGCAGGAAACACCATCAAAATAGAATCATAGAGTTGAAAGAGACCACAAGGGAGTTGGAAGAGACCACAAGTCATCCTGTTGTCTTTGACAATGGCAAGCAGGAAGAGGCTGTTGGCTGGCAAGTCAGCAAAATTTCATTGCAGGGCAACCTGGCTGTGGATCATCAAAACCTTTGCTTCCCAGGTATACACACCTGTACCCAGAAATCTGCTGCTTGTTCTTACCCTGTACTCCCCCTGAATCTTTTGCTAAACCTACAGCCACCATTGAACACCTCTTTTTGTTTTTGTTTTACTTCAACCTGCTTATCTTGCTTTATGTCCCTGGATCCACTTTCAGTGCCTCGTCCTTGCAGTTGATCTGTCTGGTTTTATTCTTAACCTAGTCCTGAGTTCCTCAGCCTCACTGTTTACAGACCCTGGAGTCAGATCCTACGTCCACTTAAGCTACAGTCATGCTGGAACTATCTCTGCTCTCCTCAAAGCAAATTCAGTTTTCATTATACATAACAGAAGAAGTTGCCTTAGACTTCCTATATACTTCCTGACCAATCTGGGTCTTAGCACAGTGCCAAAATATCTGCTTTCAACCAAAGTATCTAGATTCAATCTCCAGCATCTCCATATAGGACTGGGAGTGTCTCCTGTCTGAAATGCTGGAAAGTTGTTGACCTAGATAGACCAGTGGTC